>NC_088879.1:36278123-36618628 GCF_032884065.1 Artemia franciscana | reverse complement strand
AAGGGGGGTAGCTGCTTCCATTCACTTTGATATTTAAAAAGGGCACTAAAACTACTGATTACCTGTTCAATGAGCCCCCATTGAAGTTATGCGACTACGATTTCTATGAAAAGCCTTGTATGCCCCACGGGCATAACTAAAAACATCGCCCTGAAGGCTCTACGGGGAGGAGGTCATTCTCAAAGATATTATTTTCATACCTTTAAACTACGATGAACAAAACAACTATCTCAAAATTGAATTGGCTGTGTTTGGGGAAATTATCGGTGTGAGGATGGTTACCCTCCAATCTTTTTCGACTATTAAAACTGACATTAGAACTTGCAATTTCAAATCGAATGAGTCACTTTTGAAGTTTCTAAGACAACTTCTTCTATAGACAGTGCTCTGGGCTAAAAAAAAAAATTAAAAATAACGCATTGAGCCAACACCGCTCCTTACTTAATCAGCGCTATTGCGCTTCCTATGAAATAACCAAGAGTTAGCTTGATGGTACTAGTTTTTACAAACATCTTTCAAAAATTGTCAACAAGTTTTTCTCTAACAGGAGTCCCCCACTACACTTCCTGGCCGAAGGGCCGCAAAACGGAGATCAGCATCGCTGGTTTAGACTTTAAGGATCTAGTGCCATCATTCTTACTTACTTACTCAAAAATCACAGCCCGTGAAAAAAAAACAGCCACAAAGCTTGGAGCATTGCAAAAAGCCGTATAACACTAGATGGCATTTGTGATGTTTTGTTGTCAATGGATGTGGTGGTTTCTACCCTTGCAAGTTAGGCATACTCTTTTGTCGGCACCATAATAATTGTTAAAGGTAGTGACAGAGCTCCATTCCAATTTATGATTGCGCCTGTGAGTCTTACGAAGACACTAACCCCCTGACCAGGTACCCTTTGATGTAAGTATAACACTCATATTTCTTAAAACCTTGAGCCCCTGATATCTTAAATATTCCCCAGTCGAATGCAAAAGATATGATTATATTCGGCGAAAAAGCTTTATTTCAAATATCAATCGAATATAATAAAGAGAGAAAAAAAAGAGAAATAGCAATGTTTAAGAGACATTAAATTCATAATACAGCATAACTATTGAACGACAGATACATAATGTGGGTAATGAAAAGACACAAAAAGATTTACAAATAAAAAAATAAATTATACAACATGGCGCTAAGTTTCTAACATGCCAAAATTTAGCATATTGCCAGGTAAAAATAATCGTTATCTACATGAAGATTTCCAATTCTGCTCTCTTTCTAGCCCAATATTATTATAACGTGAGTTTGTAGCCCCTTGATTTTTATTCCGGTAAAAGAAGAGTAATTACAGAGAAGAGTAAAAGAAGAATAAAATAGAGAGGAATAATGAAAAACAGAGTTTTTGAAATGAAAAGACAGCGAGGAAGGTGCGCAATAGGCTATTGGGCAGGGGAAGGCATCTTCCCCTCCTAAACCTCAATATGACCCATCCATACATCCCAGTTTGTCCCCCCCTCCTCGCAAGCTGATATTTATTTTCTCAAAAAATCTTGTCAAAACTAAGAAAAGGCTGCGGAATTAAAGCATCCACAGAAAAGATTCAGTTTTCTTTAACATTTCTTTACATTTTCCGTTATTATATCACTGTCATTTTCACTTTATTTGAGAGAAGTGACTCCCCCCCTCCCTCCCAGGAATTTGGAGCCAATAAGAGTGGCTTCAAAGTAGTTTAAAAGACTTATAGTTCGCTGTCTTACTAAAAGTTCTACAAGTTTTTTGATATTAAAGATTCTTTGATTCTGGAATTAATGATGCGATTTTGTCGACAAATTTACAGAAAGAGATTGCACAGTTAGATTATGGTACTTTAGCGTTAGATTCATTAGCTCTACATTTACCAGGCCGTATCTTTAACCAATATAATTATGTTTTAATTAATTAATTATAATTTTAATAATTATAATTATATAAAATTATAGATAAATAATATAAAATAATTATAATTAATTAATAATTGACTAGTCAGTTAATAATTGGTCAGTAAATAATTGGTTAATAATTGGTCAGTAAATAATTGGTCAGTAAATTAATAAATTAATAATTGGTCAGTAAATTTATAAAAAGAATTATAAAATAAAGCTATTATAGATTCTCAAAACGTTTTTAGGTATATATTCGTTTCCCTTTATAATTTTATAAATACAACCTTGACATATTATATACTCACTATTAAATATATTTATACCCTCTTAAAGAGGGTATTCCTTCTTATAGAGGAAAGACGTAGAAAATTGAGGCCGTTTCCGCTGATTTTCCTCTATCTCCTTAAAGGGCACAACATCCAAGTGTTCCAAAGAGAGGGAATAACGCTTCCTATCTTATAAATCCTTCGCCGTATTTCGTTGGTTATTAGTATTTCAAAAAATTTATCAACTATAGCTAGAGTAAGAAAAAAATTGTATGCTTCAAGTAAATTTTGACCAGCTCGAATTCTGTCTAAGCCTGTGTAGATTTCTTACCTTGTATTAGTTATATCTACAGCCATTCCTTACATTTTAACTTTTTTAACCTCTATCGCCAAAAGGGTCCAAGACCAAAGGGGTACTAAAATTCCACATATTATATATCCCTGGCTGTATTAAGCTATTTGTCTAGTCATTAATTTTGAAAAAAAAAAACGCCAAATATAGCTAGAATAGGTAAAACAATTTTTACTTACAATAAATTTTAACAATTTCCATATCTCTTTAAAAAACTGTATCATTGGCAAATTTCTTATCGTTTATTAATTGTATCTACGCTTGTTTCTGACATGTTGACCTTTTTCAGCTGAGCATCGAGATTTATGCCGAAGCAGACTAAAGGACGGGGTGAATGACGGTGACCCCCCAAACTCAGCAGATAACAGTTATGGGAGTGAAGTTTATGGGAGTCAAAACGGCTGTTTGAACTCTAAAATCAATATGACTTACCAAAAACTCCAGTGTTTACGCCATTTTAAACACCATTTTACGGTGCTAGCTATTCTCCAGAAATGCTGTATATGCTATATAATATGTAGTCAGCTGCAACGGGCCTGGATCTTCAGACAGGCAGCCATAAGCCAGAATCTCCAAGTCGAGGCTTTGAAGGTGACTGTAATAGTGATATTAATGCTCCTGGCTTGCCAGCAGAATATCTCGGAAAGATACCCCGGTTGTGAAGGTTGAAGTTTCGTGTTCTGGGTAATCAAGAAGAAAAAGAAAATCTACAGCCCCGCAATGGGTAAACCCTGCTTATCGGAAGAAGGGGGAGGATAGTGATTCAGAGGAGACTCGAAAAGAAAATTAAGGAGTAAAATGAAAGCTCCCCTAGTGATAGTACTATATACTGTGTTGTGAAAAGAGAGCCACAAGATTTGGCATTAACTAAAGACGAGAACTATAATACAGAAAAACCGGTTTTGTGAGATGACTTGCGGTTGTCAGAAGCTGTAAAAAAGAAAAACGACGAACTGTGAACAAATTAAAGATTTAAAGTTCGATCTAAGTTCAGTTTTATCACGCTTTTGTGAATTGTCAATATTTTTTTCCTTTTTTTCTTATATAGGCTATTGTGAGCCTGTAAAATCACATATTTTTCACTTTGTGATTTTTTCACCTTAACCGCATTTACATATTTTAAATTACATTTTTTCGTAATTTGTCTGACTTTGTCCTACCCTTTACATTTTTGAGATTTCGTATGTGTATATTTTTATCAATTAAATTTTTTCTCACTTTTTCAAATTTATGTGATTTCCGTGCTTTTCAACTTATTCCGTTGCAAAAGAAAACAAGTTGATCACCAAATTAATTATATGTATTAGCTAAAAAAAAAGAAATAATGAAAACTCATATTTGAAATTTAATTTTAGTAACTGGCAAGCCCGCAAGAATTTTTTCAGGAGGAAGGAGGGGGTACAACAGTAAAAAAAACTACAGAATGGGCGAGTTATACAGAAAATATTAGAAAAGTCCGAAAATACTTCAAATCTTCAGGGGGGGGGGATATCAAGTCCTCTTGAGTACGATCTTGATAAGAAAGTGTAATATCTTATTCAGTTCCAGCTCTTGGTATATATAACTACCGTGTACCATGTTTCATATTTGAAATTGGGATGGAGGAGAAGCGCTAGCATCTTTTGTGGTCTATCGCTAACAGGATCTGCAGTGAGTTGCTAGTAGTAGTATTAGTATCTAGTTCTTACTCTGTAAGAACTTCATAAAAGGGTGTAAGGAGAGATGCTTTAATTAGATGGGGATGGAGGAGAATCGTTTGTATCTTTTTCTCTCTATGGCGAATAGGATATCCAGTGAGTTGTTAGTAGTAGTATTAGTATCTAGTTCATACTCTTTAAGAAGTTCTTAAAAGGGTGTAAGGAGAGATGTTTCGATTAGATTGGGATAGGGGAGAATCGTTTGTGCTTTTTTCGGTCATTGGCGAATAGAATGAGGATATCAAAAAAGTGTGCAAAGGGGTGTCATCACACTATTTAAAGTAAATTATTTTTTGAATGTTTATAGGAACTGTGTAGAAATTAATTTAGCTCCAAGAGCGAGTGTCATTGGCTATTCACTCTTTAAAATTTGAAAACTATACAGCTCGAGTCGAAAAATACCATGTCGACCATATCGGACAAAGTTTATGTATTTGTGGGTGGTCTGAAAGTACTACCTTACGGTCACTAGGGAGGGAGAGGGGGTTTAAAATAGGCCTTTTATAGCAAGAAAATGCTTTCTTATTGGGTGTAATAGATTTGTCGTGGAGGTGTCACGTGTGTAAACACAGCTCTATTCTAAGAGTTTGGAGTTCTAAACCCACGTCATAACACAAAATAGCAGTGTAAGATGTAAAAAAAAGATTATCTTCTGACGTGTTACAAGGGAGAAAAAAAAGAGAGGCCTGATTGCTGGTTCGGGCGCAAACTCCATAAAGGGCCGTTTTTCCACCATAATATGTCGAGCCAATTGTAAATGCAAATGAACTATAGTATATTTAAAGAGACAGTCAATCCACTTCTCGACGTTTAAAGATTTTAATAGAGAAAACGACCTTAGGATTCGACAAATGTCAAAAAACACTTCGACAAAACCGATTTCATCGACTCTTCGAGTAATTTTTCGATATCGGTCTTGGCGAGTAAAATCTAGGTAGTTTTCAACATACGTAGATTTATTTTTTTCCAAATGGAATAGTGTACAGTTTTGGCTAGTTGCATTTTGATTGCTTTGATGTTCTAAGAAAATTTCAGGCTTATGATCAGGGTCAGGAAGTTCCTCGTTATCTTCTTTGCAAATTTTGCTTGCCTCTTTTCTTGTAATATTCCTTAGAAAAATACTTTCAGAAGTGAATCTCTTCAGGTTACCAATGCAACTGTTAGAAATCGCTGTTAGTTTATCCTTACTTTTTTGTAATAAATCAGTAGCATTAAAGTAATATAAACTGTTTTGCAAAAAACGTCTGCCAAAATTCATTCTTTTGTCTTCAATATTTCCATTCACCTTTTCCAAATCTTCAGAGGCCATTCCATATGTTAGATGTTTCAAAGTTGTCTCACAATACCACTTAATCTTTGAATTGCCTAAACTGTTAGTTGAATTTTGCAATTCGGGGTGTAGATATACTTCGATGGTACTGGTCACTTTTTCACCAAAGTTGGTGACGGCAGTGAATTTGAACAATATTGCTACTATTATGAAGCTTACAATCAATTTCACAAATTTTTGATTAGTTGGTTTCTTGAGTTTTACTGATTGTGGTTCCTTGACTAAAACTTGCGAGTTGAAGTAGTGGAAATTACGAGTCTCCAGCTTTTGCCTCAATCGATTATCCCAAGATCTAAAATAGGCGCAATAATCAGTCACTACATCATCAGCCATGTGTATTTGAATTACTATTGCTGTTGTTAGTAGGAAATATGGACTATTACAATAGATAGACATTATGTAGAAAAGTGCATAAAGGAATATATAAAGTGCATAAAGTAAAACAAATGATTTTATAGCAGTATACAGCAGAAATACTGGGCTATGACGTTTAGTCCATTTCCCCAGTTTAATTCGACATATTCTACATATGTCAGACCCAGATATAAAAATCCATTTCGTCATGCAAGTTCTGTGGACATAACCAATACTTCCTTTACAATCACAAGGGCAGATTAATGGTTCGTCGGTTTCCGACTCGGTACAAATTCGACAAGCCTTTTCATATGACATAGTCACCATTACCCTTAATTAAAGATTTGATTCTGTTTATCTCTTGCCGAAAGCATATGAGCATAATTTGTTCAAATACAGTTAGCTTTTTTGTACCAGAGATTCAAAACAACATTTGAATTTTAGGGATAACCAAATTTAGGGATAAGAGATTTTTGCTATTATTCATCAGGCTAAAATATTTAAGTGAGACAGAATAGCTCTTTGAAGCTTATTTTGGAATGGAAATTATAATTTAGATCCTGGTTACAGCAGAAGGTACAACCTAGTAAGGATTAAACAAAGAATGATAATGACAATAACAAATTGCCATTTAAATAAATTGACAAGTGAGAAAAATTGCCATTTTCAACTGATTTAGGAATCGTTACTATTATCTAAATTAGTCTTAACGATTACTTGGGGAACAAAAAATGGTTCTTCACAGATTTGTCGCACTTCATTGTCGTTGCATTGTATGTGGCACGCACTATTATGGCCATACATATGGTCATAACACTACCTGTATTTGACTCTGTGGATGGGTTGTTGTATACAGCCCAGACAGTATTTTTGAGATGGTTTAACCCTATCGTCTGATTATATAGGCAATCTATTATTTTTCTTATGTTATGTTTTTTATCATTCTTCTAAAGCAAGAAAACCCCAAATACCCTCGCTTAAGAGGAATTTTACCTTTTTTGCTCCTGTTCAATGAAACCCTACTTCTGAAGCGAATCCTATATGACGTCACTGTTATGCATTTTCACAAGAAGTCATAGCGCTACCTGCCGAAACCTAATTTATTTGTTATTTTTGTTGGTGTCCCTGGCTTAGCTGTCATTATAGCCCTAGAAAACAGGATAGAACTACTCTTTTCGTACAGCCTACTGTTTAAAATTTGGTCAGTCAGCTGGGTAACCAGAACAATCCGTAAGCAATTTCTCTAAATATCATCTAGTAAATATACATCCACTTTTCGAATAGCAGATGCTTCAGAACCATGTTTGACCGCTGTTATCACTGTAGGCTATTTGCAGTTGAAAAAACTTGTATTTTTTCTGATCGTTTATAAATAACCCCAGGATACCTTTCTCAATTTCCACGGAAAAATAACCCTCCCCATAGATATATCCTCTGGACAATTCAACCCCAGGAAAAATTTTCCCGGAAAAGTTATCCTTAACATCTCCACGCGGAAAATTGAATTGCTAAAGATAAAAGCAAGACATAAAAAAAAAATTTCCTATAGGAATTCTGGCAAATTCACCCAGTGTAAAATTTCACCCTCTCGGAACTTTTCTCTCCATGGAAAATTCTCCCAGAAGAAAATTTGTGCGCCCTTCCCCCACCCAAAAAATTTATGAACACTTCCCAACATCAAATAAAAAGAAAAAAACAATGGGCAAGTTTAATAACTTAAACACTTTACCTCAAGGGCTGTAGGGGGTCATTTTATCTCCAAAGACATAGTTTTGAGTATTGGTATTCGGCCTTTGAGCTTTGCTGAACAATAATATGTCTCAAAATTTTGATCGGACGATTTTGGGAAAAAAGTGACGTGGGAGGGGGCCAAGCTGCCGTCTATTTTTTTGGGTGGCTTTGAAGGGGCAATAATTTTTTTTTTTCCGTTTAGAATAAACCCTCTTCCGACGTTCTAGGCCCACTGGGTCGATAAGATTACTTCTGGGAAAAAACAACAAACAAATAAAATTGCATCGGTGATTTTTCTTCTGGCGAAAATTTCATAATTCCACATTTTTGCAGATATGAGCTTGAAACCTCCAAAGTAGAGGTTCTTTGATACGCTGAATTTGAAAGTGTGATTTACTTTAAAACTCTATGATCCCCCTTTTTTGAAAATCTAGCAAATTTTCAGTCTTGTAGCTTTTGATAGGTAAGACTCAACTTCATGAAACTTATGTATTTGGAATCAGCATAATAATTCGATTCCTTTGATATATCTATTGGTATCAAAATTCGGTTTTAGAGTTTTAATTACTATTGAGACGAATCACTTCTTACTTACAGTTGGTTGCAACTAACTGTTTGATTACCCATCAAAATACAAACAGAGATCATTGAAATAGTGATCGTT
Source organism: Artemia franciscana (assembly GCF_032884065.1). Taxonomy (NCBI): domain Eukaryota; kingdom Metazoa; phylum Arthropoda; class Branchiopoda; order Anostraca; family Artemiidae; genus Artemia; species Artemia franciscana. The sequence continues at coordinate 36,610,330 of NC_088879.1, read as the reverse complement.
TTATTCGTGCTACCAAATGTATGGATTCATAAAACTTTACAGTTTTATGAAATATAATTGAACAGACTAGGTTTTTCAACCAAAGTAAGGAGCAAGTTTATAACTTAAAGCAAATATAAATTACTCTGTATATAAGGTGGACTGTCCTTTTCTCAACACCTTGCTCATTAAACAAAAGAATTTTAGTGCTTTGAAAAACCTTTTTTTTTCCGTATTGCTAATTTCCTTAAAAAATTTGGAAAAAAAGCCAAACTTCACAGTAAAAATTCAGGAGCCAAGGAAAGGACAACCCCCTTCATATAAAGAATAAATTGTTCAAAAAGGCTTCAAATCTGTTCCTTGCTTTCAGTTGGAAAGCTCTTTTTATTTCATACAAAAATTGTTTTCCAAATCATACCAAGGCCTAACCAAAAAATAATTTGTGTTAGCGGTCCCTTAAATCCCTGGTTAATTGTTTTTAAAATGTGTAAATTAATGATATTACGTTGATTAGTACCTCCTACGTTTAAATTTGCAATTTTAATATTGAATAAAATTTTAATATACTTCAAAGACTGGCGATGAATAGTAATTTTTGTAAAAAACCCTTGTTAATGTTGGTACTAAAGAATTTCAGTTGGGTGAAAGGGAAGACTATTGTTTGTATGGATGGAAATTCTGTGTGACTTTTGATCTTCTACATAACTGAAGCCATCACAACCTCTAGGAAAAACCTCTCGCTTGAGGAAAAATTATCAATTTTGATTGTAACATCATACTGGCCAAGCTAATTTGAAAGAGGAGGTCATACCAGGTAGGGAAACTGCAAAACCATAATCTTCAAGCGTTATGCCTAAGAAGTTTGCTTCGCTCCCAATACCATCTTTAAACGAGGGAATATCATAAAGGTCCCACTTAATGAACTTTGATGATCTAAAGCCGTATTTCAGGTTTATACGACCACCCTTTCCATAAAACTCTAATGCGCTCCTTGGGCTTAACTTACACCCCTTGCCCTGAAGGCTGTCATCTTCAAAGACATAATTACCGGGTTTTTCAACTATGCTGAACAAAATGACTATCTCAAAATTTTGATTAGGTGTATTGGGCAAAAGGGGGCGGTTGTCCTCCAATCTCTTTCAACCAATGAAAAGGGCGCTATATATTTTAATTTACCATCAATTGAGCTCCTTTGAAGTTTCTACAACTCATTCTATATGTAGTGCCTTGGTCTAAAACCAATAAAGGGGGGTAGCTGCTTCCATTCACTTTGATATTTAAAAAGGGCACTAAAACTACTGATTACCTGTTCAATGAGCCCCCATTGAAGTTATGCGACTACGATTTCTATGAAAAGCCTTGTATGCCCCACGGGCATAACTAAAAACATCGCCCTGAAGGCTCTACGGGGAGGAGGTCATTCTCAAAGATATTATTTTCATACCTTTAAACTACGATGAACAAAACAACTATCTCAAAATTGAATTGGCTGTGTTTGGGGAAATTATCGGTGTGAGGATGGTTACCCTCCAATCTTTTTCGACTATTAAAACTGACATTAGAACTTGCAATTTCAAATCGAATGAGTCACTTTTGAAGTTTCTAAGACAACTTCTTCTATAGACAGTGCTCTGGGCTAAAAAAAAAAATTAAAAATAACGCATTGAGCCAACACCGCTCCTTACTTAATCAGCGCTATTGCGCTTCCTATGAAATAACCAAGAGTTAGCTTGATGGTACTAGTTTTTACAAACATCTTTCAAAAATTGTCAACAAGTTTTTCTCTAACAGGAGTCCCCCACTACACTTCCTGGCCGAAGGGCCGCAAAACGGAGATCAGCATCGCTGGTTTAGACTTTAAGGATCTAGTGCCATCATTCTTACTTACTTACTCAAAAATCACAGCCCGTGAAAAAAAAACAGCCACAAAGCTTGGAGCATTGCAAAAAGCCGTATAACACTAGATGGCATTTGTGATGTTTTGTTGTCAATGGATGTGGTGGTTTCTACCCTTGCAAGTTAGGCATACTCTTTTGTCGGCACCATAATAATTGTTAAAGGTAGTGACAGAGCTCCATTCCAATTTATGATTGCGCCTGTGAGTCTTACGAAGACACTAACCCCCTGACCAGGTACCCTTTGATGTAAGTATAACACTCATATTTCTTAAAACCTTGAGCCCCTGATATCTTAAATATTCCCCAGTCGAATGCAAAAGATATGATTATATTCGGCGAAAAAGCTTTATTTCAAATATCAATCGAATATAATAAAGAGAGAAAAAAAAGAGAAATAGCAATGTTTAAGAGACATTAAATTCATAATACAGCATAACTATTGAACGACAGATACATAATGTGGGTAATGAAAAGACACAAAAAGATTTACAAATAAAAAAATAAATTATACAACATGGCGCTAAGTTTCTAACATGCCAAAATTTAGCATATTGCCAGGTAAAAATAATCGTTATCTACATGAAGATTTCCAATTCTGCTCTCTTTCTAGCCCAATATTATTATAACGTGAGTTTGTAGCCCCTTGATTTTTATTCCGGTAAAAGAAGAGTAATTACAGAGAAGAGTAAAAGAAGAATAAAATAGAGAGGAATAATGAAAAACAGAGTTTTTGAAATGAAAAGACAGCGAGGAAGGTGCGCAATAGGCTATTGGGCAGGGGAAGGCATCTTCCCCTCCTAAACCTCAATATGACCCATCCATACATCCCAGTTTGTCCCCCCCTCCTCGCAAGCTGATATTTATTTTCTCAAAAAATCTTGTCAAAACTAAGAAAAGGCTGCGGAATTAAAGCATCCACAGAAAAGATTCAGTTTTCTTTAACATTTCTTTACATTTTCCGTTATTATATCACTGTCATTTTCACTTTATTTGAGAGAAGTGACTCCCCCCCTCCCTCCCAGGAATTTGGAGCCAATAAGAGTGGCTTCAAAGTAGTTTAAAAGACTTATAGTTCGCTGTCTTACTAAAAGTTCTACAAGTTTTTTGATATTAAAGATTCTTTGATTCTGGAATTAATGATGCGATTTTGTCGACAAATTTACAGAAAGAGATTGCACAGTTAGATTATGGTACTTTAGCGTTAGATTCATTAGCTCTACATTTACCAGGCCGTATCTTTAACCAATATAATTATGTTTTAATTAATTAATTATAATTTTAATAATTATAATTATATAAAATTATAGATAAATAATATAAAATAATTATAATTAATTAATAATTGACTAGTCAGTTAATAATTGGTCAGTAAATAATTGGTTAATAATTGGTCAGTAAATAATTGGTCAGTAAATTAATAAATTAATAATTGGTCAGTAAATTTATAAAAAGAATTATAAAATAAAGCTATTATAGATTCTCAAAACGTTTTTAGGTATATATTCGTTTCCCTTTATAATTTTATAAATACAACCTTGACATATTATATACTCACTATTAAATATATTTATACCCTCTTAAAGAGGGTATTCCTTCTTATAGAGGAAAGACGTAGAAAATTGAGGCCGTTTCCGCTGATTTTCCTCTATCTCCTTAAAGGGCACAACATCCAAGTGTTCCAAAGAGAGGGAATAACGCTTCCTATCTTATAAATCCTTCGCCGTATTTCGTTGGTTATTAGTATTTCAAAAAATTTATCAACTATAGCTAGAGTAAGAAAAAAATTGTATGCTTCAAGTAAATTTTGACCAGCTCGAATTCTGTCTAAGCCTGTGTAGATTTCTTACCTTGTATTAGTTATATCTACAGCCATTCCTTACATTTTAACTTTTTTAACCTCTATCGCCAAAAGGGTCCAAGACCAAAGGGGTACTAAAATTCCACATATTATATATCCCTGGCTGTATTAAGCTATTTGTCTAGTCATTAATTTTGAAAAAAAAAAACGCCAAATATAGCTAGAATAGGTAAAACAATTTTTACTTACAATAAATTTTAACAATTTCCATATCTCTTTAAAAAACTGTATCATTGGCAAATTTCTTATCGTTTATTAATTGTATCTACGCTTGTTTCTGACATGTTGACCTTTTTCAGCTGAGCATCGAGATTTATGCCGAAGGAGACTAAAGGACGGGGTGAATGACGGTGACCCCCCAAACTCAGCAGATAACAGTTATGGGAGTGAAGTTTATGGGAGTCAAAACGGCTGTTTGAACTCTAAAATCAATATGACTTACCAAAAACTCCAGTGATTACGCCATTTTAAACACCATTTTACGGTGCTAGCTATTCTCCAGAAATGCTGTATATGCTATATAATATGTAGTCAGCTGCAACGGGCCTGGATCTTCAGACAGGCAGCCATAAGCCAGAATCTCCAAGTCGAGGCTTTGAAGGTGACTGTAATAGTGATATTAATGCTCCTGGCTTGCCAGCAGAATATCTCGGAAAGATACCCCGGTTGTGAAGGTTGAAGTTTCGTGTTCTGGGTAATCAAGAAGAAAAAGAAAATCTACAGCCCCGCAATGGGTAAACCCTGCTTATCGGAAGAAGGGGGAGGATAGTGATTCAGAGGAGACTCGAAAAGAAAATTAAGGAGTAAAATGAAAGCTCCCCTAGTGATAGTACTATATACTGTGTTGTGAAAAGAGAGCCACAAGATTTGGCATTAACTAAAGACGAGAACTATAATACAGAAAAACCGGTTTTGTGAGATGACTTGCGGTTGTCAGAAAGCTGTAAAAAAGAAAAACGACGAACTGTGAACAAATTAAAGATTTAAAGTTCGATCTAAGTTCAGTTTTATCACGCTTTTGTGAATTGTCAATATTTTTTTCCTTTTTTTCTTATATAGGCTATTGTGAGCCTGTAAAATCACATATTTTTCACTTTGTGATTTTTTCACCTTAACCGCATTTACATATTTTAAATTACATTTTTTCGTAATTTGTCTGACTTTGTCCTACCCTTTACATTTTTGAGATTTCGTATGTGTATATTTTTATCAATTAAATTTTTTCTCACTTTTTCAAATTTATGTGATTTCCGTGCTTTTCAACTTATTCCGTTGCAAAAGAAAACAAGTTGATCACCAAATTAATTATATGTATTAGCTAAAAAAAAAGAAATAATGAAAACTCATATTTGAAATTTAATTTTAGTAACTGGCAAGCCCGCAAGAATTTTTTCAGGAGGAAGGAGGGGGTACAACAGTAAAAAAAACTACAGAATGGGCGAGTTATACAGAAAATATTAGAAAAGTCCGAAAATACTTCAAATCTTCAGGGGGGGGGATATCAAGTCCTCTTGAGTACGATCTTGATAAGAAAGTGTAATATCTTATTCAGTTCCAGCTCTTGGTATATATAACTACCGTGTACCATGTTTCATATTTGAAATTGGGATGGAGGAGAAGCGCTAGCATCTTTTGTGGTCTATCGCTAACAGGATCTGCAGTGAGTTGCTAGTAGTAGTATTAGTATCTAGTTCTTACTCTGTAAGAACTTCATAAAAGGGTGTAAGGAGAGATGCTTTAATTAGATGGGGATGGAGGAGAATCGTTTGTATCTTTTTCTCTCTATGGCGAATAGGATATCCAGTGAGTTGTTAGTAGTAGTATTAGTATCTAGTTCATACTCTTTAAGAAGTTCTTAAAAGGGTGTAAGGAGAGATGTTTCGATTAGATTGGGATAGGGGAGAATCGTTTGTGCTTTTTTCGGTCATTGGCGAATAGAATGAGGATATCAAAAAAGTGTGCAAAGGGGTGTCATCACACTATTTAAAGTAAATTATTTTTTGAATGTTTATAGGAACTGTGTAGAAATTAATTTAGCTCCAAGAGCGAGTGTCATTGGCTATTCACTCTTTAAAATTTGAAAACTATACAGCTCGAGTCGAAAAATACCATGTCGACCATATCGGACAAAGTTTATGTATTTGTGGGTGGTCTGAAAGTACTACCTTACGGTCACTAGGGAGGGAGAGGGGGTTTAAAATAGGCCTTTTATAGCAAGAAAATGCTTTCTTATTGGGTGTAATAGATTTGTCGTGGAGGTGTCACGTGTGTAAACACAGCTCTATTCTAAGAGTTTGGAGTTCTAAACCCACGTCATAACACAAAATAGCAGTGTAAGATGTAAAAAAAAGATTATCTTCTGACGTGTTACAAGGGAGAAAAAAAAGAGAGGCCTGATTGCTGGTTCGGGCGCAAACTCCATAAAGGGCCGTTTTTCCACCATAATATGTCGAGCCAATTGTAAATGCAAATGAACTATAGTATATTTAAAGAGACAGTCAATCCACTTCTCGACGTTTAAAGATTTTAATAGAGAAAACGACCTTAGGATTCGACAAATGTCAAAAAACACTTCGACAAAACCGATTTCATCGACTCTTCGAGTAATTTTTCGATATCGGTCTTGGCGAGTAAAATCTAGGTAGTTTTCAACATACGTAGATTTATTTTTTTCCAAATGGAATAGTGTACAGTTTTGGCTAGTTGCATTTTGATTGCTTTGATGTTCTAAGAAAATTTCAGGCTTATGATCAGGGTCAGGAAGTTCCTCGTTATCTTCTTTGCAAATTTTGCTTGCCTCTTTTCTTGTAATATTCCTTAGAAAAATACTTTCAGAAGTGAATCTCTTCAGGTTACCAATGCAACTGTTAGAAATCGCTGTTAGTTTATCCTTGCTTTTTTGTAATAAATCAGTAGCATTAAAGTAATATAAACTGTTTTGCAAAAAACGTCTGCCAAAATTCATTCTTTTGTCTTCAATATTTCCATTCACCTTTTCCAAATCTTCAGAGGCCATTCCATATGTTAGATGTTTCAAAGTTGTCTCACAATACCACTTAATCTTTGAATTGCCTAAACTGTTAGTTGAATTTTGCAATTCGGGGTGTAGATATACTTCGATGGTACTGGTCACTTTTTCACCAAAGTTGGTGACGGCAGTGAATTTGAACAATATTGCTACTATTATGAAGCTTACAATCAATTTCACAAATTTTTGATTAGTTGGTTTCTTGAGTTTTACTGATTGTGGTTCCTTGACTAAAACTTGCGAGTTGAAGTAGTGGAAATTACGAGTCTCCAGCTTTTGCCTCAATCGATTATCCCAAGATCTAAAATAGGCGCAATAATCAGTCACTACATCATCAGCCATGTGTATTTGAATTACTATTGCTGTTGTTAGTAGGAAATATGGACTATTACAATAGATAGACATTATGTAGAAAAGTGCATAAAGGAATATATAAAGTGCATAAAGTAAAACAAATGATTTTATAGCAGTATACAGCAGAAATACTGGGCTATGACGTTTAGTCCATTTCCCCAGTTTAATTCGACATATTCTACATATGTCAGACCCAGATATAAAAATCCATTTCGTCATGCAAGTTCTGTGGACATAACCAATACTTCCTTTACAATCACAAGGGCAGATTAATGGTTCGTCGGTTTCCGACTCGGTACAAATTCGACAAGCCTTTTCATATGACATAGTCACCATTACCCTTAATTAAAGATTTGATTCTGTTTATCTCTTGCCGAAAGCATATGAGCATAATTGGTTCAAATACAGTTAGCTTTTTTGTACCAGAGATTCAAAACAACATTTGAATTTTAGGGATAACCAAATTTAGGGATAAGAGATTTTTGCTATTATTCATCAGGCTAAAATATTTAAGTGAGACAGAATAGCTCTTTGAAGCTTATTTTGGAATGGAAATTATAATTTAGATCCTGGTTACAGCAGAAGGTACAACCTAGTAAGGATTAAACAAAGAATGATAATGACAATAACAAATTGCCATTTAAATAAATTGACAAGTGAGAAAAATTGCCATTTTCAACTGATTTAGGAATCGTTACTATTATCTAAATTAGTCTTAACGATTACTTGGGGAACAAAAAATGGTTCTTCACAGATTTGTCGCACTTCATTGTCGTTGCATTGTATGTGGCACGCACTATTATGGCCATACATATGGTCATAACACTACCTGTATTTGACTCTGTGGATGGGTTGTTGTATACAGCCCAGACAGTATTTTTGAGATGGTTTAACCCTATCGTCTGATTATATAGGCAATCTATTATTTTTCTTATGTTATGTTTTTTATCATTCTTCTAAAGCAAGAAAACCCCAAATACCCTCACTTATGAGGAATTTTACCTTTTTTGCTCCTGTTCAATGAAACCCTACATCTGAAGCGAACTCTATATGACGTCACTGTTATGCATTTTCACAAGGCCTAACATATACATGCAGTCACAGAAGTCATAGCACTACCTGCCGAAACTTAATTTATTTGTTATTTTTGTTGGTGTCCCTGGCTTAGCTGTCATTATAGCCCTAGAAAACAGGATAGAACTACTCTTTTCGTACAGCCTACTGTTTAAAATTTGGTCAGTCAGCTGGGTAACCAGAACAATCCGTAAGCAATTTCTCTAAATATCATCTAGTAAATATACATCCACTTTTCGAATAGCAGATGCTTCAGAACCATGTTTGACCGCTGTTATCACTGTAGGCTATTTGCAGTTGAAAAAACTTGTATTTTTTCTGATCGTTTATAAATAACCCCAGGATACCTTTCTCAATTTCCACGGAAAAATAACCCTCCCCATAGATATATCCTCTGGACAATTCAACCCCAGGAAAAATTTTCCCGGAAAAGTTATCCTTAACATCTCCACGCGGAAAATTGAATTGCTAAAGATAAAAGCAAGACATAAAAAAAAAATTTCCTATAGGAATTCTGGCAAATTCACCCAGTGTAAAATTTCACCCTCTCGGAACTTTTCTCTCCATGGAAAATTCTCCCAGAAGAAAATTTGTACGCCCCTCCCCCACCAAAAAAATGTATGAACAATTCCCAACATCAAATAAAAAGAAAAAAACAATGGGCAAGTTTAATAACTTAAACACATTACCTCAAGGGCTGTAGGGGGTCATTTTATCTCCAAAGACATAGTTTTGAGTATTCGTATTGGGCCTTTGAGCTTTGCTGAACAATAATATGTCTCAAAATTTTGATCGGACGATTTTGGGAAAAAAGTGACGTGGGAGGGGGCCTAGCTGCCGTCTATTTTTTTGGGTGGCTTTGAAGGGGCAATAATTTTTTTTTATTTCTGTTTAGAATAAACCCTCTTCCGACGTTCTAGGCCCACTGGGTCGATAAGATTACTTCTGGGAAAAAACAACAAACAAATAAAATTGCATCGGTGATTTTTCTTCTGGCGAAAATTGCATAATTCCACATTTTTGCAGATATGAGCTTGAAACCTCCAAAGTAGAAGTTCTTTGATATGCTGAATCTGAAAGTGTGATTTACTTTAAAACTCTATGATCCCCCTTTTTGAAAATCTGGCAAATTTTCAGTCTTGTAGCTTTTGATAGGTAAGACTCAACTTCATGAAACTTATTTATTTGGAATCAGAATAATAATTCGATTCCTTTGATATGTCTATTGGTATCAAAATTCGGTTTTAGAGTTTTAATTACTATTGAGACGAATCACTTCTTACTTACAGTTGGTTGCCACTAACTGTTTGATTACCCATCAAAATACAAACAGAGATCATTGAAATAGTGATCGTTTTATTCGTGCTACCAAATGTATGGATTCATAAAACTTTACAGTTTATGAAATATAATTGAACAGACTAGGTTTTTCAACCAAAGTAAGGAGCAAGTTTATAACTTAAAGCAAATATAAATTACTCTGTATATAAGGTGGACTGTCCTTTTCTCAACACTTTTCTCATTAAACAAAAGAATTTTAGTGCTTTGAAAAACTTTTTTTTTTCTGTATTGCAAATTTTCTTAAAAAATTTGGAAAAAAGCCAAACTTCACAGTAAAAATTAAGGAGCCAAGGAAAAGACAACCCCCTTCATATAAAGAATAAATTGTTAAAAAAGGCTTCAAATCTGTTCCTTGCTTTCAGTTGGAAAGCTCTTTTTTTATTTCATACAAAAATTGTTTTCCAAATCATACCAAGGCCTAACCAAAAAATAATTTGTGTTAGCGGTCCCTTAAATCCCTGGTTAATTGTTAGGTTGCAATACGGGTGGCATTGTTAAATATTGCTCCGCGAAGCACAGAAATTCGAATACTATAAATATTTTTGCGCGGACACGTACAGAAGAGTTTTGATAGTCACCACACAATGACAAGCGATTTATTTGATGACTTAACTTTATTCATTAATTTTGACAGGGACGTACAAGCTGACGCGTATTGTCGCCTAAATGTATAATTTTGATAATTAGTTGGCATATAAACACATACAAGAACAATACTACCTAAAGCAACAGCGAGGTATAGATCTCTAGATTCAGAACAACTACATCTAAACTTCTTATCTACAGCAACTATAAGCCACCAGATGGACGGCCAGTAGTAGACTATCTACCTTGGTTCTACTGCCCTAGGAAAGATGCATGGGCGGATAATAGATAGACATATCTAATAAAAAATGAACTAACGTCATTTTTATACAATCCAAACTTCACAGTAAAAATTAAGGAGCCAAGGAAAAGACAACCCCCTTCATATAAAGAATAAATTGTTCAAAAAGGCTACAAATCTGTTCCTTGCTTCCCTGGTTAATTCCCTGGTTAATCTGTCCCTTAAATCCCTGGTTAATTGTTTTTAAAAATGTGTAAATTAATGATATTACGTTGATTAGTACCTCCTACGTTTAAATTTGCAATTTTAATATTGAATAAAATTTTAATATACTTCAAAGACTGGCGATGAATAGTAATTTTTGTGAAAAACCCTTTTTAATGTTGGTACTAAAGAATTTCAGTTGGGTGAAAGGGAATACTATTGTTTGTATGGATGGAAATTCTGTGTGACTTTTGATCTTCTACATAACTGAAGCCATCACAACCTTTCGGAAAAATCTCTCGCTTGAGGAAAAATTATCAATTTTGATTGTAACATCATACTGGCCAAGCTAATTTGAAAGAGGAGGTCATACCAGGTAGGGAAACTGCAAAACCATAATCTTCAAGCGTTATGCCTAAGAAATTTGCTTCGCTCCCAATACCATCTTTAAACGAGGGAATATCATAAAGGTCCCACTTAATGAACTTTGATGATCTAAAGCCGTATTTCAGGTTTATACGACCACCCTTTCCATAAAACTTTAATGCACTCCTTGGGCTTAACTTACACCCCTTGCCCTGAAGGCTGTCATCTTCAAAGACATAATTACCGGATTTTTCAACTATGCTGAACAAAATGACTATATCAAAATTTTGATTAGATGTATTGGGCAAAGGGGGGCGGTTGTCCTCCAATCTCTTCCAACCAATGAAAAGGGCGCTATACATTTTAATTTACAATCAATTGAGCTCCTTTGAAGTTTCTACAACTCATTCTATATGGAGTGCCTTGGTCTAAAACCAATAAAGGGGGGTAGCTGCTTCCATTTACTTTGATATTTAAAAAGGGCACTAAAACTACTGATTACCTGTTCAATGAGCCCCCATTGAAGTTATGTGACTACCATTTCTATGAAAAGCCTTGTATGCCCCACGGGCATAACTAAAAACCTTGCCCTGAAGGCTCTACGGGGGGGGGGTCATGCTCAAAGACATTATTTTCAGACCTTTCAACTACGATGAACAAAACAACTATCTCAAAATTGAATTGGCTGTGTTTGGGGAAAGTATGGGTGTGAGGATGGTTACCCTCTAATCTTTTCCGACTATTAAAACGGACATTAGAACTTGCAATTTCAAACCGAATGAGTCACTTTTGAAGTTTCTAAGACAACTTCTTCTATAGACAGTGCTCTGGGCTAAAAAAAGAATTAAAAAATAACGCATTGAGCCAACACCGCTCCTTACTTAATCTGCGCTATTGCACTTCCTATGAAATAACAAAGAGTTAGCTTGATGGAACTAGTTTTTACAAACATCTTTCAAAAATTGTCAAAAAGTTTTTCTCTAACAGGAATCCCCCACTATACTTCCTGGCCGAAGGACCGCAAAACGGAGATCAGCATCGCTGGTTTAGACTTTAAGGATCTAGTGCCATCATTCTTACTTACTTACTCAAAAATCACAGTTCGTGAAAAAAAAACAGCCACAAAGCTTGGAGCATTGCAAAGAGCCGTATAACACTAGATGGCATTTGTGATGTTTTGTTGTCAATGGATGTGGTGGTTTCAACCCTTGCAAGTTAGGCGTACTCTTTTGTCGGCACCATAATTATTGTTAAAGGTAGTGACAGAGCTCCATTCCAATTTATGATTGCGCCTGTGAGTCTTACGAAGACACTAACCCCCTGACCAGGTACCCTTTGATGTAAGTATAACATTAATATTTCTTAAAACCTTGAGCCCCTGATATCTTAAATATTCCCCAGTCGAATGCAAAAGATATGATTATATTCGGCGAAAAAGCTTTATTTCAAATATCAATCGAATATAATAAAGAGAGAAAAAAAAAGAGAAATAGCAATAATTAAGAGACATGAAATTCATAATACAGCATAACTATTGAACAACAGATACATAATGTAGGTAATGAAAAGACACAAAAAGATTTACAAATAAAAAATACATTACACAACATGGCGCTAAGTTTCTAACATGCCAAAATTTGGCATATTGCCAGGTAAAAATAATCGTTATCTACATGAAGATTTCCAATTCTGCTCTCTTTCTAGCCCAATATTATTATAACGTGAGTTTGTAGCCGCTTGATTTTTATTCCGGTAAAAGAAGAGTAATTACAGAAAAGAGTAAAAGAAGATTAAAATAGAGAGGAAAAATGAAAAACAGAGTTTTTGAAATGAAAAGACAGCGAGGAAGGTGCGCAATAGGCTATTGGGCAGGGGAATGCATCTTCCCCTCCCAAACCTCAATATGACCCATCCATATATCGCAGTTTGTCCCCCCCCCTTGCAAGCTGGTATTTAGTTTTTCCAAAAATCTTGTCAAAACAAAGAAAAGGCTGCGGAATTCAAGCATCCACAGAAAAGATTCAGTTTTCTTTAACATTTCTTTACATTTTCCGTTATTATATCACTGTCATTTTCACTTTTTTTGAGAGAAGTGGCTCCCCCCCTCCCTCCCAGGAATTTGAAGCCAATAAGAGTGGCTTCAATGTAGTTTAAAGACTTATAGTTCGCTGTCTTACTAAAAGTTCTACAAGTTTTTTTATATTAAAGATTCTTTGATCCTGGAATTAATGATGCGATTCTGTCGACAAATTTGCAGAAAGAGATTGCACAGTTAGATTATGGTACTTTAGCGTTAGATTCATTAGCTCTACATTTACCAAGTCATATCTTTAACCAATATAATTATGTTACAATTAATTAATTATAATTTTAATAATCATAATTATATAAAATTATAGATAAATAATTTAAAATAATTATAATTAATTAATAATTGACTATATCAGTGAAGAAGAAGTATTTGTAAACCTCTTCTAAAATCTCCCTTATAAATCCATTGCAACCACTTCAAAGTTACTTACAATTCTAGTTGAGAACCTCTAAATTAGATTAATGTCATATAATGATAAATTCTTAAGTAATAAAATAGATTTCAAAAGAATCAGTTGGCTTATTAGCAATAATTGGCAATCCTAAGCCACGAAACGTCTTGAAAAACTTTTAACTATGTGTCAAAAAGAAGATAAAAAAAGAAATAAAAATTCATTAATATTAAATTTTAAGGAAATATAAGAAATGCCACTATTCTGCTTAAAAGGTTATATTTTTTTTAACATTTAAAGATTAATCCTCTATACAAATTTTGGTACTTGTATGATATAACCCCTACTAGTCAAAAAGTGAAGTTAGGTTAATCCAAGTAAAATATACCTTAGTGTGATGAAAATATAATACTTTAGAAACAAATTTAGAAAACAAATGTTATGATAAATTCTATAGATATTAATTACAATTATTCTGATATAGTGAAGCAAAAATTGTTTTCTGACTCCAAACTGTCCAAATAATTTACCCCCACCCCCAAAGAATACCTGATAAAAGATCAAAATCTGATTACTTTTCTGGTCGAAAACAACCAATGTCATCTAGCATTGCCTATCAAAAGCACAAGATTAATTACAAGCCAGAATAAAATTTTACTTGAATTTTCCTATATTATTTTGTCTTTATCTTTACATCGGCCCAACATTAATGCATTTATTTTCTGAAAAGACGTAATTATGCTGACAATATATGATTGGTATGTTTATCTAGGTTCTTATTGTAATTTTTTTTTTCTGTACTTTGGTACAGTAGCTGTAACTGGTAACTATTTTATAATCAATAAGAATTTGTGTAAAAATAATTTCCATTTCCGAAAAAAAAAATCAGAATCTGAAAAAATATGGGCTTTAAAATCAAAAGTGGCACAATAAGATTTTGATTTCCATCACACCTATTTTAAAATTCCTATGTTGCCTCTCTTTTGTTTTTCAGAACTCTTTGGATTATATCAATTTATTTATTTTATTTTTTGTGCAAGGAAGACAAAGATTTAAAATAAAAAGATGGCAAACATACAATGAAAAGGCAACTTGAAGTTGATAAAACGCAAAACATTCCAAAAATTCAAGCAACACCAAAAAGAAGATAAGGTATCGATTAACTTTTTTTTAGTCCTTTTAAATTTTTTTTAGTAGTTATTTTTTAACTGATTTCATTTCTTAAGTTTCTTAATATCTGAACAAAGTCTTAGGGAATACAATTCAAACTATTCAAACAATAAAAATTATCTTAATGACAGCGATTGAGAGACGGTTAGTACGTGAAATTTTGATTGAGGAGGGGCACTGTTTCGATTTCCCCAAGTGCATACACTTTTACCACGGAGTTATGATATTCTATGGGTTAGAAGGGTCCTTTGGCAATTCTTAGCGGCTCATATTGCGACTTACCCATTTTGAGGATTGAGCTACTTCAAACAAATAGGCGAGCAGATCAGAAATGTGCTTGTTTTGTTCCAGTGTCTTTTTTTTTATTGTATGTGTTTCATATACGTGTTTTATTCTCATTTTGCATGGCCCAACAAGGCAAGACAAGCTTTTTGGGCTTAGCAACCATTTTCCGTTTGTAATATTTTCATTAGTATTAATAAAATGAATAATTGATTGAAACTTGTGAGCTATGCTAATATGAATCATTTGGTTACTTGCTTTATTTTGAAAGAGGTTTGACTAAGCGGGCAAAGTAAAAGTAAGCAATGGCAAATGCTGAAAGGAAATTTTTGATTATTTATTTTCAGTAAAGGCTGAAAACAAGACAGGAAAATCAAAACAAGGCGAGATATGAACCTCCCATCATTATTAGCAAAAAAATCTGAAATGGAGGAGGTTCATATCATTTGTGGCTTCCCTAAACTGAGTCGATAAAGGAGATTCAGGATTTTCGATGAATTATTATTAATTTGTTTATTATTGTAGATTATATTAATAATTTATTATATCTAACATTAATTATTATCATTAATTTATTGCTATTCTTTACTTATAATTATTCTTATTACTAATTTTTTGTTAATATTCATCAATTATTATCATAAGTGATGTTTTATTTATAAGCATCAGAAGAACAGAACATAGAGCAAGAACTGAAAAAGATATTACACTTTCTAATCAGGAACCTGCTCAAGAGGACTTGATATCCTCCTCACCCCCTGAAAACCTGAGGTATTTTCGGACTTTTCTAATATTTTCTTTATAACTCACCCATTTCGAAGTTTTTTTTTATTGCTGTACCCTCTCCTTCCTCCTAAAATAATTCTTGTGGGCAATCCACTTACTAAAATTAATTTCAAATTTGAGTTTTCATTATCGTCTTTTTTTAGCTAATTCAAATAATTTGATTTAGTAACTAACTTGTCTTCTTTTGCAATGGAATAAGTTGAAAAGCAAGAAAATCACATTAATTTGAAAAAGCAAGCAACAATTTAATGGATATAAACATAAACATACGATATCTGAAAAATGTAAAGGGCAGGACAAACTTTATTCAAATTTTATTGTAAAAGGCAGGACAAATTTAGTCGAACAAATTTTAAACCAGATAGAAAAAAATATACAAAAAAAAAACATAATTTAAAACCTGTATATGCGCTTAAAGTGAGAAAATCACAAAGTGAAATATATGTGGTTTTAAAGGCTAACAATGACCTATATAAGAAAAAAGGGAAAAAAATAATAACATTGCACAAACGTACGATAAAACTGAATTGAGATCGAACTTAATTTTTTTTTCACAGTTCGTCGTTTTTTGTTTTTTTTATTTACAGCTTCTTACAACCCCAAGTCATCTGAAATAACCGGTTTTTCTGTAGCAAAGTTCTCGTATTTAGTTAACACCAAATCTTGTGGCTTTCTTTTGGGAACACGGTTTATAGTAATATCACTAGGAGAGCTTTCATTTTCCTTCCTTAATTTTAAATCGAGTCTCATCTGAATCACTATCCTTCCCTCCTTGAGATAAGCAGGGTTTACCTATTGCGGGGCAGTAGATTTTCTGTTTCTTCTTGATGAACCAGAACACAACCCCTCACAACCGGGGTATCTTTGTGAGATTCTACTGGCAAGCCAGGAGCGCTAATATCACTATGACAGTCACCCTCAGAGCCTTGACTGGGAGATTCTGGCTTATGGCTGCCTGTTCGAAGATCCAGGCCCGGTGCAGCTGACTACATATTATATAGCGTATACAGCATTTCTGGAGAATAGCTAGCACCATCAAATGGCGTAATCACTCGTCCGAATCACTATCCTCCCTCCTTCAGATAAGCAGGGTTTAGCCATTGCGGGGCTGTAGATTTCCTTTTTCTTCTAGATGACCCAGAATACGACCCTTCACCCTTCACAACCGGGGTATCTTTTCGAGATTCTACTGGCGATTCAGAAGCGCTAATATCACTATGCCAGTCACCTTCAGAGCCTCGACTGGGAGATTCTGGCTTATGGCTGCCTGTCCGAAGATCCAGGCCCGGTGCAGCCGACTGTATATTATCTAGCAAATACAGCATTTCTGGAGAATAACCAGCACCGTAAAATGGTGTTTGAAATGGCGTAATCACTGGAGTTTTCGGTAAATCATGTTGATTCTGGAGTTCAAATAGTCGTTGACTTAACTGTATACGATAGCGAAGTGCTTCAAACTCTGGAGTTGGCTGTGGAAAGGGATTAAATGCAGTACCTTGAGTAAGGACCGACTCCTCCTGCATGTGCTTCAGCTTTTGACTACTAAACCAAACAGATTTGGAAGGTAGATTAAGTTCTTTAGATAAAGTGTCTAAACTTCCTTGACTGGAATAGGGATCCATATTATAAGCCATTTAGAAAGCTTCTTTTTGTTCATGTGACAGCTTCAGCTTACGATCCTTGGACTCTTCGCCTGATACTTCACTTTCATAACTGTCATCTGCTAAGTTGGGGGGGGGGGTTCACCATCATTCAACCCGTCCCTTTGTCTCCTTTGGCTCAAATCTTCCCGCTCAGCTGAAAAGGTAAAAGTGTCAGAAATAACTGTAAATATGATTAATAAGCGATAAGAAATCTGCCAATAATACAGTTTTTTAAAGAGATGTGGACATGGTTAAAATTCATTGTAAGTAAAAATTGTTTTACTCATTCTAGCTATATTTGGCGTTTTTTTTTTTAAATTAATGACTAACCAAATACCTAATGCATTCAGGGATTTATAAGATGAGGAGTTTTAGTGCCCCCTTTTGGGAACACTTCGGTCATGGGGTCTTTTGGGAAGTAGAGGTTAAAATTTAAGGAATTGTTGCTGAAAATGAAAATGATGTCTTTGAGAATGATACCCCCCTCCACCACAACTTTCAGTGCAAGGCTTATAAGTTATGCCTAGGGCGTGCATAAAGTTCTTATAGATATTGTAGTCGTATAAACTTCGAAGAGGGTTCATAGGACTGGTAATCAGGAGTTCTAGAACCTTTTTTTTAATATTAAAGTGATCGGAAACAGCTAACCCTTTTTTAAAATAAATTATTATTATACTTTACAATAATAAATAATAATAATCATAAATTACTAATACATTATAATAAACAATGAAGAATAATAATAAATTAATAATAGATCGATAATTTACATCTTTTTTATTGTCTCAGCTAAGAGAATCCACAAATAATAATAACCTCCTCCATTTTAGATTCTGTTCCTAATAATGATTAATAATTAAAATGAAATTTGCATATTTCTTTTTTTTTGGCTAAATGGCTTTCTCATAGTTTTGATCGAATGATTTTGCTGCCATCCAATTTTTTGGCTACTTAAAAAGGCAACTAGAACTTTTAATTTTTTACAAATGTTTTTATTGGTAAAAGATATACGTAAGTCGTCCCCAAAGACATAGTTATAAGGTTTTTATTCGACTATGCTGAATAAAATGACTATCTCAGAATTTTGATCCGTTGACTTTGGGAAAATAAATAGCGTGGGAGGGGGCCTAAGTGCCCTCCGATTTTTTGGGTAACTTAAAAATGGCACTATAACGTTTCATTTCCGCTAGAATGAGCCCTCTCGCAATATTCTAGGACCATTGGGTCGATACTATCACCCCTGGAAAAAACAAAAAACAAATAAACACGCATCCGTGACCTGCCTTCTGGCAAAAAATACAAAATTCCATATTTTTCTAGATAGGAGCTTGAAACTTCTACAATAGGGTTTTCTGCTGGACTGAATCTGATGGTGAGATTTTCGTTAAGATTCTATGATGGGTAAGACTAAACTTGATGAAACTCATATATTTGAAATCAGCATTAAAGCATGACTCTTTTGATGTAGCTATTGGTATTAAAATTTCATTTTTTTTTAGTTCTGGTTACTATTGAGCCGGGTCGCTCCTTACTACAATTCGTTACCACGAACCGTTAGATAGCTTGCAAGTTTCAATCACTCAACCATATTATTAATACTAAAAAAAAAACTATTATAAACGTAAATCGGTTACTAGGCTCAAGTAGGCTAGTAATGTTAGATAGTGATAAATTATTGCTACAATTTACAATAGTAAGTAATGATAATAACAAATCTCCTTTATTGACTCAGTTAAGGGATTCTACAAACAATAATAACCTCCTCCACTTTAGATTCTGTTTCTAATATTGATTGGGGGTCCGTGTCTCACCTTTTTTTGGACATCCAAGAACAAGGTATTGAGGAGCGGACGAGCCTTCATATACAAGTAAAGAGATTGAAAGACCTTATTCTAATTCTGGGGTATATATGATAAATTCTGTGGCATTTTACAAACGAAAAGAAAATAAGCATTTTCAATAAAAAACAATTTCAACACCAGAAACACATATTAAAAGTGCTCTGAGACTTGTTATAAATAAGCTTATCTTATGTACAAAAAATTTTTATAGATAAACTAATTAATCGTTAATTAGGCTCCGTTGAAAATGGCATCATTACAAAACTTGAAAAGGAGACTAGAACTTTTCATTTCCATTAGAATGAGCCCTCTTGCAACATTCTAGGACAACTGGGTCGACACGATCACCCCTGGGAAAAAAAAACAAAAAAAAACAACAAATAAACACGCGTCCGTGATCTGCCTTATGGCAAAATAATATAAAATTCCACATTTTTGTAGATAGGAGATATCTCCTATCTACATTTACAGATATAGTTGCTGACGAAGCTTGTCTGACATTGACTAGAGAAACTTTATCTTGTGATTCCTACAAACTGGTTTGATTCTGCACTGGCTGAATCATAGTGACTGCCACGTCACTCGCATCTACTAATGCAGATTTCAGAAAGGCCCAATCAATTTGTCTTGCTACTTTGCTATTAGCTTGGAGAAGATTGTCAGGGGAAATATACAGCCTCTAGAAACGCGGATTAAATTGTGTGGCAATTTTGACGAGTGTGATCTGAACAAGGCCTATAAGCCTAGGAGGTATTTTATCTGTCCAAGTCTTTCAAAGGTTCTCAGCAACTTTTGAGAGCCCGCCCTCACTAAATATAGTTTGAGAACGGTCTATACCATCTTATGGATACAGCTATGCGTGCTGTGTATCAGCATATATGATTCAGTACATTGAAAATAATATTTTTCTGCTCTGTCATTCGCGAAAAATTTTCTATCTTGGATCTTTTCTTCTGGAAGTTCACCGGTAGATACCAGAAAAAAAACTGAATAATATTAAATTCGACATCGATATTTACTTGTCAATATGTGATATCATTTTTTGGTGCGATAAATCGGTATCCAATATCGCCTAACGCTATCTTATACAGCGCCTTTTGTAGTAATGCAACAGCGATATCCAAAGCAGCCGCTAATATTTAACTGAGAAACAATTTTTTTACGAACTTTAGCTGGATATATCTTTGGAGCTCTGAACTAGCCCAGTCTTTAATGTTTAGAGAAGTCTTTTCTCTCGACCGCTTTAAATTTTTTGGCAGTATCATTTGTCTTTAATTATAGGCCTGACGTACCCTTATATCCTCCATCAACGAAATCCTATTCGAGATACAAGTACCACATAAAATATTCGAAAAATATACAGACTGGCATTTTCTCTCAGATCTCTGTTTTGGTTTCTTGACCTTATTCTTTTGAAACGTCAATTCGGCAAAATTTGGAACAAAAAAAAACAACTTACAACCTTAGTGCATAGAAATAAAGAAACAATAAACCTAAAGGGATGACGAGCTTGATCTTGTAACCTTGAAATTTTGCCTGAGCTTTTCGGTTTATTCGACTAAAAGTCTATCGAACGGCTGAAATTTGTTCATTTGGTAAATGTTTGCCTTAAGAAATTTGTCTGAAGGTTCATTTGAACGCTTTTGAGCGTTGAACACCTTCGAGAGGTTAACGCATTATCGTCATGTACTGTCAAGTGACTGCTGTAGCAGGGATTGTGGCAGATGAAATCCAACCTCTTGTATTTCCAACCCGTTAGAGGCTAAGTGCCGTTAGAGGGTATTATCATAGACTTCATTGTATGCTTAACTAGTTATTTAACTTAATGTATAACAATATTCTTTATAATATCATATTGAATTTGAGGAGGGCTCGTTCAAAGATAATAATTTTATCATATTTATGTTAATATTTTTTGTTTTTTTTTATTATTTTTATTTATCATTGGTATATCTTAATTATAATAATAATTTAATAAAAGGGTATAGCAATATTCAAAACAGTGAAGATAATGAAAAATAATTTAAATTAATGAAATGTTCTATATTGGTAAGGTAATCAGCGACAGTGCCTCCCCAATCACAAAATGAGAGGTCGTTTTGGTGGGCAGAGTTAAATAGATAGGAAAGCCAGTATAAGAAGGAAACATGTTTTAGTGTTGGTCATACAAAGGCTCCTGGTTTAAACTTAATGTAGAATGAAAATAGATAGCAGACTAATATTTTTTAATTTCCTTTTGTTTGTAATAATTTGATTTATTATTCATATATCATAATCATACCGATAATTTAATAAAAAGTATAACAATATTCAAACTAGTCAAGATAATGATTAATAATATAGATTAATGAATATATTCTATGTCAATAAGGGAAAAGAATTCGTTCCAAAAATTACCTTGGCTGCAGGATGATGGCAAAACCTGACCTCAAAATTTTTGAGAGTCTAGCTTCCACTCAATATTCTATATTTGAGGTCAGAATATTTTCCTCGATGCGGCCATGAATGAAAGAAAACTAAACAGGGAAATACCAAAAAAATTGAAGTTTTAGTAAACACAAATGTTTCTCAGCTCATATAAGGATAAAACAATATACTCTTAAAAAAAAAAATACTAGGATTAGAAACACTTTTAATTTCTTATTTTTTAAATCACAAGAATCGAAATAATACAATCTTACATGAAAAAACAACAGCACAAATTTCAGTATATCAATCACAAAAAAAATAAATGATACTATCATATACACAACCTAACACCGAACAAAGTTATTTTGAAGAATGGGCAATTTTACAGCAAAAATATCGAAAAAAATTATATGCACGCAAAGGGTTACTTTTGGCAACACTGCGAGAAGTCACGACATAAATCAACTGTGTCTCTTTTTATGTTCTTCAATTTCTCGGTGTCTCTCTTCAATTTTTGTGTTTTGCTCTTTTATTTTAACGAGTAGAGGATCAGTTTGAATTAAACCTGCACAAAGAGACATCGTTAAAAATTATCGTCAAATTTAGATAGCGTTTCCATGTCATTAGAAAAAAATATAGTTGATAGCCATATAAAAACAATATATATCAATCAACATATAGAAATATAAATATAGAAATAATAATAAAGAAAAATATAAACTGGAAAATTTTTAGGGAAAAATTTTGAAAATTTTTGAGAGTTTTATTTAAGTTCTTTTTTTATCTAATTTCCACAAGGGTTAGAAATTTTGGTGTTTGTGTGTTCTAAGCCACTAATTCAAGTTCACGCTGTGTGTAAAACTCGAGAACAAACCAGCTTTTCGTTAGTTTCTTCGTTACTTTAGAAACACGTTCGGGCTATAGATTTGCGGAGTAGGAGGGGGGAGTATAGCAGATCTGCAAGCAAACTGTGTTAGGTACAAATGTACAATTATTCTGCAAATAATGAAGTAAGAATTGTTTTCTGAATTCAAACTGTCCAAATACTTTGACCCCCCCCCCTTATGTGCCAATGAATAGCCTACTTTTTCTCGAGGATTGGAGGGGGGAGGGTAAACGTCAAGAACCATTAGACGGCCAGCAAAGCAGAGTGACATTACACTTGGACAAAACTGGTGAGCATATTGGGCCATCAAACCCCAAACTCCAAGCGGCCATCAGCGAACCCAGTAGCCAGCAGATTCCGTAAAATACATCAAGAACGAGTCAGTAGAAAAGATTCTGGGAAATCAAAAGATGATCAAGAAATTTTATGATGGGTTTGTTTTTGTCTAAACGATGATTGAACTCGTGAGAAATTGTTCAGTGAAGGTGGAAAGCTAACAGTGATACAAGGTATCTAAATCTGTAGAGCCGTGGAAACAGTATATGGAACCCTAGGAAACGAGAGCTCATTATTGCATAATGAGTCTATAGGCTTGGAATGCTATGAGAACCTCAAATGCCTTACGAAAGAGAAGAGATAGAGCAAGTATGTTAAAATCAACCATTTCGTTAAAGTTTACATAAGCAGAGCTGGTGACCAGGTGTCGGATAGCGAAGGAGGTATAAACAATTTTTGTGATGAGACCATCCTCTTAAATATCGATTTCTTTAAGCCATTTACAGCTCCAATTGTGCAGCCTTTTGTGAAAAACTAAAAAAAAAGGGACGGTAACAGACTCTTGAATACTACAACTACTACTACTAACAACTAAAAGCTACGCACAGTCCTCCTCCATCCTAATCTAATCAAAGCATCCCTCTTTACACCTTCTCACTAAGTTCACTTGACTGTCTTTCTTACCGTCACTTGGCTACCATGTCAACAT
Source organism: Artemia franciscana (assembly GCF_032884065.1). Lineage (NCBI taxonomy): Eukaryota > Metazoa > Arthropoda > Branchiopoda > Anostraca > Artemiidae > Artemia > Artemia franciscana. Next base: position 36,586,917 of record NC_088879.1, on the reverse strand, counting down.
ATGGGCTGTTTTATGACCTAACACCATATTGGTTGTAACTAGATTGTTATACCTACAAAATTGCAAAAGTCTGTAGCCACTACTGTTTTCTTTTCCTACGCCAAATTTACCTAGGCTATGGTACCATCCTCCCTATTTTCCACCATCCTGGGCGTTAAAATCTCCTAGAAAAGTATCATATTTTTACTTGGGACCTTGTCTATTAGCTACTGTAGCTGTAAGTAAAATTCATCTGAGTCCCTAGTTTCTCTGTCAGTAAGTTCAAAGGGGTATATACTACTATAACACACACCCCGAACTTTTTAGTAATAAAATAAGCAATTGAGTATTATATTATTAGTATTCTAATTAGTATTCTAAAAATGAGTATTATACTATTAATACCATTCTAGTGTGACGAGTGCTGTGACGTTTACTAGGCTACAATTTCCTCAAGGGGCGCCAATCCTCAAGGGGTGCTACTCCTCAAGGGAGAATAGAGTTATTGCAAGGTTCTCAGTCTTGCAGGTACCCCAAAAGAGTCGAGGCAGCCCTTTGCAGAGACCGTTGCACATAGATCTAAATCTTACGCCCTGCCGCAGTTGTCCTCCTAAAGAAGATCCTCCCAGGATGGTGTTTTGGGTCACTATGCAATTAAACCCATTACTGGAAAAATGTTTGTAACTCAAGGGACGTGTGGACACGACTCTGGGCCCTGTTAAGCATATATTTGAGGAACCTTCTTCCTCCTCCATATGTATTTATGCCCCCAGGCAAATGTACCCCAATTTCTATTATGGACCTCCAAGGGCAGCGGGTCGTATTTCAACAATTTCTCTAAAGATACACAACTTAGCTTCTAATTAGATCAACTTGCATGTAGTGGTTTTCTTCTACAGAAAGAAACACTATAAAATCCTGAAAACTGCTTTTGAAAATTGTGAATTACTAACATTAATCCTGGAAGCGCCTCACTGTACTTAATCCTATCTCCAACTAATGTGCGAATATATAGCCCAAGTTATATATTATCAATGCATTTCTTCGTTGCGTGATGTTGTCGACGATGTTCTGCAAGCAAATTTGACGGCAAACAAGAGCCGTTGACAACATCAAGGAACAGGAAAATCCATGAATAATATTTAATATGGGCCTATACATTTGCACGTTATGAGCAAATAGGGTTATATAGGGCAGTAGAGAAGGAATAGGGGAAAAATATAAGCGTTGTACTGTTAGCATAAGCACTTAATATTTGTATTGTAGGGTTTCTTATGGTATTTTTTGGAAAACGATTGTATTTCTGTAAAAGGAGAGCAACCACTGCACTATTGCAAAAAAGGTGTAAAAAGGGTAAAAAAAAACAAGGTAAAGAATGCAGCATTGGACATTCCAGTCCCTACCGACGGTACTGATCTCCGTTTCTTGGCCCTTCAGCCAGGAAGTGCAATGGAGTCAACCAACCTGTGCTTTCGTACATCTTTCCAGCTTACCTTCCCCAGATTTATCCAGGTACCCATTCAGAGCTGGGTCGACTCAGGTTGAGCTTTCAGAGTCACGACACTAGCCCCAGTCTCAAACAAAATGATTGGGTACAATGGGATTCGAACCCTCGCCCTCTCGGACATCCTAAATCCAACGCACCAATCCACTTGGCTATAAGGTATAATACAAAGAAAAATCCTAAATTAGCAAAAAAAGAAGCATAAAGTGTAAAACCTATTATTAAGAAAGAATTTTGTTTATTAATGGAAAAGCAGTGTGGTGTAAGGAAAGAAGTGTAAATCAAAAAGCAGAACCAGTGATTGTTCCTGGGTTTATCCCCTCCAGACAATAAAATTGTCTGGTAGAAAATTTCCCGAAATGCAACATTGAGCAGTCAAAGAGAAAGTATGAGAAACAAAAATAATGAAGAAGAGGAGGAATTCTGAAAAGTTCTTTCCGTATTCCAAAATATAGGCAGGATATGTGGTGTAGAAAGTCTGATAGAAGGATATTTTTACATTTTATTTTGTATTAATTCTTTTTTTCATGTTTTTTGTTTAGTTAGTATTTTTGACTATTCATCCTTAGCCGCTCCCCCATCTAAATAGCCCGAAGCTATAAAAAACGAACATAAAACAAACATAGTAGCATTAGATTCCTTATTTTATGCTTCTTCTCAACATAAGAGTTATTACCCTGATTATGCACCACACCCCCTGAAAGACACATATAGCCCTAATAATGTATTTGTATGTTGCTCTTCCTATTGATTAAACTGTTTCAAATAGTTCTAGGCAACAAACTTTAGTTAAGGAACGACCCTGCTCAATAGTAACCAATACTCTAGAAAACAGAATTTTGATCATAATTTGCAGAATAATTGTAGTTGCCAAATTTTGGCTACAATTATACTATAATTTAACTCCCCCCCCCAAGATGTACAAATATATTGCCCAAATTATGTACTTCCCATGTGATTTTCAGTTTCTTGATTTCGTCGCCGTTAATTCAATTTATGGGAAGCCAACACGGGTTAAAACAAGATTGACACAAGACAAAATACATGAGAAAGGCTATATATTTGGAAATTATGGGGATTAATGGTGAACTACTGCGAGAGTGCAGTCAAAATGTGGTAATTACAATTGTCATTCACATTATGAAGCTAGAAATGTTTTAATAACATGCTTCCTTCTCAACAACCCCAGTTTTAGGCTTCTACTAAAGGAAACATGATAATCTGAAAATGGAAATATGCTCCGTATATTGGTGAGCATATTGGGCCATCAAACCCCAAACTCCAAGCGGCTATCAGCAAACCCAGTAGCCAGCAGATTCCGTAAAATACATCAAGAACGAGTCAGTAGAAGAGATTCTGGGAAATCAAAAGATGATCAAGAAATTTTATGATGGGTTGGTTTTTGGTTAAACGATGATTGAACTCGTGAGAAATTGTTCAGTGAAGGTGGAAAGCTAACAGTGATGCAAGGTATCAAAATCTGCAGAACAGTAGAAACAGTATATGGAACCCTAGGACACGACAGCTCATTATTACATAATGAGTCTATAGGCTTGGAATGCTCAGAGAACCTCAAATGCCTTGCGAAAGAGAAGAGATAGAGCAAGTATGGTAAAATCAACCATTTCGTTAAAGTTTACACAAGCAGAGCTGGTGACCAGGTGTCGAATAGCGAAGGAGGTATAAACAATTTTTGTGATGTGACCATCCTCTTAAATATTAATTTCATTAAGCCATTTACAACTCCAATTGTGCAGCTCTTTGTGACAAATTAAAAAAAAAGGGACGATAACAGACTCTTGGATACTACTACTAACAACTAAAAGCTACGCACAGTCCTCCTCCATCCTAATCTATTCAAAGACTCCCTCTTTACACCTTCCCACCAAGTTCACTTGACCGTCTTTCTTACCGTCACTTGAATACCATGTCAACATATGGGCTGTTTTATGACCTAACACCGTATTGGTTGTAACTAGATTGTTATACCTACAAAATTGCAAAAGTCTGTAGCCACTACTGTTTTCTTTTCCTACGCCAAATTTACCTAGGCTAGGATACCATCCTCCCTATTTTCTACCAACCTGGGCGTTAAAATCTCCTAGAAAAAGTATCATATTTCTACTTGGGACCTTGTCTATTAACTCCTGTAACTGTAAGTAAAATTCATCTGAGTCCCTAGTTTCTCCGTCAGTCAGTTCAAGGGGGGTATATACTATTATAACACACACCCCAAACTTTTTAGTTATAAAATGAGCAATTGAGTATTCTATTATTAGTATTCTAATTGGTATTCTAAAAATGAGTATTCTATTATTAATACCATTCCAGTGTGACGAGTGCTGTGACGTTTACTAGGCTATAATTTCCTCAAGGGGCGCTAATCCTCAAGAGGTGCCAATCCTCAAGGGAGAATAAAGTTATTGCAAGGTTCCCAGTCTCGCAGGTACCCCGAAAGAGTCGAGGCAGCACTTTGCAGAGGCCGTTGTACATAGATCTAAATCTTACGCCCTGCCGCAGTTGTCCTCCTAAAGAAGATCCTCCCAAGATGGTGTTTTGCGTCACCATGCAATTAAACCCATTACTGGAAAAATGTTTGTAACTCATGGGACGCGTGGACACGCCACTGGGCCCTGTTAAGCATACATTTGAGGGGCCTTCTTCCTCCTCCATCTGTATTTATGCCCCCAGGCAAATGTACCCCAATTTCTATTATGGACCCCCAAGGACAAGATTCCCCCTTGGTCTGTGCCTCTTATGGAGGTACTCTACATATCTGTAGGGCGTTCCCCTATCGCCACCTACGGATAAGTTGAGCAGCCTGGGAGAGGCAGCCACAAGAGCAGTAGACTCATAAAGCTTTCCATTAGCATACCCAAAGACTCTTGAATACCCATGTTACTAAGTTGTTGTGGTACTGATTGACAATCTCACCAAAACATAATACACAACGCTGAAGTTAAACTCAAACTTTTTTATAGCAGCAGATCGTATTTCAACAAAATCTCAATAGATACACACCTTAGCTTCTAATTAGATCAACTTGCATGTTGTCCTCGTAGCTTGATATTGTCAACGATGTTCTTCAAGCAAATTTAACTACAAAAAGGAGTCGTTGACAATATTAAGGAACAGGAAAATCCATGAAGAATATTCAAAATGGGCCTATACATTTGCACGTTTATGAGCGAATAAGGTTATATAGAGGAATAGAGAAGGAATAGGGGGAAAATATAAGCATTGTAATGTCAGTATAAGCATTTAATATTTGTATTATAGGGTTTCTTACGGTATTTCTTGGAAAACTATTGTATTTCTGTAAAAGGAGAGCAACCACTGCACTAGTACAAATAAGGTAGAAATAGAAAATTTCCCGAAATGCAACATTGAGCCGTCAAAGAGAAAGTATGACAAACAAAAATAATGAAGTGGAGGAGAAATTCTGAAAAGTTCTACCCATATTCCAAAATATAGGCAGGATATGTGGTGTAGAAAGTCTGATAGAAGGATATTTTTACATTTTATTTTGTCTTAATTATTTTTTCATGTTTTTTGTTTATCCCCCATCTACATAGCCCGAAGCTATAAAAAAACGAAAATAAAACAAAAATAGTAGCATTAGATTCCTTATTTTATGCTTTTTCTCAACATAACAGTTCTTACCCTGATTATGCACCACACCCCCTGAAAGACACATATAGCCCTAATAATTTTTTATATGTTGCTCTTCCTATTGATTAAACTGTTTCAAACAATTCCTGACAACAAACTGTAATTAAGGCGACCCGGCTCAATAGTAACCAATACTCTAGAAAACAGAATTTTGATATCAATAGATTTACAAAAAGAATATGAGTTTTATGTTAAATTCAAATATATAGGTTTGGTAAAGTTTAGTCTACCCATCAAAGATTATAAGCCTGAGAAAATTTACGCTTAAGTCTTTACGATTTGAATTCTGTCCCTATTCTTAAAGAATGACCCCTGACGCGCTATAGTCGTTTAATAAGAACAATAAAAAGTGTTTTAAAGTAATAAAAAACTTAAGCGTAAAGAGCGATGTGTTTTACATTAACTTCCCTCAAATATCTAATAATTTCTGTTCGTTTTACGTTTTAGGCTAATGTTGCTCCTTACTTTCAGTTGATTTTTTTTTAACTATAAAACAAATTACTGTGTCGACTAAACGTCCAGGTTATCTTGAGTTATTGTCCAGAATGTTTGATTGAAAAAAAATACGGTTAAACTTCGTTAAAAGGAAAGGTATAAACCTAGAATTGGGGCTGTTGAGAAGGAAAGATGTTAAGAAAAAATTGTAACTTCATAATTCGCAGAATAATTGTAGTTGCCAAATTTTGGCTACAATTATACTATAATTTAACCCCCCCCCCCCAAGATGTGCAAATATATTGCCCAAATTATATACTTCCCATGTGATTTTCAGTTTCTTGATTTCGTCACCGTTAACTCAATTTACAGGAAGCCAACAAGGGTTAAAACAAGATTGACACAAGACAAAATACATGAGAAAGGCTATATATTTGCAAATTAGGGGGATTAATGGTGAAGTACTGCAGGATTGCAGTCAAAATGTGGTAATTACAATTTTCATTCATGTTTTCATAACATGCTTCCTTCTCAACAACCCCAGTTTTAGGCTTCTACTAAAGGAAACATGATAATCTGAAAATGGAAATATGCTCCGTATCATAAAATGAAAACTTCATAGTTTTTTATGTTAGTTTTTTTTTACATAGCCTAGGGCTATATGAGAACATTAGGGGGGGGGGGAGTTGGTAAATCGTCAAAACGCCAAAACTATGCGTTGCTATAAACCTATTCATAAAACTAGAAACTGTGCGTTGGCTATATAGCTAGGCATAGGCTATAAATTCGTTTTTGCACCCCTTCCTCTTCCAGAAAAATCCTGGATGTGCCCTTGGCTATTAGCAAATAGACTAAAACTTAGTTCAGAAAAGGACTTAAACTAAACCGTTCCCACATTTGTGTTGATCTTTTCACAGTGAGAATCAGTGCCCCCCTCCCCCGGCACATACGTATTATTGCGACCCCACTCATGAAGTTTGATCTGAGCTGTTAGCGTGGAACTGCTGTGTCTATCTGCCTTCGGAGACAATTAGCTTACAACAGTGAGATAAACTACTAGATTATACAGGCACATTTTAATTTAACATTTAGGCATGCCATATCGTATATAACCCTGACTAGGCCTACATTAAATAAAAATCTTCCTGGAAGACTATATTTCTCAAAATATTAACACTACTGTTACAATACATCAAAAGTGTAGCCTACTTGCGAATTATAACAAACACAGTCGAGAAGATTCCTAAATATAAGATCTGTGAAAACCGGTTTCATAGCCGCAAAGACAAATGATAAGTGACAGAATGCACTGAATTTGTATAATCTGGGATATTTATTTGCCCATTAAGATAGGGGGCGGTAGGTTACTTTACCCATAAGTGCAAATTATGTCATTTAAACTAAACTACTATATTTTCATCATGTTTTGTTATATGTCATCAATCCAAATTTAATGTTAAAAAAATTAACTTTTATTAAGCACCACAAAAATTCACCTCCCATCTTCACTCAACAAAACCGTATTGAATACTAAAAATTGTCACCCCACATGGGTGAGCTATTCTTTCGTACTTGCCGCTTTAAAATCTTCACGCATGCTCATAAGAGAGCGATCTCAGAGGGAGATAATTTGAGGCGACGACTAGACTCATAGAAAGAGAATTATCCTCCCCCTCCCCGCACATGTCTTCTATAATGTTCATATTTATCGTAACTAATTTTAGTGATTATCTAATCGTATTGATCGCGAGACTTTTTAAAAACATTGATTGGATGCGTTAATGCTTGGGATGAAGTCTGGTGAGGAAGTACCTTGTAGCATGGGTGCGTTTCAAAAGAGAAACAACACATATACATGAGAGGAGCCTCGGGGCTCAAACTCCCCCCTCCGCCTAATAATTTATGTGAAGCAGCCAAAAATATTTCATTATTGTCTCCCCCCCTCAAAAAAATTTATGCTTACGTTTCTATAAGATGAGGGGTGGATCAAGATTTCATTTTTACTGACTAAATTATGCGTTATAAGGTTTAAACAAGAGAAAAATGACAGCAGACCCCAATCATGTGTCAGTATGTGTCATCTATAATATTCGTTTCGAATGCTTGAACTAATTATAGTAACAAAGTTTGCATCCAGGGGTTTTTCTCGAGGAGGGGGGATTTCGATAAGAGGGTGCAAAATATTTTACAAAACACAGTATAAATTTGTTTACGCATTTTTGACTTTTATACGAGTCAGGCATATTTTGAGGGGTTAGGGAGGGGGGGGGTTAAACCCATTAACACGTCGGATTCTTACAAAATTTAAATATTAGGATGGAACATATGAACCCTCTCCTCTGACCGAGGTGCCATTCAAAAAGTGGTTGGTGGAAAATACGCCCCCTAGACTTTTAAAATTTCTCATTTTCATTAGAAACAATCAATAAAAAATACTCCCTCCCTAGTTTTGAAAATATTTCGTATTTTATATCTTTAACAAAGGAGATTTGCCAGTACGGAAAGAGGAGTCTATTTCTAAAAAGTTAGAAGGTGTGGCAAATTACATGATAAACATTTCTTAAGACTTTTGAGGGGGACGTAGAGCTAATAGGTTAAACTCTATCCACCATTTCTACATACCTATTTTGGTGACAGGGCTGAAGCTAGAGTTTTAGCTTGGGGAGGGGGGTATGAAGGATTTACTGACGAAATCGGCCAATATGCTGACAAATGTGGACACATACGCTAAATTAAAACGCCCAAAGTTACAAAGAACTTTCAGAGGAGGCGCTTCCTCTTTGATACACCCCTGGCTAGAGGTGCAAAGTTATACCTATATTTAATCTGACAACTTGAATTCAAGATGTCAGATGAAAACACAAATTGAAGCCTTTGTGACTCACTGATTGATTCTGAGAATTAATTAGATCTGTTTTTCATTGAACAGATACATCGCTCAAAAGAAACAAGTAACTATATTCCTAGGTAAAATCGAAAGTAAGTTGTACATCCGGCGGAAATGGACAGATCTTAATTTTTAGACATTAGCCAGTTTTACCCAAGCCGAATCCGGGGAAAACCTTTGACGACCATTTGAAAACTATTTCTTTAAAAAAAAGCTATGATGTGCATCTGGCTTATAGCACATCTTTTTAAGAATACACAATACATCTTTAATAGATATCTATGCTGTGAGGAAAGGGGTTTTGCTTGTAGTCCATTAAATTTTACTGCTTTTCAATGATTTATTGTATTTTCAGTTAAACTCACCAGTTTTTGAAGCCATATCACTCTGGGAATGTCAGCCATCTGTGTGTTACCCAGTCTCAGAGATAATTCACACCAGGTAACACTTGCAACGCGTGGTGCGAAGTGTATTACGCATGGCTCAAAGAGGTGTGGCGTGGCGGAAATGCACTATGTGTGAGGGAAGAAGTGGTAATCTGAGATACACAACAAATGTAAAAATTTTGTTTCCTCTCAATGCTCCCCTTACAATAAATTTATGTGTGGTTATCTTCCCAACATATTTCAATCAATTTTAAGCAGCAAACAATCTGAAAAGAAAAAGAAGAGGGGGGCTTACAAAAAGGGGGAGTATCTATGGCTCCCATTAATTTCGCTCCTCGTTAATTTTATAAGGAAGCTCACATTTTTTTTCTATACTGACAAATTTACCCCTCCTTGGCGTATCTATTAGCAGAGGATAGGGATCAATTGTAAATTAGTTTCCCCGTCCTTCTACATTTTGAGAAGTATATTTTTTTGAACTGTCATTTAAAAATAGGCTATAAAAACTTATATTTTTAAAATCAGCGTAAAAATCTGTCATTTGATGTATATATTGGTATCAATTAGTATCAATTTTTAAAGTTTCAGTTACTATTATGCTGGCTCGATCCTTACTACTTGATACTGATTGATATGTAACATTTGGTTGATACATAATAACTGTTTAATATATGAGATTACATTGCAATTAGTTTCGAATAGCTGTTCTACTGTGTTTATAGATCCCATAGGATAAAAAAAGACAATATTTTCAGTTAATTCTTGAAAACAAATTAGTATTGGGTAAAAAATTCAAAGTGAATTTATTCGCCCTTTTGATGCATAGATACAGGGGTATAACCTGGGCATTCGATAAAGGGACAGGGGCTGGGCATTAGATACATGGGCATAAACTGCATACAATGGTATGAACTGAGCATAGATACAGGATCCTGAGCTGGACATTGAATACAGGGTTATAAGTTAAGTATAGATACAGGGGTATGAGCAGGGCATATATAAAAGGGTAGAAGCTTGGCATAGGTACAGGGACACGAAAATGGCAGTTGGCATATATACAAGGAAATGAACTGTGCATAAATACAGGAGCATGAGTTGGACATAGGTTCAGTGGCACTAGGGCATGAGCTTGAATTCCCAATATATTCAAGATATCTTAAACTCGTTTTTGAGTCTTGCTCTGATGCTAGTAAAATAAACTGAATTGGTATATTTAAGTTGGATTTGTATACTGTAAATTGACTAAGTCCATAGAAATATCTGATTTTTCTGTTTAAGAGTTAAGGTAGCAGGAGAAATTAGTCAGCACCAGCGACCCCCATGTGGTATGGTGTCTGAGGCTTCTTCTAAAGATGAAAGAGGGAGGACCAAAAGCACCAAAATTACATCTTGGTCACCATTAAAATCGAGTGCCCTACCCTATGAAAAAATTATTACTTTTTTATAATTTCTATTATATAATTTAAATGTTTAAATTTACATCTATTTTTTATATAACTATATTTGTTTTTACTTATTTTACTTAATAAATTTTATAGTAACACTTAGGTCAAGTAATAATTTTGCTGAAGCACTTTTTTTTTATTTTATAATATTTATATAGCAATAACACAATTTCTTAAGCAGTAAATTATATTATTGGGAGTTGGAGGGGGAAATCTTGGAAAATCACTTGGAGTGTAGGAATCAGGATGAAGCTTGGTGGATAGAATATTCAAATGTCCTTGATACGTGATTGACAGAATTGTACTGGATTCGCTCTCTTTGGGGGAGTTGGGGGAGGGGTCATTTATAACTTAGGAGTGGGTGATCGGATCTTAATGAATTTTGATATTTAGAAGGACATCGTGACTCAGAGCTCTTATTTTAAATCCCGACCGGCATTAAGCCTCTTATTTTCCTTTTTAAATCAATCTTATGATTCATAGAATTTTGTTAGAGCTCTTACCATATGATGTCTTGGCTCTTAGCTCTTCTCGCCTCGTCACAAGTGCCATATGAGCTCTTAGCTCTTGTTTTTTAACTGCACGCAAGGAGCGACATCAAAACTTAAAACAAACAGAATAGTGCAAGGTTGTCCTTATCTCACTCCGGCAATCACTCTAAGGTGACGCTTATAATAAAGAACCGTAAGTTTCCAATGTAAAATTATTTTTCCCCTAGCTATTTCGGATTAAAGGTCTCATCCATAAAATAACCCCCAAAAAAGGGCCATTTTTTCTGATTAGCTTCAAACATATTCTTAAGTCTTTTGGCCAGGTTACCGCAATACATAAGAAAAAACGGGATAAAAAATCACTTTCTGATTGTGGCCTGGGCCTCCATAATATTTGGCCCAAAAATTACCTTCACTGGGAATGTGCCTTATTTCGAAGAATATTTTGTTTGTCACAGAAAAAGGTATTTTGTTGTGGCAGAAATTCTTTTGCAACTTGAAAAAGCAATAGAATTTCAAAATACTTTTTAAATGAACCTTACCATGTAATCTAAACCTTCAATTTAACGCAGTCAGCCCTGTAAAAGAGGAAGATTTTGCTTACATTAAAATGCGATTTTAAATATGGTGTGTTTGTGATAAAACTCTATTTTCGGCTTGTTGACCATACAAAATTGATTCAATTCCTCATGTTTTACAATCTCAAGCTTTTAACATCAATTTTGGCCAATAATGATAACTAGGGTACAAAATATCACTTTTTGTTTCCCAATTTGAATATTGGTTGAAAATTTCACTAGGAATTTTCATTTCCGTTCATGTGGGCCCTTCTTCAATATTCTGCGACCATCAGTTTAAAGCGATTTTTCCTGGTAAAAATAAAGATACATCACAACCCTGCAAAACATTTTTATTAGATTTTTCAAAAATTTGTTTTCCTAATACACACCTGCAAATTATTATTTTGGTAAATCTGAATTGTAGTCCTTATTTCAGAATGAGCTTATATTGGGAAACGCTTCTCACAGTGCCGTTTCTTAGAATACGCGTGAACGAATATTCGGTTACTATGTCCGTGGTTCGCTCTTTACTAGGTTGCAGCTGTTGCTGCAGCCTTGATTATTTTTGTAACTTATATTTTGCATCTGGTAACTAGTAACCAGTGGCGAAATAAGTTTTGTTGCTGGTAGTAGCCTAACTGAGTCCTTAGCCTAATAGTAAGGCGAAACGCAGACAGGGGTTTCAGTCTTTTTCTAAATAAATTCTTAGACCTGTCTTTACAGTTGAATAAGACATAGTCTAGAAAAGGTTCTTTAAATTTACATCTATTTTTTTATATAACTATATTTGTTTTTACTTATTTTACTTAATATATTTTATAGTAACACTTAGGTCAAGTAATAATTTTGCTGAAGCACTTTTTTTATTTTATAATATTTATATAGCAATAACACAATTTCTTAAGTAGTAAATTATATTATTTTATAGACAATCTGTCACATGCCTTAATTAATTTTTTACGTAAGCGAATTAATAAACTCCTGCTACGTCAGTAACCAATTCAACGAAAGGTAATTTTTTGTACTGCAGCCAAATTTCTCCTTAAACAAGGTTCAACTGCATTGGTATTTAAATAATTAAAAAAGTTTTTTTTATGGCACTTGGTATTAACCAAGTGACATATAGCAATCGCCAATTCTGTCAGTCGTCTGTCTGTCTGTCGGTCTGTTGGTCTGTCGGTCCCGGTTTTGCTACTTTAGGCACTTCCAGGTAAGCTAGGACGATGAAATTTGGCAGGCGTATCAGGGACGGGACCAGCTTAAATTAGAAATAGTCATTTTCTCAATTTGACCATCTGGGGGAAGTGGGGGGCAGGCTAATTCGGAGAAAATAGAAAAAATGAAGTAATTTTAACTTATGAATGGGTGATGGGATCTTAATGAAGCATGATGTTTGGAATGATATTTTGTCTCAGAGCTCTTATTTTAAATCCCGACCGGATCTGATGTTATTGGGGGGAGTTGGAGGGGGGAACCTAAAATCTTGGAAAACACTTAGAGTGGAGGGATCGGAATGAAACTTGATGGGAAAAAGAAGAACAAGTCCCAGATACATGATTGGCATAATCGGAATGGATCCGTTCTCTTTGGGGTAGTTGGGAGGGGGGGGTAATTCTGAAAAAATAGAAAAAAGAGGTATTTTTAACTTACGAACGGGTGATTGGATCTCAATGAAATTTGATGTTTAGAAAGATATCGTGTCTTAGAGCTTTTATTTTAAATCCCGACCGGATCTGGTGACAATGGGGTGGGGGAATGGGAGGGGGAAACCTAAAACTTGGAAAACACTCAGAGTGGAGGGATCGGGATTAAACTTGGTTAGAAAAATAAACACAAGTGCTAGATACATGGTTGACATGAACGAAACGGATCCGCTCTCTTTGGGATAGTTGGGGGGGGGGGTATTTCTGAAAAATTAGAAAAATGAGGTATTTTTAACTTACGAACGGTTTATCCGATCTCAAAGAAATTTGATATTTAGAAGGATATCGTGTCTCAAAGCTCTTATTTTAAATCCTGACTGGATCTGGTGACGTTGGGGGAAGTTTGGGGTGGGGGAACCTAAAATCATGGTAAACGCTTAGATTTGAGGGATCGGGATGAAACATGGTGGGGAAAATAAGCAGAAGTCTTACATACGTGATTTACATAATTGGAACGGATCCGATCTATTGGGGGGGGGGTTAATTCTGAAAAATAAGAAAAAATGACGTATTTTTAACTTACGAAGGAGTGATCGGATCTCCATGAAACTTCATATTTAGAAGGACCTCGTAACTCAGATCTCTTATTTTAAATCTCAACTGGATCAAGCGTAATTGGGGGGGGGGCAGTTGGGGGGGACCAGAAATCTTAGAAATTACCTAAAGCGGTGAGATCAGGATGAAACTGGATGGGAAGAATAGAAACCTGTCTAAGATACGTGACTGACATAACCGGACCGGATCTGCTCTCTTTGGTGGAATCGGAGGGATGTAATTTTGAAAATTGAGGTATTTGTAACTTACGAAAGGGTGACCAGATCTTAACGAAATTAGATATTTAGAAGGATGTTGTGCTTTAAAGTTCTGATTTAAATTCCGACCAGATCCTGTGAGTTGGGGGGAGTTGGAGGGGGAAACCGGAATTCTTGGAAAACGTGAAAATTGGGGTATTTTTATCTTACGAATATATGATCGGATCTTAATGAAATTTGATTTTTAGAAAGAATTCATGTCTCAGAGCTCTTATTTCAAATCGCGACCAGATTGTTTGACATTGGGGGGAGTTGGAGGCGGAAATCTTGGAAAAACACTTGGAGTGTAGGAATCGGGATGAAGCTTGGTGGATAGAATATTCAAATGTGCTTGATACGTGATTGACAGAATCGTACTGGATTCGCTTTCTTTGGGGGAGTTGGGGGGAGGGGTTCAGTGATTTGGCAAGTTTGGTGCTTCTGGACGTGCTAGGACGATGAAAATTGATAGGCGTGTCAGGGAGCTGCACAATTTGACTTGATAAAGTCGTTTTCCCAGATTCGACCACCTGGGGGCTAAAGGGAGAGGAAACATTAGAAAAAATTAGGTATTTATAACTTAGGAGTGGGTGATCGGATCTTAATGAATTTTGATATTTAGAAGGACATCGTGACTCAGAGCTCTTATTTTAAATCCTGACCGGCACTAAGCATCTTATTTTCCTTTTTAAATCAATCTATTGATTCATAGAATTTTGTTAGAGCTCATACCATATGATCTCTTGGCTCTTAGCTCTTCTCGCCTCGTCACAAGTGCCATGTGAGCTCTTAGCTCTTGTTTTTTAACTGGACGCAAGGAACGACATCAAAACTTAAAATAAACAAAAATTATTCCGTATGTAAAAGGGGCTGTCCCCTCCTCAACGCCTCGCTCTTTACGCTAAAGTTTGAAAGTTTCTCACAACTCTACTTTTAAAACAATTCAAAACTTTAGCGTACAAAAATACAAAAGAGCGAGGATTTGAGGAAGGGGCGACCCCTTTCATAAGTTCTAGTTTCGTCTGAACTCCTTAAGCATGAGATTCTTTGAGAATTCTTTAAGAATCACTAAGGCCGTTGAATCACTAAGGCCTTTCAATTAGAACATAAAACTCTTTTAACAGTGCTAAAATCAACTTTAGCCTAAAGAAGGGGGTCAATCCTTTAAAGAGGGGGGTCGTACCAAGGGGTCAATCTCTTTATTATCCTTTATTAATAATATCTATTCTTTTTAAGTTTTAATGTTGCTTCATTCTTTCAGTTGAAAAAACTTGTTTTTTTTTATATAGTTTCAGATCGTTTTTCTAAATAATGTTGGAAAATCTTGATTTCCTTCCATACAAAATTTTTTCCTTCTATTATTTTTTGTAACAATACAAAACAAAAGAATCACTAAGGCCGTTCAATTAGAACATAAAACTCTTTTAACAGTGCTAAAAGTAACTTTAGCGTAAAGAGGGGGGTCTACCAAGGGGTCAATCCCTTTATTAACCATTATTAATAATTTCTATTCTTTTTAAGTTTTAATGTTGCTTCATTCTTTCAGTTGAAAAAACTTGTTTTTTTTATATAGTTTCAGATTGTTTTTCTAAATAATGTTGGAAAATCTTGATTTCCTTCCATACAAAATTTTTTCCTTCTATTATTTTTTGTAAAAATACAAAACAAAAGAATCACTAAGGCCGTTCAATTAGAACATAAAACTCTTTTAACAGTGCTAAAAGCAACTTTAGCGTAAAGAGGGGGGTCTACCAAGGGGTCAATCCCTTTATTAACCTTTATTAATAATTTCTATTCTTATTAAGTTTTTATGTTGCTTCATTCTCTCAGTTGAAAAAACTTGTTTTTTTTTTATATAGTTTCAGATCGTTTTTCTAAATAATGTTGGAAAATCTTGATTTCCTTCCATACAAAATTTTTTCCTTCTATTATTTTTTGTAACAGTACAAAACAAAAGAATCACTAAGGCCGTTCAATTAGAACATAAAACTCTTTTAACAGTGCTAAAAGCAACTTTAGCGTAAAGAGGGGGGTCTACCAAGGGGCCAATCCCTTTATTATCCTTTATTAATAATTTCTATTCTTTTTAAGTTTTAATGTTGCTTCATTCTTTCAGTTGAAAAAACTTGTTTTATTTTATATAGTTTCAGATCGTTTTTCTAAATAATGTTGGAAAATCTTGATTTCCTTCCACACAAAATTTTTTCCTTCCATTATTTTTTGTAACAATACAAAACAAAAGAATCACTAAGGCCGTTCAAATAGAACATAAAACTCTTTTAACAGTGCTAAAAGCAACTTTAGCGTAAAGAGGGGGGTCTACCAAGGGGTCAATCCCTTTATTAACCTTTATTAATAATTTCTATTCTTTTTAAGTTTTATTGTTGCTTCATTCTTTCAGTTGAAAAAACTTGTTTTTTTATATAATTTCAAATCGTTTTTCTAAATAATGTTGGAAAATCTTGATTTCCTTCCATACAAAATTTTTTCCTTCTATTATTTTTTGTAACAATACAAAACAAAAGAATCACTAAGGCCGTTCAATTAGAACATAAAACTCTTTTAACGGTGCTAAAAGCAACTTTAGCGTAAAGAGGGAGTTACTACCAAGGGGTCAATCCCTTTATTATCCTTTATTAATAATTTATATTCTTTTTCAGTTTTAATGTTGCTCCATTCTTTCAGTTGAAAAAACTTGTTTTTTTTATATAGTTTCAGATCGTTTTTCTAAATAATGTTGGAAAATCTTAATTTCCTTCCATACAAAATTTTTTCGTTCTATTATTTTTTGTAACAATACAAAACAAAAGAATCACTAAGGCCGTTCAATTAGAACATAAAACTCTTTTAACAGTGCTAAAAGCAACTTTAGCGTAAAGAGGGGGGTCTACCAAGGGGTCAATCCCTTTATTATCCTTTATTAATAATTTATATTCTTTTTCAGTTTTAATGTTGCTCCATTCTTTCAGTTGAAAAAACTTGTTTTTTATTTAGTTTCAGATCGTTTTTCCAAATAATGTTGGAAAATCTTGATTTCCTTCCATTAAAATTTTTTTTCCTCCTATGAAGAATACTTCCATGTAGAGATCCTCTCACGTAACCTCCCCCTTCCACAGGAAAAATCTCCCCTAAAAACGTTTGTATACTCCCCAGTAACCAATACTATATGTAAGCAATGGGCAAAGTTCACAGCCAGCAGCCCTTCCCTCAGGGAATGTAGGAGTTTAAGTCATCATCAAAGACATAATTAATAGATTTTTTTTACTATGCTGAAAAAAGGATATCTCAAAATTTTAATCGGGTGACCTAAGGGAAAAATGAGCGCAGGAGAGGGGTTAGCTACCATCCAATATTTTTGGTCACAAAATGGCACTAAAACTTTTAATTCCCGATAAAATAAGCCTTTTACCAATCTACAATCCCTAATCCGATATGATTACCCCTGGGGCAAAGAAAAAATAAACACGTATCCTTTAACTTTTTTCTCACAAGAAATACAAAATTTCACATTTTTGTACATAGGAGCTTGAATGCTCTGCGTTAAAGTTCTCTGGCGAGCTGAGTTTGATGGTTTATTTTCATTAAGATCAATTGACATTTTGAGGGTATTCCCCTCTTTTTTTTTAATTTTGCAATTTTTCTTAGGTTCGTCACTTTTGATTGGTACAATGAAGTTTGATAAATTTTACATATTTTGAGAAGCATCAACATTCTATTCTATTTATCCATTTATTGTTATTAAAACGCTTTTTTTAGAGTTTTGGTTACTATTGATCTACATCGCTCCTTGCTTAAAGTTCGTTACCACGAACTGTTTGATCTGCGCAACTCACACAAAATGTCTTATAAAAAATAACTTCCATTGATTAAAGATTGACCCCCTCCCCTGATTTCTGTGTCATTAGGCTCTAGAAAACAGCAAGAAAAAGGAAAATATATATTAGGCATCAAGGAGAAAGAATGAGTGAAAGTTTTTATATGTTTTTACTTCCCGAGAAAGTCTGTAAGAAACCCTAGCTGCAGCAGCTTACTTTCGTCAAAACCCTGAGGGAGGTCAAAGATAGAGCCAATTTTCCCAAATCAAGTGAAAATGACTATAAAAACACAAAAAAAAAACATTTTGGCAAAAAAGGGACTTTTCAGTACTATAAATGTGCTATAAAAGTACTTTATGGTATTATAAAGGTGAGTATGTACTCAAAAACTGGTCTGTTTCAGCTGATGCTTGAATTATGAAGATTTATCTTAGTTTTGACGTTGATGAATATAATGCAGCTCTTCCCTAAAAGAGGTCTGATCAAGCACGGACACTTAAGGCCCTAGCTGTAGCTATTCTTCGCAGCCGTTTTCTTGAATAAGGTCACCCAAAGCAACTCTAGCAATTAAGCACCATTAGGAAATTCTAGACTTCTACTTTCAGTTCTCCAGTACAGGCCAAATATGTTATAACATATTTATCTTTTCAACTCCTTTAAAATCTAAAACTATATAGAATACACACATGATATTGCATTTTTCTTCTTCCTAACTTCCACCCGGCGCGGTTGGCCGATGGCATCCACTAATGGCACATGTTATGCCGTTATACACAAAGTTATCACCCTCTATCGGCATCATTACAATTTGTTCGATATACCTTCATGTTTTTTTGTAGTCCTCAGCAGTACTGGGGTGGGGTGGTCACAAAAATTTTCCCACCAATGCTTTAGGGGTTGTCCTCTTGGGCGAGAGGCATTGATTCTACCTCAATATTAGGAAAGGGGAAGAGGAGGGAAATTATTGCCACTTGGAATTTTCAAAGTAAAAATTTTAGCTAGGAAGTTATCTTTTTTAGTAATTTTAAAGTATACCATAAACAGTAAATCTCCCTTAAATTCTGGGAAATTGTATCCTAATAAAAAAGCGAGAAAATATTTGCCCATTAATCATTTTCTATTATCTCACTCTTGACCCTACGCCACGTAATATTAAAAAGGTCGTATTTGAAATCGAATTAAATTTGAGAAAGAAATTAAATTTTTTTTCTGGAGCTGAATGCGTGGTAGAAAGAAAAACAGATGGAACTGCAGTATAAAATTACTAGTTTGTGACTTTTGATGGTAGACTTTTGGTCCTGTAAGATGAAATCAAATAAAAAAGCAGACTTTCAACTGAAAAAAGGGAGCAACGTTAAAACTTAAATTAAAAACAAATCATTACGAATATGAAGTAATTGGAGTGAAATCGTTCACTCCATGGGTATGAGACTAGAGAGGCAGATAATTTTATTGTTGAGCACCGAGACACCACACGTGCAGCTTTCGGAATGAGGTATTTAGCTCCGGCTATTTGGAATGATATCCCAGCTGGCATTAGGGAGGCGGAACATATTGGGTTGTTTAAAGTAAAATTAAAAAAAAACATTTATTGGGAGTGGGGAGATAATTTTTTTTCATAATTATTGTTAGCCTTTATTTATGTATATTCTGGTATTAAGGGGTAATTGAGTGAGAGTGTTTTGTCTTTCTTTAAGCTCTGTTTTTTTTTTATTAAATTAGGTTGAGAATCAGAGGATTGCAGCCGTCCAACATCAGGCTGTTTGAGCCTTCCCCAGGGTGGTTGTGTTTATTTATAGTTTTTGTAACTTAGTAGTTAATAAAAAGAGAGTTCATTCAAAAAAGAGAAGGGGATAACCCTTTCCTCAATACCTCACTCTTTACACTAAAGGTTGACTTTTTGTTCCAACTATTTATGAATCACAATTGATACCCAAAGACCGTTTAATAAGAATAGAAACTTTTTAAAATTTTAGAAAACACCTGGATTACTTACAACCCTTCCCCTGGGAGCTGTGAGGGGTCAAGTCATCCTCAAAATTATAATTAATGGATCTTTAGACCATGTTGAACAAAATGGCTATCTCAAAATTTTGATAAGACAACTTTGAGACTAGGTCTTTCTATTTCCTATTAAATGAACCCTCTTCCGATAATGTAGGATCAATGGTTTGATGTGATCACCTATTTGGAAAATAAACAAATCAACACGCATCTGGGACCTTTTTTCGACAAAAAATTCGAAATTCCTCATTTTCAAACAGTTCGTGGTAACGAACTGTAGTAAGGAGCGACCCGGCTCAACAGTAACCAAAACTCTAAGAAATGGAATTTTGATATCAATAGCTACATCAAAAGAATCGCATTTTAATGCTGATTTTAAATACATAATTTTAATCAAGTTTAGTCTCACCCATCAAAAGTTACGAGCCTGAGAAAGTTTGCCTTATTTATGAAAATAGGGGAAACACCCCCTAAAAGTCCCTAAAATCACCATCAGATTCAGCGTATCAGAGAACCCTACTGTAGAAGTTTCAAGCTTCTATCTACAAAAATGTGGAATTTTGTATTTTTTGCCAGAAGACAAATCACGGGTGCGTGTTTATTTGTTTGTTTATTTGTTTGTTTTTTTTTTTCTTTTTCCCA
Organism: Artemia franciscana; assembly: GCF_032884065.1. NCBI lineage: Eukaryota > Metazoa > Arthropoda > Branchiopoda > Anostraca > Artemiidae > Artemia > Artemia franciscana. The sequence continues at coordinate 36,566,603 of NC_088879.1, read as the reverse complement.
GGGGTCATCGTATCGACCAAGTGGTCCTAGAATGTCGCAAGAGGGCTCATTCTAACGGAAATGAAAAGTTCTAGTGCCCTTTTTAAGTGACCAAAAAAAATTGGAGGGCATCTAGGCCCCCTCCCACGCTCTTTTTTTTTCCCAAAGTCAACGGATCAAAATTTTGAGATAGCCATTTTGTTTAGCATAGTCGAAAACCATAATAACTATGTATTTGGGGATGATTTACTCCCCCACAATCCCTGGGGGAGGGGCTGCAAGTTACAAACTTTGACAAGTGTTTACATATAGTAATGGTTATTGGGAAGTGTACAGACGTTTTCAGGGGGATTTTATTTTGTTTGGGGGGTGGGGCTGAGGGGAGGGGTTATGTTTGAGGATCTTTCCTTGGAGAAATCTGTCATGGGGGAAGAAAAATTCAAGGAAAAGGGCGCATGATTTTCTAGCATTATTATATGAAAACAATGAAAAATAAACATGAAAACGTTTTTTCAAATGAAAGGAAGGAGTAGCATTGAAACTTAAAACGAACAGAGATTATTACACAAATGAGGGGTTCTAAAAATACTGTAGCATAAAGAGCGAGGTATTTAGGAGGAGATAAATACCTCGCTTTTTATGCTAAAGTATTTTTAGTAATTTCAACTATTTATTCTACGGCCTTTCTGATTCAGGGGTCATTCTTAAAGAATTAGGACAAAGCTTAAGATTTAGTGTAAAGAGCTACGTATTAACGAGGATACAAACCCCCTTGTATACATAATAAAAATATAAGATTATGAAAGTTTGCTACGTAAGTTGCTAATTTATAAGTTACGTATATTTTTTACTAATAAAAACATTCGTTAAAAATTAAAAGTTCTAGTTGCCTTTTTAAGCAACCGAAAAATTGGAGGGCATCTAGGCCTCCTTCTCCACCCCTTATTTCTCAAAATTGTCTGATTAAAACTAAGAGAAAGCTATTTAGCCAAAAAAAGAATTAATATACAAATTTCATTTTAATAATTTATGTTAAGAGAGCCAAAACCAAACTTGCATTAATTCAAAAACGTTCAGAAATTAAATAAAAAAAAAAATAATTTTTTTAGCTGAAAGTAAGGAGCGACATTAAAACTTAAAACGAACAGAAATTACTCCGTATATAAAATGGGTTGTCCCCACCACAATCCCTCGCTCTTTACGCTAAAGTTTGACTCTTTGCCATAATTCTACTTTTTAAAACAATTAAAAGCTTTAGCGTAAAGAGCGAGGGATTGCGGAGGGGACAACTCATTTTATATACGGAGTAATTTCTGTTCGTTTTAAGTTTTAATGTCGCTCCTTACTTTCAGCTAAAAAAATTAGTTTTTTTTTATTTAATATATATAAGAGATTGAAACCTCTAAAGTAGGGTTCTCTGAAAAGCTTAACCTTATGATATGATTTTCATTGAGACATTTCATTTTTTATGGGCGCTTCCCCCTTTTTCAAAAATTAGGCAAATTTTCTCAGGCTCGAAACTTTAGTAGAAAGCATAAAACTTCATGAATTCTATATTTTGAATAAATATCAAAATTCAATTCTTTTGATGTATCTACTATTATCAAGACCCCAATTCTTCCAGTTTGGGCTACTATTGAGCCGCATAATTCCATACTTAGTTTGTTACCATGAACTATTTGATTTACTAGGTCAAAAGGTCAAATAAAAACAAATACGTTTTTGTTCGATCTTTTTGCTACTAAAGAAATTAGGACAATAGTAAATGAAAGCATTTGGGTTCTTTCTCCTAACTACCTATAGAATATTTATATAAGAAGGCTTGGGGTAATAAATCATACTTTTTCTACACTACGTATTGTATAATCTCCCCTCCCCCCTCTTCTGTGCCAGATTTATATTTTAGTAATATTTCTTCTTTAATTTCCACAACTAAGAATTTGAAACTTAACCTGCCAGCTTTACTTGTAATTCCAAAATTAACATATTTGTTTTTTAAGATTCTATATGCTAGCCTTAAGCTTATAATTTTATATTCTATTGAGCCCTGTTTAATTTCAAAAGCACTTAAACACAAGAGGTTATGAATTTCAACTAAGAAGTAGCCAACTCCTCAAATACTTCATTACTTTATTCATTCTTTACTTAGGAGTCCTGTGCTTACTTTTAATTTTATATTTTGATAAAATATTCTTATGATTAAAAATTCGCAATTAATAGACAATAAATTACTTTTTTGATTCATGAATATTTAACATTGTTAATGCTTAAAAACGAAAGAGTAAAAAACATTCTATTCAGTTTATTAAAACTTACTTATACTAGCCGTTTAAGAATACGTAGGTAGAATATTGCAAATAATCTGAATGTATTCAATTTTTGAAGTTGTTGAAGAGACTAAACCTTTGGCTAACCCCAAAGACTTCTCATAATTTTAACTTGTGACTTATTATTTAAACTTGTTAAATTTTGTTTTAATTCTTATGAATTTAAACAAAAAGGGAATAGTTGTGGGAAAAGTCAAAGTCATGGCCAATTGTAGAAAAAAGCCATGACAGATTGTACAATTAAGTGTGCAACCCAGTCAAGGTTAATTTTACCCCTTTGATTGCCGTTGTTACTGTCTCCCATTTATGCTACACCTCTCCGTGCGTGCATGTCCCTCCACAATGCCGAACTAGAGTCAACCTGTTGGAAGTTCTCCTTGGGGAACACACGCGGGTTAACTACTTGAAAATTTTCCTTTCATGTATGTCACTCGACAATGCTGAACTAGAGTCAACCTCTCATGCTAATTCACGCTGGGGTCAATCTGTTGGAGGGTCTCCCTTGGGAACACATGCGGAGTGAGTCAAGCAATTGATTACCGCCAGAAAAATAGTCTAACCATTCAACGACTTTAAGCATCCATACTTTAATCGGTGGCTAGATGGAATAAGGGTCTGACTGTTTGGTATTTATTAGTTAATTTAAAGAATTTGCAAAACCTTGGTTCGTGTGTTGGGCATGGTTACCGCTGAAGCAACAGTCTAACCATTCGCGGCTTTAAGCAGCCGTGCCTTAAGCAGTGAACATGGGCTATACGGTATCCCATGTGGAAAAAAAATGAAAAAAGAAAGGACTCTATATTAACTAATTTTAACTTTAATTTGTTATGAATTCTTCATATTTTTGCTGTTCTTTCATTTTCTTTTTTTCTTGTTTACTTGTTTTCTAGATTTCGCTTTTCTCTACCGCTTGTGTAATAATGTATATTTTTTGGCGTGTTTGAACTTTTAGCATAATTGGACTAATCTTCCTCATTTGATATTAAGTGCATTAATAATTAGCCTTTGTCATTCCATATCATTTTGTGGTTGCTTGAAGAGGGATTTCCTTGATATTAAAAATAAATAAAGATCTTAATTCAATTTTGTTCTACTTGTCTCTAATCTTCCTCTTTTAAACTTGTGTAAACAGCAACTCCAGTTAGCGTCGAAGGAATTCTATTTACTTTCAAGAAATGTCTATACATTATTTCAGACGCCAAAAATATATTTGGTACTTTTTAAAAATTAAAAATTCTGAAGAATATTCAGTTTACCATGATCAATGGAAATTGATCTTTTTTTCATGTTTCTTTACCTGTGAATAAGGGTACACGGATAAAAGAAATCACCCCAACCCTCCTTCCGGATCAGAAGGACTCTCTGTTATACAAAATCAAAAACTGACAGTTTGTATATTGGGGATATGAAAGGTACATCTTTGAACCCATAAAACTCTCGATTGGAACGTTGGCTTAAGATCCCCCCCACCTTTTCCAATCCAAGGCACATATAATGCCTTTACTTCTGATTATTTATCCCCCACCAAATTACCCTTCGAGGGACTAAAACACCCTCTTATGTCATCCTAAAATATTTTTGTGGTTTTTGAAAGTTTAATTTTGAAAATTCTATAAGTTTAATGGTAGTATCATATTTTTGCCAGAGTTGTCATGTTAAGCCTTAAGAGCAAATAAGCAAAATTAAGAAGTTAAATTCTTAAAAGCTTTTCATCCCTAACATTAGTGAATCTGTTGATTCGGAAAACAGCTAGACCCTCAAAAAAAGGCTACTTAAAAGGTTCTTAAGTAGTTTAAGTAGCTTAAGCGTTCTTAAGCTATTTTGTGCAGTATATTTTAGTTTGTTATTTTTCAATTCAATTTTTAGTTTTAACCATATTTTTCCGATGTATATATAGTAATATATATAATATATAGCCTATATATATAATATATGAGAAGAGACAACTTACAGCGGGATAAAATCAATTCGATTAAAATTAATTATTTTCAAAACAGTCCCAGCACCCTTACCTCCGCGATGGATGAGAGACTCACCAGAATAGAATTACAAAATAAGAAGATCAGTTATTCTACATGCTAACACATAAGCATTGTTGGTTCTCACGCTGGGGTGGCCTCCTCTATGATCTCCTACCTTGTACGTTTTTTTTGTCTTAATTTTTTTTCTCTTTTTAGAATTATTAGTATGACGAGACATTGTGTTTTGTTTTTTTTTCTATGCATTTGCACTGCCCCAGCCTTACCAGCTCTGCTCTCTGTTGGGTCATAATATTGTTTTTGTATATTTTTAATTTGAATTAATAAATATTGATTGATTGATTGATTGAAAAGAAAACTAAAAGGTGGAACCGAACCAAAATGGAAACATAATCAAGATTTTAATACAACCAGTTTCTTTCGGTTCAAACAGATTTTCACACTAATTTTTTCCTTATGTAATAGTTATGTTATACTTGATGTCTATTTTTTATGTTGGTTTTGTTATTATGTTGAGTCATATACTAGAATTTGTGGGTGCCTCCAAAACAAAGCAAAAAAAAATTTTTTTGTATGCAGTAAATTATGTTTCCTGTCTTAATGTTAGAAATAAAGTGTTATGTTGTTTTGGTGAATGCAATTTGACTAGTGCTAGTAGCAGGATAGCCAAGTAAAAACAGTCTTGATTGATGGGTGTGTATCTGTTAATGACGATCGCAAAGTGGGCTAAATTGTGGGTTAATAATGAAACTAGATTATAAAAACTAAAAAGAAAAAAACGCGACACATTTCAAATAATCTTTTATATATGTGAAGGCCCACCAGTGATTTTTGTTTGGGATGGGGGGGAGGTGCAATACACGTATTCAAAACGCACCAAGTTTTGTCAATATGCGAATTGTATGATCCAGAAACAAATTTTAGAGGAGGGGGAGGGGTCAAAACCGTGTAGCCTCCCTCCTCCGGATACAGGCTTGTTAGCTACAATTATCAATGAAAGTAAAATGATGATTGTGCACAATTATATTCTAAAACTCCTCAAGGATTGGCGACTATTGAGGTTTTTATAGCTGAAAAAGAGGGTCATGCTCACCTAGAGGTGTAAAAGTGATGGTTCGCCGTGTAGAGATGGTTGTGTCACTGGGTTGGGGAATCCTTTGTCTGAAAGGTAAGTGTTCGATTCCCGGCCTGGCTGCTTATTTGGTTTGGGAAGAGATCAGTGGCGTGACTCTCTAAGCTCATCCAAAGTCGACGCAGCTCTAAATGGGAACCAGGAGAAATCCGGAAAAGATAAGAAGAATAGGTGTGTAAAAGCAAAAGTTGAATTGCCTCCAAACCCCCATAGCACTTCCTGGCTGAAGGGCCACAGAACATAGATCAGCACCGCCAGTTTGGATTTTGAGGGTCTAGGGCCGCCATACTTGCATACCTACTTTTGAGATGTATAAAGCTTTATTAACATAATAGCAAGTGCCATACCAAGTGCCCTGGCACTGCCCAGTGCTTACAGAAACTAAATGAAAAAAACATGTTTTTTTTAAATGACAGTAAGGAGCAACATTAAAACTTAAAACGAATAGAAATTACTCCGTATATGAAAGGGGATTTGCTCTTCAATTCCGGACTCCTTACGCTAAAGTTTGACTCTTTCTCTTAACTCTAATTTTTAAAACAGTAAAAAACTTTAGCGTAAAGAACGGGGTGTTGAGGAAGAAAATGTCCTTTCATATACGGAGTGATTTCTGTTCGTTTTAAGTTTTAATGTTGCTCCTTACTTTCATTAAAAAAAACTTATTCCTTTTATTTAATTTCTGGACGTTTTTGAATTAATGCATGTTTTGACCTTGGCTCTCCGCACATAAATAATTAAAACAAATTTGCGTATTATTATTATTTTTTTTTGGCTAATGACTTTCTCATAATTTTAATCGGAAGATTTTGAGAAAAAACGAGCGAGGGAGGAGACCGATTTGCCCTCCAATTTTTTGATTGCTTAAAAAGGCAACAAGAACTTTTAATTTCTTACGAACGTTTTCATTAGTAAAAAATATATGTAGCTTACGAATTAACTTACATAACGAACTTTTATATTCGTATGTTTTTATTGCGTATATGAGGGGTTTAACCCTCGTTGATACTTGCTCTTTACACTAAAGCTTAAATTTTGTCCCAATTCCTTAAGAATGACCTCTGAATCACAAAGACCGTAGAATAAATAGTTGAAATCACTAAAAATACTTTAGCGTAAAGAGTGAGGTATTACGAGGAGGTACACCCCTCATATGCGCAATAATTTTTGTTCGTTTCAAGTTTTAATGCTGCTCCTTACTTTCAGTAGAAATTACTTTTCAAATTTATTTTTTTCATTGTTTTTCCAAATAATGCTGGAAAATCCTGCGCCCCCTTCATTGAAATTCTCTTCCCCCAAGAGAAGTTTTTCCATGGAAATATCCTCCCACGTAAGCCCCCCTCCCAATCCCTCCCCTAAACCAAAAAAATCCCCCTGATTGTAACTTGTAGCCCCTCCCACGGGGACTACAGGGGAGTAACTCGTCCCCAAAGACATGGTTATTAGGTTTATTGACTATGGTAAATAAAATGGCTATATCAGAATTTTGATCCGGTGAATTTGGAAAAAAATGAGCGTGGGAGGGGGCCTAGGTTCCCTCTAATTTGTCTGGTCACTTTAAAAGGGCACTAGAACTTTTAATTTCGGGTAAAATGATCCCTCTTGTGACATTCTAGGACCACTGAGTCGATACAATCGCCCCTGGAAAAAACAAAACAAAAAACAAACAAATAAACACGCATCCGTGATCTGTCTTCTGGTAAAAAATGCAAAGTTCCACATTTTTGTAGATAGGAGCTTGAAACTTCTACAATAAGGTTCTCGGATTTGCTGAATGTGATGGTGTGATTTTCGTTAAGATTGTATGACCCTTAGGGGGTTTTTTCCCCTATTTTCTAAAATGAGTCAAATTTTCTCAGGCTCGTAACTTTTGATGGGCAAGACTAATCTTGATGAAACTTATATATTTAAAATCAGCATTAAAATGCAATTGTTTTTTATGTGACTATTGGTAACAAAATTATATTTTTGAGTTTTGGTTACTATTGAGCTGGGTCGTTCTTTACTACAGTTCGTTACCACGAACTGTTTGAAAACTGTCAAATAGCGAGGATTAAGTACATATTGGAACCTAATGTATAGGATCCTTTTATAGGGGCAATCTACATATCAAAGATCGATTAAGTGAATATTGCAGCCTGTTGTATAGGACACTTTTTTGAGAACAATCCAAGCACCAAAGACAAATTAACGTTGTGATGTCAAACCGTAACGTGTTGTTTTATAGTTCACACCATTCTGCGGTCCGAATCAGATCCCACTCCCCAATATCCAACTGAGCTTTCGCAGTAAACTCGAGGAAAACATGATGTGAGGTTGCATTATTAATTTGGTTACATAATGCTACTATAGATGAATAAATAATTCATACATTGCTACAAATACATACAACAACATACATTGCTACAAATTGGAGTTTTGCTACCATTCTCCCCCCCACTACCGTATATTTTTTATGGTTTAATGCGGCTTTTGCATTTTATCAAATACCATACGTATTTTGTGCTGTGCGCTTTAATTTTTGTAAAAAGTAAAAGATAAAATCAAAATCATTAAGGTGCCTGGATATGACTAATGAAAATAAGTTGAATGTTTAACATATAATCAGGCTAATTCCTCGAAATCTCAAAAATTCAAAACTTTATTTCACACAATTTGTTTCTACCTTTCAATGTCATAATAAAAAAAAAGAAAGAAGACGTTTACATAAATTTGGCTCTCGGTAAAGCGTAAAGGCTACCGTGAAAGCTGCAGGCAACGCTAGAACGTTTTCTCAGTAGTAGCGAAAAATGAATAAGAATTACGTGAAGGACTGCAAGAGCTAGCAGAATTAATTCCAGCGTATCTGTAATGCACTACCCGGTTAGCGAAACCGGTTGTGTTTTTGGCGAAACCAAAAGCACATATATGTCATTACCTAGCAAATGTTTCCCCAACTGAAAATAGAACACACATTTTTATTCGGTGGGAATTATTCCGCAAGGTCGATAGCAAAACAGAACTAGCAATACTGCTGATTCGTTAAAAAGATATATAGAAATCATTTAAAGATTTCCATATATCTTTATATGGAAATCTACTTCAGCGTATGGCATGATTTGCAAGATTGTGCAAAAATAAAAAAACGCTAAAAAGCTAACTGATCCAGAGAATAATCGATGCTAGACCAGGTCAGGGTTTACAACACACTATGGAATAAAATTCAATATTGTCTTTGCCACGCCCAAAAGTCATATCTTACATTTTTATTATTTGTGAGGTAATTGCCAAAAACTACTTGCTAAGTGCTTCTTAGTTGCCGAAAAAATTTTAATAACTTAACTTTTGATTAGACAAAATTCGAAGAGAGATTTTAACAAGTGGGGCTGAAATAGGGCCAAAATACCTTCAATGAGTTTTTTCTTTTTTTTATTCCACTTCTTCTCTCAGTGACATTACATTTCATCCTTTTCTGATACACCATTTCTGAGCATGATTTGCATTTCTGATAGTCGTACTCATTTCTGAGACAATTGCCAAAAGCTGATCGGTAAGATGTTCTCAAAGGGAGTATCCTCAGGACAACGCATGTTCAATCACATTTCAATCTTCCTGATCTGCATTGTCCTAATAATCTTCCCATTGAGAACAGCTTACCTGTCAGTTTTTGGCAATAACCTGAGAAATGTGATCATGTCAGACGGTACTTTTACACGTAAGTGAGAGGATATATATTTATCTTCTGAGTAGCTGATAGGTAGGACAAGTGCGTCAAAAACAAATAAAACTAGGTACTGTATATGAAGCAAAGTGAATAATTGCAAAGTAGAATAGTGGTTTGAATTTCAGTCAAAAAGCAATACAAACACTCTGTTATCATATTACGTAATCCTTAGTTTTATATTATATAATACAACACAACCAAACTTTAAAAAAGGGATTTCGATAAAAAGTAATACATTAAGAGAATTGGCTTGCTATTCTGGTTCCATAAATATAATTTTTTTTTAAATTACAGATTCAAAATTGGCTAGGAGCCAAAGAAGATCTGTCCGATTTGGAAAAGATGGGGTAAAACCCAGAAAGTGGCAAGTGATTTTAGTGAAAACCACTTCTTTAGGTTCACCAGACCAGTGAACTCTACTGTCGAGATTTCAAGGCACTATCTACAAAAATGTGGCCCTAAAAAAAATCCAGAAGAAAAATCACGGATGCGTGTTCATTTGTTTATTTGCTTTTCCCTCGCTGATAGCATCAAACTGACAGCCTTAAAAGACTGGGAATGGCTCACTAAAATTGATATTTACAGCTCTAAAGCGTTATTAAAGCGAACCGAAAGATTGTGCCACGAGAAAGGGGTGTTTTCTGTCATTTTTTGGCACCAAAATATGACTTTTCCAAATGAAGCACAAAGTTGCGTTCGATTAAATATTCTGAGGTAAACCGTCAGCTTAAAAGTGTCAAAAAACTATACATTGAGCTTCCCATATATGATTGCACCACTCCTTCTTGTGATTAAATACAAAAAAACAAGTTTTTTCAACTGAAAGTAAGGAGTGACATCAAAACTTAAAACGCACAGAAATTACTTCGTATATGAAAGAGGCTGCTTCCTCATCAACGCCCCGCTCTTTACGCTAAAGTTTTTTACTGTTTTAGAAAGAAGAATTGAGAGAAAGAGTCAAACTTTAGCGTAAAGAGCGGGGCCTTGATGAGGAAGCAGCCTCTTTCATATACGAAGTAATTTCTGTGCGTTTTAAGTTTTGATGTCACTCCTTACTTTCAGTTGAAAAAACTTGTTTTTTTGTATTTAATATCTGAACGTTTTTGAATCAATGCATGTTTTGATTTTGGCTCTCCGCAGAGGAATAATCAAAACGAAATTTGAATATTTTTCTTGGGGGGGGGCTAAATGGCTTTCTCATAATTTTGATCGAATGATTTTGAGAAAAAAAGAGCGGGGGCGAAGCCTAGTTGCCCTCCGATTTTTTGGTTAATTAAAAAGGCAACTAGAACTTTATATTTTTTACGAATCTTTTTATTGGTAAAAGATTTACGTAGCTTATAAATTAGCTTACGTAAAGAACTTTTGTATTCTCATGTTTTTATTACATATATGAGGGGATTCGCCCCATCGTCAGTACCTTGCTCTTTACACTAAAGCTTAAATTTTATCCCAATTCATTAAGAATGACCCCTGAATCACAAAAGCCGTAGAATAAATAGTTGAAATTACTAAAAATACTTTAGCGTAAAGAGCTAGGTATCATAAGGAGGTGAGCCCCTTATATGGGTAATAATTTCTGTTTGTTTTAAGTTTTATTGCTGTTCCTTACTTAAAGCTGAAAAGGCTTTTTCACATTTATTTTTTATTTTTTTTTTTAAATAATGCTAGTAAATCCTGCTCTCCCTTCATGGAAGTTTTCTTTTCCCATGACAAATTCTCGATGGAAAGTTCCCCCAGCATATCCCCCTCTTCTCAACCCCTCCCCCCAACCAAAAAAATCCTCCTGAAAACGCCTGTATACTTCCCAATAACCATTACTATATGTAAGCACAGGTCAAAGTTTGTAACTTGTTGCCCCTCCCACAGGGACTGTGGGGGAGTAAGTCGTCCCCAAAGACATAGTTATAAGGTTTTTCGACTACGCTGAATAAAATGGCTATCTCAGAATTTTGATCCGTTGACTTTGGGAAAATAATTAGCGTGGGAGGGGGCCTAGGTGCCCTCCAATTTTTTGGGTCACTTAAAAAGGGCACTATAACTTTTTATTTCCGTTAGAATGAGCCCTCTTGCAACATTCTAGGACAATTGGGTCGATACAATCACCAGTGGGGAAAAAAAACAAAAAAAAAAAAACAAATAAACACGCATCCGTGATCTGCCTTCTGGCAAAAAATGCAAAATTCCACATTTTTGTAGATAGGAGCTCGAAACTTCTACAATAGGGTTCTCTGGTACGCTGAATCTGATGGTGTGATTTTCGTTAAGATTCTATGACTTTTAGGGGGTGTTTCCCCCTATTTTCTAAAATAACGCAAATTTTGATGGGTAAGACTAAACTTGATGAAACTTATATGTTTAAAACCAGCATTAAAATGCGATTCTTTTGATATAGCTATTGGTATCAAAATTCCATTTTTTAGAGTTTTGGTTACTATTCAGCCGGGTCGCTCCTTACTACAGTTCGTTACCACGAACTGTTTGAAAGCAACAAATAAAATCTGACCAAGTGGAAATTCCGAATGAATAAAAAAATTATTATTTCTTTTATTTATGGTCAATTCAGAAATCTTTTACCAGAAAATTCAAGTTTGCTAGTGTGCATGATTTTTTCAATCTCTTTTCTGCTGAACAGTTGGAATTTGATTTTAAAAAATGACTGACAATCATCAATTTAAAAACTGGGAATCATTGGAAAATTCTAATGTAACTGTAAAAATGACATTTAAGAGGTTCACTTTGAAAAGTGTGTGTTAATTCTTTGCCCGAAAAGTAATAAACTTAGCCTTTGTAAATTCAGCCTAATTAAGATCATAATTATCAAATTTTCACTCATTTGCAAATTGGATAAAAAATAGGAAATAAGAAAACTTGGTGGATAAAAAAAAATAAATACGAAATAAAGTCATAAAGCTTTAGTTTAAGCCAAAATATAACTTTCCCACGGATAACAATGTGAGATATTTCCGCTTGTTCGGCTTTTGCAATTCACGAGTGTAAGCTACACATTTTATTTGTGGAACGTACCTCAGGAGCGACTATCAGTTTCAAATATTAGCATTGTAAATATTCTAACTAAAACTTATTTTAAAATTTTGACAGGACAGCCATATAACTTTTCAGTAGAAAGAGGTGAAAGCAAAATCACTTTTTAGTTATAAAAGCATTTTTTATTATTCCCCCACCACCAGAAAATACCTCCCGCGAAAAAGATCCCTTCCCCTCCCACAGGGTATATAGAAAAATGGAAAATGATGGAGTTATAACTGAAAAAAACACAAAATGATGTAAAAAAAAATATTAATGAAAAAGTCCATCATAGGCGTTACCTAAGTAAAGAAAAATGTTAGCACAATCTACTTTTTTTTATTTATTTATTTAGTAATAATTTTATTTTTGCCTGCTCATACAAAAAAGAGAAAAGCAGATTGAAAGAAAAGAAGAAAAGGAAAAAACAAGAGCACTCAGCATCCAAGAGCAGGATTAAGTAATAACTTCTTCATTCGCACTCGTAGGTCAAGTGTAGAGGGTGAAACTCAAACAATTTTTCTAACGCCTTTTTTTCTGCACTTGTTTTAGTTTTAAAACTTGTTTAAAACGAACAGAAATTACTATGTATATGAAAGGGGCTGCTTCCTCATCAACGCCCCGCTCTTTACACTGAAGTTTTTTACTGTTTTAAAAAGAAGAGTTGAAAGAAAGAGTCAAACTTTAGCGTAAAGAGCGGGGCGTTGATGAGGAAGCAGTCCCTTTCATATACGGAGTAATTTCTGTTCGTTTTAATTTTTAATGTCACTCCTTACTTTCATTTACAAAACTTGTTTTTTTGTTTAATTACCCCAAAAGTTCTATCTTAATAATATAAGCCGTTATTCTGATATTTACGCGTTAATCTGCTGAGTATGAAGCCTAAATATGATAATTTGATCTTTGACTTTAAGATATTGTCACGGAAATAACTCAAAATTTAAAGTAATAATTAATTATATGTATGTAAACTTTTACGACGACAGTTTTCATAGTAATACCTGACATTTTTTCCAGATTGGAAAACAGACCCTAACTCATATCTTTGTTCAAGTTTTTAAGCATACTATGTTCATGACTGGTTTTAAGGGAAAGGTTGAGTCAGTAGATGTTGAGTTTCAAAGTACTTCGTTGAAATGATGGTTTTTAGGAAATTGGATACCAAAAGGAGGTTCAGATAAGCCCATCCAACAAAAAGAACAAAAATGGCTACATTTCGGGAAGGCTATTGCAATTGCTTTTGAATGATCCAGGGGAAAGAGACAGGAAGCTACTAAAAGGGCTTGATGAAGTCTCTTGCACTTCAACGGAACGGGGGTCGTAGGTAAATTATACATGAAAATGAATTTTGTGACAGTATAAACAAAATGGCCAGATTCTTTCAGGTCTTATTACACTTCAGAATGACAAGATTAGGATTATCTTGTGGAAATATAACATCAGGACATTGCATTATTCTCCTTTTTTGGTCAAGGAAGAAGGAGACATACACCGTAAAATAGAATATCCATCGAAACCTCTGGCAGTTCAACCGAACGGGGGTCGAAGGTAAATTTCATATCAAAACGATCCTTGGAAGCAGCTCTATCTGAGAGTGTGAAACAAATGGTCAGATTACTTCAGGTCTTGTTGCAATTCAAAATTACAGAAGAGAATTGTCTTAAAGTTACAATATGGGGACCTGGCGTTTGTCTCCTTTTTTGTCGTAGAAAAACGAGGAAATCCATCCCCCTAGACCAATGGCCTGGATCCGCCCCTGTTGAGATCCATGCACTAAGAACGGGATATCAGTTTTTCAGGAAAACGATCTCAGTCTATCTACTAGTCAACCACCGTAACAGTATATTCTTGAAGTAGCCTATTTACTAACTGCGTATTGTATCAACATAGGCCTATACAACAAAACACCTCCTCAGTTTAGAGTAGCTTCCTTGCTTTAATATAATAAAGTACTCACTCCTGGAATAAATAACTATCGGGAATCAACCTAACCTGATGACTCACTGCATAGCTCATGGCTGCTTGAGGTGGATCTCCGAGGTTTGAAGCCAATGCTATTTTCCTATAGCAGTGAAATGCCTATTAACAACAGACACGAGCAGATTCTTTGATGAAAAAATTACTGCGGCTTCATTGAAAGCTTTGACATGAATAGGCCGAACAAATTTGCATTTTTTTTTCTTCAGAGCTTCATAAAAAATTAATTAGTGGGGACACCTCTAATTTTTAAAAGTAGCAATAAAATTACTTTTAGAAGACGTAGAGAATTGCAAAGTAGCCTCTCCATTTGCCACAAGATTTAAAAAATTTTGGCCGTGAATTTTTTTTTTTATTATCATCAGTTTCCTTTAAAATTTGTCATTTAAGATATTCTTCCTTTACTGTTTAAAAGGGTTGTACTAATCATATAGCCTTGATTTTTGTGTCGTTTTGTAGATCTTGTACCGACAAATAATCCCAAAGATTGTTAAGTTTGTAGTTATAACAGATGATTTTTAGCAATAATTCTTAGTATTCAAGATTTCCTCCTTTCTCAATGGCTTAAGCACTCCTTGAGGGGTTTGCCAGAATATCATTAAGAATGTTGACATCTCCTTAGCATTAAGACCAGATTTAAAAGGAAGTTGAAAACATGTATAATTGGCAACAACACCTTGAGGCAATATCACCATACGAATTGGAATTTGTTAGGTTACAAAGCAGATAACAGTTTGGCTTTACAAGTAAAGAAACACCGATTGTAGGCCTATAAAATGTATGAACATTATTTTTAAAAAGAATATTATTCTTAAAAACACATTATTTTAAACATTATTGGCCTTTAAAAGTAAAGAAACACCGATTGTAGACCTATAAAATGTATGAACATTATTTTTAAATAAAGAACATTATTCTTAAAAACACATTATTTTAAACATTATTGGCCTTTAAAAGTAAAGAAACACTGATTGTAGGCCTATAAAACGTATGAACATTATTTTTAAAAAGAACATTATTCTTAAAAACACATTATTTTAAACATTATTGGCCTTTGAAAGTAAAGAAACATCGATTGTAGGCCTATAAAATGTATGAATATTATTTTTAAAAAGAACTTTATTCTTTAAAACACATTATTTTAGACATTATTGGCTCTTAAAAGTAAAGAAACGCCGATTGTAGGCCTATAAAATATACGAACATTATTTTTTTAAATCTAAAGTTGTATTCGTCGGATATTCGTCCATTTTAGTTCCACGGGATCTCATTTTATTCCTAATAGTGCCGTATCTTAGAATATTTTGGTTTTTCCCCATCATCTCATATAGTTGATGATTTATAAGCTCTTTCATAAATGACTGATTACCCCGGTTTGGAACCGGGGTAATAATATACTTTGCTTTACGGAGTAATGCATATACTTATTAAATTAATGTCATTTAAAGTGATATGTTCCTGAAGGTACATAATAAACATTAGGCACCCTTGCCCTGGGGTCATAAATACAGGTAAGGGAGGAAGGAAACCCCTTAGGGGTATTTAATAAATTTTTGAAACTACTTATATTTATATACTATTCATAAAAAACAAGAGCTAAGAGCTCATATGGCACTTGTGACAAGGTCAAGAAGAGCCAAGAGCTCATATGATAGGAGCTGTAGCAAAATTCTAAGAATCAATAGATTGCTTTAAAAGGAAAATCAGAGGCTTAATGCTGGTCGGGATTTAAAATAAGAGCTTTGGTAGGTACAAGGTACTTCTAAATAGGTAGATCAAGGTACTTCTAAATATCAGAATTCATTAAGATCCGATCATCCACTCGTAAGTTAAAAATACCTCAATTTTTCAAATTTTTCCTCTCCCTTCAGCCCTCTAGATGGTCGAATCGGGGAAAACAACTGTAACAAGTCAATTAGTGCAGCTTCCTGACATGCCTACCAATTTTTATTGTCCTAGCACGTCCAGAAGCACTAAACTCACCAAAGCACTGAACCACACCACCCGACTCCTCCAAAGAAAACGGATCCAGTCCAGTTATGGCAATTACGTATCTATGCCGTTTATAAGCGTTTCCCAAGATTTCCAGTTTCCCCCTCCAATTCCCCCCCAATGTCAAAAGATCTGGTCGGGATTTGAAAGAAGAGCTCTGAAACCTAAGTTTCTTCTAATTACAAAATTTTATTAAGGTCTGGTCACCCATTCTTAAGTTAAAAACACCTCAATTTTTCTAATTTTTCCAAATTAACAACTTCCAGCTCCCCCAAAGAGAACGGATCCGTACCAATAATGCAGGTCCCCCCCCCCCAATGACACTGAATCTGGTAGGGATTTAAAATGAGAGATCTGAGTTTCGAGGTCCTTCTAAATATGAAATTTCATGAAGGTACGATCACTCTTTCATAAGTTAAAATACCTAATTTTTTCTATTTTTTAGAATTAACCCTCCCTCCCCAACTCCCCCAAAGAGAACAGATCTATTCCAGTTATGTAAATCCCGTTTCTAGGACTTGTACTTAGTTTCACCACCATGTTTCATCCCGACCCCTGTACCCTAAGCACTTTCCAAGATTTTAGGTCCCCCCCCCAACTTCCTCTTCACCGGATCCGGTCGGGATTTAAAATAAGAGCTCTGAGACGTGATATCCTTCCAAATATCAAATTTCTATAAGATCCAATCTCTCCTTCGTCACTCGAAAATACCTTATTTTTTTAATTTTTCAGAATTAACAATCCTCCTCCCAACTCCCCCGAAGACAGATCCGTTCCAGTTATGTCAATCTCATATCTAGGACTTACGATTATTTTTACCACCAGGTTTCATCCCGATCCCTCCACTCTAAGCGTTTTCCATGATTTTAGGTTCCCCCTCCCATCTCTCCCCCAATGTCACCGGATCCGGTCGGAATTTAAAATAAGAGCTATGAGACACGATATCCTTCCAAACATCAAATTTCATTGGGGTCTGATGACTCTTTCCTAAGTTAAAAATACCTCATTTTTTCTATTTTTTCAGAATTAACCCCCCCAACTCCCCCAAAGAGAGCGGATCCGTTCTAGTTAGGTCAATCGCGTATCTAGGACTTGTGCTTACTTTTCCCATCAGGTTTCATCCTGATCCCTCGACTCTAAGCGTTTTCCAAGATTTTAGGTTCCCCCCTCAATTCCCCCAGTGTCACCGGATCCAGTTGGGATTTCAAATAAGAGCTCTGAGACACAACATTTTTCCAAACATCAAATTTCGTTAAGATCCCGTCACCCGTTCGTACGTTAAAAATATTTCATTTTTCTATTAACCGAAATTTTTCTGAAATATTACCGGCCCCCGAAAAAATATTATTTTTCCGAATTAACCGGTCCCCACCCCCTCCAGATGGTCAAATCGGGAAAATGACTATTTCCAATTTAATCTGGTCCGCTCCCTGATACGCCTGCCAAATTTAGCTGCCCTAGCTTACCTGGAAGTGCCTAAAGTAGCAACTAAGTCTCAACGTAATTAGAGTTTATTTATCAACATGGTTTGGACTTCGACAGAATGCTGAAATTTCTCAAATAGAATTTACTTACTAATATTTATATGCTATTCACCAACACTAATAGTTAACCTATAATAGTCTACTATTCAAACAACCCTAATAGGTTAAGGTTAATAATACTGCTACTAATACATTATGACCCCTAAACAATCTCTATACTATTCGCATGTCAATGCTCTTCACATGTCAATGAATTATTGAAATTAGAATTAATATTCTTGACTATGGATGCGGTTGGAGTATTTTTTTTTTCGAGAAGCTATTCTATGAAAATAAGTGGCAGTAATCCTTTTGCTCCTCTCAAATATCCAGTTATCATTTTGCCCCTTTGTGTTTACGTAGATCTCCTGCAGTTTGGCTCCATCCAGATTCATATTTTTTGCAACATAATCAGCCTTTGCGATTTCAAATTCCTCTGGATTCATATCAGGCTTGTTGGAATTTGGTCCGTAATTTTGATCGCCTTTAGGCAAACTCTGATTCTCTTTCTTTTTGGCCAGAAATCTCCCACCCATGGTTGCGTAATATCTTTTCTTATTTGTTTTTGTCCGTTTCCGAAGATTAGAAGTTTTCACCGTGTATTCTTTTGTTATTTTGCAAGGACTGTAGCCAAATGTTTTTTTCCATGTAGAAGATTGCCATTTCGGGCCCAAGGAGTAGGATAGGCTTGCTCCACTTATCCTAGCATGGTATGACCAACTTGTTTTCCGCCGACGAATTTCACTGTTACAGACATATAATTCTCGGCAAGATTGGTCGTTGCATCGTTTCTTAATAAGTCCGCTTTTTTACAAATATTTTCCACGCCAGCTTTTACATCCTCCAAAATAGTTTTCGGAAGGTTATTATAGCGGTTCTCCACAGTTTCTAAGACCCCATTCTTTTTGGCACAGCCAGAATCACACTCTTTATGATTACCAAACACATGCTCTGGGCCTCTTCGTAAGAGTTGTCTTAGATTTTCGGCAGACCCACCATCAGCCGAGTTCTTTTTTATTGTACCTCGTAGATTTTTGGTTAGCTTTAGAATTATGTCATTTGAAAGAAATTTGCTGGGCATCCCTTTTTTTGTCTTCACAACATTATGGAGGTATTTTGTATAGTTCTTGGTCACGTGATTCGCACATTCTTCTTTTTGGATATATGATCCGTATGGAACACTTTGTCTTAGCTTGTAAAAAACACTAGAATCGCCGTCTCCGATTTATTGTAAATACTGAAGGCTATGCATGGCTTCACTTTGGCGAAAACCTTCAACAAGAATGTCGGTTAAGTCATTACTTCCAGTTAAAGAAAAATATTTTCTCATTGTCTTTTTATAAATGATGCTAGAAAATCCTGCGACCCCTTCATGGAAATTCTCTTCCCTCATGAAAAATTCCTCCATGGAAAGATGTGACTTAGAGGGTATTTCCGCCTATTTTCTAAAATACAGCACATTTTCTCAGGCTCGTAACTTTTGACCGGTAAGACTAAACGTGATGAAACTTATATATTTAAAATCAGCGTTAAAATGCTATTCTTTTGATGTAACTATTTGTATCAAAACTTCGTTTTTTAGAGTTTTGGTTACTATTGAGCCCCTTCGCTCCTTATTACAGTTCGTTACCACGAACTGTTTGAAAATGTAACTTGTACATGAATAAAAGTAATATAATCTACAATAACGTTGGAATAGAACTTACCAATGTCTCAGGTTTTCCCATCCTTTATTTGTTCTTATTTTTTTTCTGCCCATTGTGAAAATTCAAATGCTAAACTGTTATCTGACTTGTAACCAAACAAATTTCAATGGTCAGCTGTTACCAATTAGACATGTGAAAAAAAATTTAAATTCCCTTTAAATCCGGTCGTAATATTCAACATTATTTAAATATTCTGGTACAACCCTCAAGAGAGCAATTAAGCCAATGAGAAAGGAGAAAATCTCGTTGCGTATTCAGTGCTATAGGAAATAGAATTTGCTTCAAACCTCGGAGATCCACCTTAAAAAGTGGATGCAATTTGATCGTGTTAACCCCAAACCGGTTTTTGGACTGGAGTAGGCGAGCTAATTAGTTTTGAAATCGACTCTGGTTGAAAAATAGTCAGAACAGAAAACAACAGTTAAGACTTATACTTAGAAAAGATCAGTGTGATCTGAGAATCTAATCAACTAAATTCAATTCATCCGTATCCGTTGAAGGCCCAAAAAATCCATTTTTGCGGAGAAAATCCGTCAAACTCAAAACGTGGCCCTAATGATTGACAATTATCAGTCAAGACCTAATAAGAGCGATTTTGATCGAAATTGTTGAGTGCTAATGGTAAGCGTAGCCCCAGATTTACATGTACGGTCTTCTGAGCAGGGCTGCCAATTTTTTTTTAAGGAGTGTGTCATATTTTTTCCGAAAATGTGCTTTTTGTGTCATCTCAGATTCCATTATGTGTCACAAAATGTCATGTTTTTTTGCTAAAAGTGGTATCATATTTAATTGTCAAATCTTTATTTAGAGTTTTGGACATGTAATCTTTTCCAAATCAGTTCAAAAAGGAGTAAACTTAACCTTATCGTATTATTTTGGGATCATGACCTTTTTGTGAAGTCATGAAAGAAATAGAAACATTCGATTAAATTAATGTTACACACAATGAATTTGTGTCTGGGCGGCCAACGAGGCAAGTTTACATTTATAAAAGTTTTAGGGACCATCAATTCCTACAGCAAATTGAAAATAGACTTTTCGTATGACGTCGTAATCGTAATCGGCTTTATTGGCTAAGCTTTTTATTCACTCAATATGTAAGCCATTCAATCAGCTTCAATCTAGTATTTTTGTCATATTTGTTGGTGCTTTTTTAGGCTAGATGGATTATTCTGAAGGAAAAACATCTCTGGAAATTTGTCATCTTGTCCGAGGTTGGATAAGGTCCTCTACTCCTAAAAATGGGAATTGCTGCTTATGCACACAGCTTTGGTAACCTGCATGCTGTTTAATTTTTACTATTAAGTACGTACCAGTTGACTACATCAAATACTCAATCAAGAAGTATTCAGCGTGCATTTTGATTTGAAATTTCCGCCTATGGCTGTTATTTTCGCGTGGTTTAGATTTTAAATATGGTGATGGCATTTGTCCTATATTCTGCACTGTTTGCGTATTACTGCCGCCATTAGGCAGCGCTATTCCCTTCCATTAATTTGTAGCTTTTCTGGAGGTAGAAAATTGAAATTTTACTTTTCTTTTATTACCATTTAAAGATCAAGACTAGGATGACAAAAATATTTCATATTTTTCGAAAAATGTGTCATTTTTGCCGATTGTGTCATTTCCTATTGAAAAATGTGTAATTTTCGTCGATTGTGTCATCATTTCGTCTGAATGTGTCACGCAACATCAAATTGTGTCATTTTGACACGAAATGTGTCAATATGGCAGCCATGCTTCTGAGGCAACAGGTTTTCAAAAATTACACAGTTGATTTGTGATAAAGGGTTTGGTTAATATTCAATCAATGACGAGTTTATGAACTTTCGTTTGCAAATTTTTACTTGATTTAAACCGTGTTGTTAAATTCGAAGTTGTTGCAACTGAAATGCAAACTGAATATTAACATTTTTAATGCTGTATGTAAAGTATTTCTCAGATTAAAATTTTGCAAGGAATTACTTACAGACAACTTTAAGGTATATATATAGAGCATTTAGTCGAAAAATTAAAGCTGAAACGAAGTTAACACTCGTGCAAAAATTTTATTACATCTTAGGAGAGCGATCTCTGTGTCTCCCTGGTATCTCCCAGACAAAAAAACTTTCTTTACTCTAGTCCTGCATAGTTTAACAGGTTTAGGTGTGGGGTGTATTTATGCTAGTTACTAATTGTAATAATTAAATTCCGTGAAACAGTTTGATATTTTTATAATAAAGGAAATTAGAGTTTTATTTGTCTACCGCGACCGCCTGGCTCTATTTCTTTTCTGTTATTTACACATTAAGGTATTTCGTATTTCTGCTTCAATGATTTATTCTTTGGCTTTTTATTTTGAAACTTGAAGTTATTCAGGAATTGATGGACAAAAATAATATGTATTCCAGCCCAATTCAAGAATAAACAAATATTTTTGTCTTAAAGACCTTTTGAAAATATAATTCCAAAACAACACTTCGTATACGCGTTTATATAGTGAAAGGCTTTTTAAAAATACAGCTCTAAGAAATAAATATTACTCAAACGTCTTTATTTATTTATGTTATTTAGGTAATCATTAATAATATATTCTTCCCTACCTGAGGGTGGGGGGGGGGGTATATAGTAGCGAACGCCAAACAACAAATTCTTAAAGACGATCATGTAAACAAAATCCCCCTAGAAGTAGTTATCTCCCTAGAAGTGGAAACAAGGACGGAAAGGCAGTTCAATCTTTTAATTCACGTAAAGCATTTTCAAAGGCCTATCGCTTCCTATGTAAGATATTATTATAGGTTCTAATAGGTTACAAATTATGGTTTTGTTGATTGATATAAAGGCGATCAGAATTGATAAGTTCATTGTAAATGGGGCTTAGATAGATTACTAATATAAAAGGTATTTTTTATCATGTGAAGGATTTTAAACCCACTAGGAATTTCTTTCGTGGAATCTGTCTTCCTGGAGCTAGTGCCACGATTGGGTAATGTTTTTAAACTACTCATTCTCAGTGGAGGGATCAAACCTTCGACTGAAGTAGGCCCAATACTGTTTGATTTTTGCCGAAGTTAAAATACAGTTAAATATTTTTTTTTTTTTACTATTTGAAGTTCAATAGTTGTTCTGCTACCAGTTCGAACGCCTTGTATCAAATCAACATCACAATGTCCTCTCGTTTATTTAAATAGCTGTAGTAGCAATAAAAAATAGCAAAACAAAAACAGAAATTATTTAGACCTAGCGGCGTGTGTCAAGTGTGATGGAACTGCGCCAAGTATTAAATGGACTATGTCAAACATGGTGAAACTGTGGTAAATGTGGTACTCCAACCGTGCACCAGGTGGTAGAAATTGGGTGACCCCTCGGCATTTACAATCATAACAAAAATAAAAAATAAAGTCACTTGTTAAATGCACTAGCGAAAGAGTTTGCAAATCGGTTCGTACCACACGTAACGGGTTATAGTTTGCTATGATGGCTGGCAAGTCTGCTGATCGGTGCGGAGACTGGAAAAATAGATCGGTGCTTCTCCTTTGCTAGTGTCCTGTTTTCCCTGTTTCACTATTAAAACATGTCCGATCGAATAAGGAGGGCAATTTCAAGAACTCGAGCGTACTCTTAGCTACTGTAACGGTGGCCTATTATACAAACTCCGAAAATAATTTCATTAAACACCAACCTCATATCAATGCGTCTCAGATACAATTAAACTTGTTGTACAGACAACCGAGTACTTCAAACAATAAAAAACTCAAAACGCATCATAAGTTTGTTGATTTCATATAATATTTATCCTATGTCACACAATGCCCTGTGAATTTCTGCCGTATATTTGCTTTTTAAAGTATTCCAAGTTTAAAGTACTAAAGACATAAAGAAAAAATTTTATCCCCCCCCCCCCTAATGGAGTCATCTTAGGTCTAACAGAATCTGAAAACTGTGATATTCCAAAAGTTTTTCTTTCAGTTCTTTCAAAATGATAAAATCATAAAAAAAACACATTCTCATCAGCGTTGCCAGGTTGAACTATATGCCATATTTTTTCAGCTTTTTCTGCTGATTTTTCACCCATGTGTCTGATATCTTAAATTTGGTGCCCGTTAGTACCAGAAACTGCTTAACTGAATATTGAGATTTTCTTTATATAAAAATTGAGTTCTTTTTAACTGCCCTTGCTACTATAAATATACCAATTATGCTACAGACAACAGTTATTGATAATATACCATACAGTATAGAGCAGCGGTTTTCAAACTGTTATAAGCATATCCCTTGGGGTATGCAAAAATGTTTAGGGAGTAGGCGGCCGGCCAACAAAAAATATTAACAACTCTTTAAGTTTACGACTAGCAATATTTATATTTTAGTACAGTTTACTTAGTACTGGTAACTGAGAAGGGGTACTTAAAATTTCTTGTGGGTAAAAAGGGGTTCAGTGTCTAAATAAGTTCAAAAACCACTGGTATAGTGTAAAGTACCATACAGTAATTGGCTATGCCTTTACCTTCTCAGCTCTGAAACAATCTTTTTACGTTATGTAACAATTGCCTCATGGAGTTTTTATTGCCGATATAAATCCTTCTAAGGGTTCAGTACGTAGGTTTCAACAAAATTAACCAATCTTACTTGTTAGGGGGAGGGGCAAGTGTACTTCAAATTTTGTGTTGAAGAGAGGAGGGCAAAATTTTGCTGACGCGCTAGTAATCCAATTAACGAGAAAAACGTTATCTGCTAAGCATAATATCGATGAATTAGTGTACTTATAAATTCAAAACGGAGATAGGTTGGCAAGAAGCCACAAGCGTCGCATTGTTATACACCATGATTATTCATAACTCCGACCCTCTGTAATTGCTAGTCTTTTGTCAATATAAAGGTTTTTAGAAATTTGGAAATTTTGTTCTTTTTTACGATGACAAAACCTGTCATCTACAACTTATCATAAAAATTGATAAATTTTGTGATTTCTTGTCTCCATCTGGATATATCTAGTCTTCAATCGAACAGAGCAAGAGAAATAATCAAAGGTTCATTCAATCCCCGAGCCAAATAATAGTCAAGCTTGCATTTAAAAACGAAACTACAAACGACTACAGCGCCAACAATATATACCTTGCTTTTCTGGAAAAGGTAAATAAAACAACATTGGATTTTACAATCCCTACAGGCGGTACAGACTTCCGTTTCATGGTCATTCAGTCAGGAAGTATAATGGGGGGGGGGAGGAAGAAAAGCCACCCTGTGCTTCGGCACACCCTTCGTGTCTACCTTCCCCAGGTACCCGTTTAGAGTTGGGTCGACTCTGGATGAGCTTACAAAGTCAGATTACTGAGCACCTGTTCTAAACCAAATGATCTTTAACATATATTCAACTTTCAAGTGTAGTTTTCATTATCGAGGAATCACACCTATTTTAAAGGGCCATAAGCGATCAGCGTATTATTTTCATTTTCTATTTAACAGAGTCACCTCATACGGAAGGGGTTGTCACATAAACTTTAGAAAAGATTCATTTGATTGGAAATTGAAAGTTCCAGTGTCCCCCACGCCCTTTCCCCTCCAAATGCATTTGATCAAAATTTTCAAATAGCCGTTTTGTTCAAAATAGTTCAAAGGTCAAATAACAGTCTCTATTGAGGGGAAATAAAGGAAAATAAAATTCAAATGCGCATTATTTTTATTTTTTGGCGACTAACATTCCTTTGAAATTGAAAACCAGAATTGTTTTTAAATTTATAATAAATTTTTATAAAATGGTAAATTTCATTCTTTTCCCACTGAATTTGTTTTAAGACAAAAGAGTTAATGTTATTTTTTATTTAAAGTTTCAGAAGCTAGCTATGTACTTGTCAAGACTACATAAACATATACTAAAAATTATAGAAAATTTAAGGAAAAATTACAATGTGAATTAATGAAGGTATATTCAACATTCATGTCAAAACTGCATATTCATGATGCAGAAAGAAAAAAAAATTATAGAGCGGATAGCTTTATGGATCTGGGTAGTTTCATAAGCAGCGCAATAGCGCTGCCTAAGTCACTAAGTCATTCGGACTTAATGACTGCCTAAGTCACTTCGGATTGAAGAAGTTGTCGTAGAAGCTTTGAGAGGGGAGCTTTCGATAATAGTCGAAAGTGATATGAGGGCAACCACACCTCCCCCCACCCCTCCCACATGTCCATCATTTCCCAAAACATGTCCAATCAAACTTTCGGAATAGTTGTTTTACTCAGCTTTGTTGGAAGTTCCAGTAATTATATTCGGATGACAACCCCCCCTCAGCCCTCAGGATAAGGGCTATAATTTATACAAGTTGCCTATTACTAATGTATAAAGTTTGTATGGAAAGGGTGGTTGTATAAACTTCGAAAGGGGTTCATTGGACCGGAAATCAAAAGTTCTATTGCCCTTTCTAAGAGTCAAAAACGATTGAAGAACAACTAGCCTCCCCTCACATCGTCTTTTCCCCAAATGTATCTTATAAAAGTTTAGAGATATCTATTTTTTCGAAACAAGTCTAAAGATCATATAACAAGGCCTTCGGGGTTAAAACAACTCCTCAGAGTCTGAGGGGAAGGATAATAAGTTTTTTCCTGGGAAAATTTAAGGTCTTTATGGAAGTGTTGGTCATATAAACCTTAGAGGGGGCTAATTTGGTTGGAAATGTAATAGTTCTGGTCCTCTTATAAGAGTCAAAATTTGTGAAGGGTAACTAGCTCCCTCCCCCCTGACGCTTTCTTTTCCCAAGCTTTTCTGTTCGAAAATATAACAATGCCTTAATAATGGACAAATGGCTTCTAAAGAAAAGACCTCATGAAGATCCGAATCAAAGTTCTGATGCATCAACTTCACAAAATGAAAGTAGTCCTGAATGTCTTGTTACTAATGAGTAGCATAAGAAAAAAAAACTGAAATTCTGCCAAATGAATCTGTAAGTAAAAAAAAAATCACTTACAGGATTTGGTGGCTAAGAACCTCCCTAATGAATTTAAAGATTTCCTTGTTCAGAGTGTTGAAATTATGAACATCATAAGAACTAGGCTTCAAAAATCTCGTTGCTGTAAAATTCTATAAAAATTTTAATTACTGAAGCACGATGGCTTTCCCGGTGAAATTTTATGTCCCGTGTTTTCCAACTCCACAAAGCATGATATACAAATTTTTTTTCGCCAAAGAAAGCATCGTTTCCCATTGACATTGACGAGTTTCTCATCTGTCTTCTATACTTACTGATTTGGATCGGCTTTTGAAATTGGTTTATTTAAGTGATATTTTTGAAAAACTCAACATCAGGAATTTATCCAAGCAGGGCTGTATTTCTGATATTTTTTATGTAGTAAAGAAAAGTGATGCAGCGGTAAAAAAGATTACTCTCTGAGAAAAACAAATAGAAAAATAACAGATGCGGGCCATATGAAAGCTTACATACATTTTTGCAAGATAATGAGAAAGAAACATCTGATTTCTCTGAACCCAAGACTGAAATGAACCAGTATTTGAATGCGCTGAAGGTCCCCATAAGAAAGTACTTTCTATCTTTGAAAAAACAGTTAGAATGGATGCTCGACCCCTTCATCGGTGATGCTATGGACGCTAACCTAATTACTTTTCCAAAGGAGCAACTCATTGAGGTCTTATGTGCTCCCACGCTGAAAATTAAATACTTGACTGTTGGCACTACATTGTTAGATTTGTGGATCGGTATTCGGAAAGAATACAAAGAAATGTCCAGCTTTGGTTTAACTGTTGTGCTTCGGCAGATTGGGAGGAGGTTAGGCCGAAGGTTCACTTCATCAGCATAATCAAGATGTGTCAATAACAGGAAAGAGTCCATTCTTAATTCTTAATTCCTTTTGACTGTTTTAAGGGTCCAATTCATTTCAAAGTTGAGCAAAGGAACCAGCGCATCTTGGTTTCACATCCTACTCAAAATTGAAAAGCAAAACAAACCTGGATTGGGTGAATTAGTTTTGGAGGGAGTCTTTCTTTCTACATTATGACCCTCACAACAGAATCGAGGCTTTGATAAGGTGTAAATATAAATCCTAGAAAATCCTCATGTTTTTTTTAACAAGGTTAGAAAGCAACAAGAAATTCAATATTCAATCAATTAAATACGGGACAAAAGAATCATATGACATGATACTAAAACTACATCCACAGAAAATAATATAAATATTCAGTAGTCAGGCACTTATTGAACATAAATAATTTTTAGTTTGATATGTTGCCAATGCAACTGACTTGATGAAATTTGTCGTGTCCAAGGCCATTGCACTTTTTAAGACTAGCCTTTGTGACTTAATCTAAATTTTAGCAATTTGATTCGATTCCTAGTTCAATTTAAAAATCAGTATTTAATAATTACAGAGTATTTTCAAAAATAAAATGCATCAGGAATTCAATCAGTTTAGGTAATTTAATTTAATTATGGCGACAGGTCATTGATACCATCACTTGCTTTAACACAAGACTAAAAAAAACATTTTTTATAGAGTATACGCTCAACTCTCTCCATAATATTTCAAACCTGTAAGTTTATCAGGAAATTAATTTTTTAAAGTGCCCAATGATCAATTTTACTTAGTTTTAACAGCATCAAATTGTATATTTTCTTCTTTCAACTCACAAATATGCGACCCAAAACATGGGTCTAATGGACAAAAATAAAACTAATCAATACTTGATAGTATATCAAGAATTCGACCGCTAAATACAACTATCAATTTAATTTGATAGTTTAATTGAAATAATGACCACTGTTCTGGTAAGATAGAGATAATGCTTTATCCATATCATTTATTTGAATTGAAAAGTCTCGAAGTGTATCAATTTATTTGAATTGCCGAATTACCAATTATTTATTTGAATTACCGAAATAATTGTCGAACTGCCTTTTGGGAACTAACAGTGTTAAAATTATTATACTAAGCATGTTTAATTTGAGTTAATGTTATAGTGCTTACTAAAAACAAATTTTCAATTTTAATGTCCTAATTTATTGTTATCAATTTAATCTAATCAAACAGTTCGTGGCAACGATCTGTAGTAAGGAGCTCAAGAGTAACAGAAACTTAAAAAAAATGGAATTCTGATACCAATGGTTACATCAAAAGAATTGAATTCTTATGCTGATTTTAAATATTGAAAATTCATCAAGTTTAGAATTGCCCATCATAAATTGCGAGCCTGAGAAAATTTGTCCATTTGAAGTAGCACCCTCTAAAAGTCATAAATTCTTAACGAAAATCACACAATCAGATTCAGCGTATCAGAGAACCCTATTCTAGAAGTTTCAAACTCCTATTTAAAAAAAATGTGGAATTTAGTATTTTTGCTAGAAGACAGATCACGAATGCGTGATTATTTGTTGTTGTTTTCGACCCAGTGGTCCTAGAATGTCGTGAAAAGGCTCATTCTAACGGAAATTAAAGTGTTATAGTGCTCTTTTTAAGTGACCAAAAATTGTGTGGCACTTAGGCCGCCTCCCACGCTCTTTTTTCCTGAAGTCATTTGATGAAAATTTTAAGATAGCCATTTTGTTCAGCATAGTAGAAAAAACCTAATAATTATGTCTTTCAGAGCGACTTAATCCCCCAGAGTCCCCGGGGGAGGGGCTTAAAGTCACAAACTTTGACCATTGTTTAAATATAGTAATGGTTACTTGGAAGTGTCCAGACGTTTTCAGGGGAGGCTTTTTCACGTTGAGGGGGGAGGGGGTTGTCAGGGGGAGGGTTTACTTGAGAGGAGCTTTCCGTCAAGGAATTTATCCTGATGGAATGGAATATTCATGAAAGGATCCTAGGATTATCTATCATTATTTAAAAAAGAACAATGAGAAAATAAATTGAAAAAAGTTTTTGTCAGCTGGAATTAAGGAGCAGCGTTAAAACCTAAAACGAACAGGAATTATTATGTATACGAGGGGGTTAGTCTCCTACACAATACCTCGTTCTATACGCTAAAGTATTTTAAAGTAATTTCAACTATATATTCTACAGCCTTTGTCATTCAGGAGTCATTCTTAAAGAATTGGGACATAATTCAAGACTTAGCGTAAAAATTGAGGTATTGACGAGGGGAAAACCCCCTCTTAGACCTAATAAAAATATACGAATATCAGGAGTTCATTAAGTAGGTTAACTCGTAAGCTACGTATATTTATTACTAATAAAAACGTTCGATAAAAAAATAAAAAGTTCTAGTTGCCTTGTTGAGCAGCCAAAAATTGGAGGAAAAACCAGGCCTCCTTCCCTGCCCCTTTTTATATCAAAATCGTCCAATCAAAACTCTGAGAAAACTATTTACTAAAAAAAATGAATATGCAAATTTCTTTTTAAGTATTTATAAGCGGTGAGCTAAAATAAAAAAAAAAATGCATTAATTCAAAAACGCTCAGAAAATAAATGCAAAAATCAAATTTTTTTAACTGCAAGCAAGGAGTGACATTAAAACTTAAAACAAACAGAAAGTATTCTGTATATGAAAGGGTTTGTCCCCTCCTCGAATCCTTGCTCTTTACGCTAAGCTTTTGTATTATTTTTAAAAGTAGAGTTGTAAGAAAGAGTCAAACTTTAGCGTAAAGAGCGTGGCGCTGAGGAGGGGACAGCCTCTTTTATATACGGAATAATTTCGGTTTGTTTTAAGTTTTAATGTCGCTCCTTACTTGCAGCTTAAATAAACTTTTATTTATTTATTTACCCGTACAGGTTAAACCTTGTTTAAGGAAAATTTGCCTCCAGTGCAAAAAATGTCTAAGTCTATGTAAAATTTTTAATTAAGGCATGTGAAAGACTGTCTATACAATCACTTAATTTACTATTTATTATTGTGTTATAGCTATATAAATATTATAAAATAAAGAATTTTGCTTCAGCAAAATTATTACTTGACCTAAGCTTTACTATAAAATATATTAAGTAAAAAAAAATATAGCTATATAACAAAAATTTTAGATTTAAATTAAAACATTTAAATCATATAACACAAATTATAAAAAAAAATTTCATAGGGTAGGGCACTCCATTTTAATGGTGACCAAGATGTAATTTTGGTGTTTTTGGTCCTCCCCCTTATATCTTTAGAAGAAGGCTCAGACACCATACGCCATAGGGGTCGCTGGTGCTGACTAATTTCTCCTGCTACCTTAACTCTTAAACAGAATAATCATATATTTCTATATATTTACTCTATTTACAAAATATAAAATCCAACTCAAATATACCAATTCAGTTTATTTTACTAGCATCAGACCAAGATTCAAAAACGAGTTTAAGATCTCTTGAATATATTGGGCATTCAGGCTCATGCCCCAGTGTCCCTGTATCTATGTCCAGCTCATGCCCCTGTATTTATGCTCAGTTCATACCCTTGTATATATACCAACTGCCATGTTCGTGTCCCTGTACCTATGCCCAGCTCATACCCTTTTATCTGTGCCCAGCTCATACTCCTGTACCTATACTTAACTTATACCCATGTATTTAATGTCCAGCTCAGGATCCTGTATCTATACTCAGCTCTTACCTCTGTAGACAGTATGCCCATGTATCTAATGCCCAGCTCCTGTCCCTTTATCTAATGCCCAGGTTATGCCCCTGTATCAATGCATCAAAAGGGCGAAAAATTCAGTTTGAGTTTTCTACCCAATACTAATTTGTTTTCAAGAATTAACTGACAATATTGTCTTTTTGTATCTTACCAGATCCATACACAAATAAGGATAGCTGTTTGAAGCTAAATTGTAATCTAATCTCATATTTCAAACAGTTACTATGCATCAAACAAATGTTACGGATCAATAAGTATCAAGTAGTAAGGAGCGAGCCAGCTTAATAGTAACCGAAACTCTAAAAATTAATACCAATTGATACCAATATATACATAAAATGACATATTTTTTACACTGATTTTAAAAATATAAGTTTCATCAAATATAATCTGACCCATAAAAAGTTACCAGCATGAAAAAATTTGCCTTATTTTCTAAAAAAGGGAAATACTCCCTAAAAGTCACTGAATCTTAATGAAAATCAAACCGTCAGATCCAGCGTATTAGACAACCTGACTGTAAAAGTTTTAGGCTCCTATCTGCAAAAATGTTGAATTTTGTATTTTTTGCCAGAAGAAAGATCATGAATACGTGTTTATTTGTTTATATGTTTTTTTTGGTTTTTTTTTTTGTGTGTTTTTCCTATGGGTGATCGTTTCGATCAAGTGAACAAAAAATTGGAAGGCAACTAGGCCCCCTCCCAAGCTCACGGTTTTCCCAAATTATAATATTCAAATATATACAAAATATAAAAAATATACAAATATATAAGTTTATCCCGTAAGTTAAATTGTAAGTTACGCATATTTATTACTAATATTAAACGTTTATCAAATAAAATTTATAAGTTCTAGAGGGCTTTTTAAGTAGCCAAAAAAATAAAAGGCGACCAGGCCCCCTTCCCCGTCCCTGTTATCTCAAAATCGTCCGATCAAAATTTTGAGGAAGTCATTTAGCCAAAGAATATAAAAATTAATATGCAAATTTCGTTTTAATTATTCATGTACGGTAAGCCAAAATCAAAACTTGCATCAATCTAAAAACATTTAGAAATTAAACAGGAGAAATAAGTTGTTTCAACTAAAAGTAAAGGGCAATATTTAAGCTTAGAACGAACATAAATTTCATATGAAGGGGTTTGTCTCCCCTCCCAAACAGCTCGCTCCTTACGCTAAAGTAATTTTAGCAATTTCAAAAGAGTTATTTATCCTAATTGAACGGCATTTGTGATTCAGGGGTCAATCTTAATTGAATCAAAACAAAAATTTAGTGTAGAGAGCGAGGTATGGCCAAGGGATGAACCCCCTCATATAGATAATAAAAATATACGAATATAGAAGTTCGTTACGTAAAATTATTTTGTAAGTTAAGTATATCTATTGCTAGTAAAAATGTTCGTAAATAGACAGAAAAGTTCTAGTTCTTATTCACTTTTTAAGTGATTAAAATAAAAAATAAGTTTTTTTTAACCGCAAGTAAGGAGCGACATTAAAACTTAAGACGAACAGAAATTACTCCATATATGAAAGGGGTTATCCCCTCCACAAAGCCTCTCTCTTTACGCTAAAGTTTGAATTTGTCACAGCTCTACTTTTTCAAACAATACAAAACTTTAGCTTAAAGAGTCAGGCGTTGTGGAGGGGACTTAGCGTAAACTTAGCGTAAAGAGCGTGGCGTTGAGGAGGGGACAGCTCTCTTTTATGTACGGAATAATTTCTGTTTCTTTTAAGTTTTAATGTCACTCCTTACTTGCAGGTTAAAAAACTTTTTCATTTTTATTTATCTACCCGTACAGGTTGATCCTTGTTTAAGGAGAAATTTGCCTCCAGTACAAAAAATGACCTTCCTTTAAATTGGTTACTGACGTAGCAGAAGTTTAATAATTTGTTTACGCAACAATTTTAATTAAGGCATGTGAAAGATTGTCTATAGAATAGTGTAATTTACTATTTAAGAAATTGTGTTATAGCTATATATATATTATAAAATAAAAAATTTTGCTTCAGCAAAATTATTACTTGACCTAAGCGTTACTATAAAATATATTGAGCAAAATAAGTAAAAAAAATTGGTATATCACAAAAATTTAGATTTAAATTTAAACATTTAAATTATATAATAAAAATATGAAAACAAAAATAATTTTCACAGATGCTTTTTTATTTGTTTTTATGTTTTTTTTTTTTTTTGTTTTTTTTTTGTGTTTTTCCCAGGAGCTATCGTATCGATCAATTGGTACTAGATTATCGTGAGAGGGCTCATTCTAACGGAAATTAAATGTTCTACCGGCCTTTTTAAGCGACCAAAAAATTGGAAGGCAACTAGGCCGCCTCCCAAGCTCACATTTTTCCCAAAGTACAATATACATATATATACCAAAAATACAAAAATATACAAACATAGAAATTTACTGCGTTAGTTAAATTGTAAGTTACGCATATTTCTTACTAATAAAAAACGTTTATTAAATAAAATTAAAAGTTTTAGTGGGCTTTTTAAGTAACCAAAAAAATAGGGGGTAACCAGGCCCCTCCTCCGCCCCTTTTTTCTCAAAATCGTCCGATCAAAACCTTGAGGAAGCCATTTAGCCAAAAAATATAAAAATTAATAGGCAAAATTCGTTTTAATTATTCATGTACGGTAAGCCAAAATCATAATCTGCATCAGTTTAAAAACATATAGAAATTAAACGAAAAAAACAAATTGTTTGAACTGAAAGTAAGGGGCAACATTTAAGCTTAGAACGAACAGAAATTTTGTATGAAGGGATTTGTCTCCCCTCCCAAATACCTCGCTCTTTACGCTAAAGTATTTTTAGCAATTTCAAAGGAGCCATTTATTTTAATTAAATGGCATTTGTGATTCAGGGGCCATTCTTAATTGAAAAAAAAAACAAAAATTTAGTATAGAGAACGAGGTATTGCCGAAGGGGTGAACCCCCTCATATAGGTAATATGAATATAGAAGTTCGTTACGTAAAATTATTTTGTAAATTATGTATATCTATTACTACTAAATTTGTTCTGAAATAAAAGAAAAGTTCTAGTAGCCTTTTTAAGTGATAAAATAAATAAAACAGGTGGTTTTTTTTTTATCTGCAAGTAAGGAGCAACATTAAAACTTAAAACAAAAAGAAATTACTCCGTATATGAAAGGGGTTGTTCCCTTCGCAACGTCTCTCTCTTTATGCTGAAGTTTGACTCTGTCACAACTCTACTTTTTAAAACAACGATAAACTCAATTACTTAAGTCGTTTCTAAGATATTGCTGATACGCCTTTTGACACCATGCATGAACATAATGTGTTTAGGTTTTGTTCAACATCCTTCACAAAATGTCATGAAAGCTACTGCTTAGTACTATTATCCATTTTTGGAGACCAAGGATCGGACCTGCCATTTCTTTCCCTATAATGAATATTAAATCTAGACAATGGGCATAGTGTACAACCTACATCCCTTGCGGTGTTCTCTCATATTTTTCTGTTTCCTACCATAGCTTGTTTCAGCCTAGTTTGTGCGTTTGGGGGGTGGGGGAGGATTGTCAAAGAAAAAGGTTACTTCATTGATAAATTGAAGAAAGGGATATAAATGGGATAACCTATTACAAAGTTTACATTCGCTTTATTACTTTAAAATGCACAAATTAAAAACAAACACCAAAAAGATAATTCCCATTGCGAAACATACTTTGCAAGTTTTGAGCTTTAAGGGAGAGAAAGCTTCCCCTTTATAATTATGCCTATTTTTGGGGTAGATTTGCCCCTTATGGGCTCATAAAACTTTCAATTCACCCTCCTTTCTGCAGTTGTGCCAATCCATGAAAATATGGGGAAGAGGGGAGTATCAAACATGTTTTTCAAATCAAGAGGGGAGATCAATTTTGTCATTCTTTCAATTTTCCTCAATTTTATTATCTAAAACCATTTTCAATCAAAATTTTAAAGAGAGATATATTTTTAAATGTAAATTAGGGGTGCGAGCTGTAGTGTTAACCACCTTTACCTCTTTCCCAAATGGTGCCCTTGTTCACCTAGCGCTGCCTTCTAACCTAAAAAAGCCCGTGGTTACGCCTACGATGGCGCAACCTAACATCATAATAGCTTTCCTAACGTTTAACATCATAATAGCAAAGATTATATCCTTTTTTCAAACCGAAGAAGTAACTTGGTGTTTTTGTTAATTGGAAATTTTTTTTTCTAGTCCTCTGTTTTCAAAGTCATTCATCACTTATAATCACCCTGTCCAAGTCAATTCCCTTTGTTACTCTTTTTTGTTCTTGTTAATTTTTTTTTTCTCTTTGAATCATTTTTCAAGTGCGTGCTAGGACTTTAGTTTTGATTGACTTCTGCACGAATACAGACTATCAAAGGGGTAAGAAAAGGTATTTTGAGTTAGTTTACAAACCTTATCCCTTATCTAATTTAACAGAAAGGGATTTGAAGGAGTGAACTTATCAATTCAGTAAAATGTACTTGATTTATCTACAAACTACCAACGATACAAGGTTATTCTAAGAACATGGGATACGAGGTCACTCATTCTAAGAAATGTACACTAGGTGACGCATGCCAAGTTTGATGGAACTGTGTCAAGTGTGGAATCCCAACCCTACACTAATAAATGTATGATTGAATTCCAAAAAGGATGTGGCCTATTATCTGAAGATGGTTTGCTGAAGATAGTTGAAGATGGCTCTCATCCCCTCCAAAATTAAATTTGAATTCGTTTTATTTGCTATCACGGTTAGAAACTATTAAAAGATGATTAAACAGTTCTTGGTAGCTGCTCTCCTATGTTTTTAGTCATTTATAAAGGGCACAAGAACTTTTGACTTCTGATCAAGTAGAGTCCTTTCCCGATCTTCTACGACTATTTGTTTGATTTGATCGCCCCGGAAAAAAAAATCTGACAATAACTAAAGACGCATCCGTGATATTTCTTCGGACTGAAAATGCAAATTCCACATTTTTTACGTAGGAGCTTGAAACCTCTACACTAGGGCTCTATGGTATGCTGACTCCAATGGTATCTTTTTCACTAAGATCACTTAATGCATTGGGGATGTTTCACTCTTTTTCAAAAATTGGGTAAATTTTCTCTGGGTTGTAATTTTTGATTGGTAACATTAAACCTGATGAATTTTATATATTTTTAATAAACATCGAAGGTCGATTTCTTTGATGCGTCTGTTGCTGTAAAGCCTCTGTTCCTTAGAGTTTCGGTCATTATTGAACCGTATTGCTCCTTACAGTTCATTACCAAGAGCTGTTGGATCCATCAATTCTCTTACAATTACTTTTAGTGGAATTTAATTTCGTCGTCAACATCACAATTTGTGTATTAGATGGTAAGACATTTATCATCCCCTAAGACCCTCGATCTTCTCATCCTGTACCACAAGCACCCTTCCATCACAAGTTATTCGAATTCTTCAATACCCTGCTAGGTAAAAGGAAAAATCGTCACGTAAAATAATCGTCAAGCCACTCTTTTTTTTCTTTGCTTCTAAATTGTTTTCTTTGTTTTTGTAAGAATGCAATTGGCTTTCTAAATGAAAGCCCCAGATAAATCACTTTCCGTATTTAAGCAATAAGTGTGGCTTAGTTCCAATTGATCAGCTTTCGTAATTCACGCGTGTTAGCTAATCATTTTATTTGTGGAACGTGCATTAGGAGCGAATATTAGTTTTAAAATATGGACTGCGTTAATTTTATAGCAAAACCTTATTTTAACATTTGGACATTACAGCCATATAACTTTTCAACAAATATGGGTGACACCAAAAGCACTTTTTAGTTATAATTTTTTTCAATTTCTTATTTCAAAGAGACCATTTTGGTGTCACTCCTCCATATAGCTGCCCAACTATTTTGTACTTACAGTTCAGATGGCTGTGCTGCTTCACGCTATATTATGACCGAAAAAGGCCAACAACAGGCACTTAAATAAATGTGTAAACGAAAATTTGAAACTCTAGAAGAGAAAACAAATAAAAACTACAATTCCCTCCACTCGCTGCGTCCTGACGTCCAGTTAAATCTTATTCTACCAAATTTTTTGAAATGTACCAGGAAATTTGTGATTTTACCTTCAGAGATGAAATGTACCAAAATAGCACAATTGTATCGCTGTTGGCAACCCTAGCCCTATGTAGGCCTCGAAAGGTCTAATTTTTGTTCCAAATGTTCAGACAATTTATACAGAAACTACTTATTTCTTGCATTTATTTAAAACCATTTTTACTTCTAATCTACTTCTGTTTTGGGCTCACCCACCTCTTACTAGGCTAGAACGAATCGAGACACTGATTAAACAATGCTACTTATGCGCCTCTCAGGGCTGCCAAATTTTTTTTAAGGACTGTGTCATATTTTTCCGAAAATGTGCTTTTTGTGTCATCTCAGATTCCATAATATTTTTTTGCTACAAGTGGTATCATATTTAATTGTCAAATGTTTATTTAGAGTTTTGAATATGTAATCTTTTCCAAATCAGTTCAAAAAGGAGTAAACTTAACCTTATCCTATTATCTTGGGATCATGACCTTTTTGTGACGTCATGAAAGAAATAGAAAAATTCGATTAAATTAATGTTACACACTATGAATTTGTGTCTTGGCGGCCAACGAGGCAAGTTTACATTTATAAAAGTTTTAGGGACAATCAATTCCGACAGCAAATTGAAAATAGACTTTTCGTATGACGTCGTAATCGTAATCAGCTCTATACGTAATCGGCTTTATTGGCTAAGCTTTTTATTAACTCAATATGTAAGCCATTCAACCAGCTTCAATCTAGTATTTTTGTCATATTTTTTGGTGCCTTTTTAGGCCAGATGGATTATTCTGAAGGAAAGACATCTCTGGAAATTTGTAATCTTGTCCGAGGTTGGATACCCCTCCTGTACTCCTAAAAATGGGAGTTGCTGCTTATGCACACAGCTCTGGTAAACTGCATGCTGTTTAATTTTTACTATTAAGTACGTACCAGTTGGCTACATCAAATACTCAATCAAAAAGTATTCAGCCTGGATTTTGATTTGAAATTTCCGCCTATGGCTGTTTTTTTCGCGTGGTTTAAATTTTAAATACGGTGATGGCATCTGTCCTGTATTCTGCACTGTTTGTGTACTACTGCCACCGCTATTCCCTTCCATTAATTTGTAGCTGTTCTGGAGGTAGAAAATTGAAATTTTACTTTTCTTTTATTACCATTTAAAAATCAAGACTATGATGACAAAAATATGTCATTTTTTTGAAAAATGTGTCATTTTTGTCGATTGTGGAATTTTTTATTGAAAAATGTGTCATTATTTCGTCTGAATGTGTCATTGTGTCACCCAACATCAAGTTGTGTCATTTTGACACAAAATGTGTCAATTTGGCAGCCATGGCACCTCTAGGTTAAATATGGTCATCTTTAATTCTGGATTTAGTCTAATTTACTATTAAAATAGCAGACTTAACGTCTTCTTTTATTCATACGTGCTCCATTGCTTAGCTGAAGCAAAGATCAGAGTTACCGTCTCTTTAGTTTGCAGCTTTACAAAAATCAATAACTTATTTATATATATATATATATATAAATGTGAGATTGAAGAATAATATGTAATAAATTTGAGGTACAATCATTCTCTTCTTATCAACTGTTTTATTTTCAGTAATTTTATTTTAAAAACAGTAAGAAAAAATTTAATTACAATTTTACATTACAAAATCTTATTTAATTTATATTATAACGATTCGTCGATTAAAAATGCATTTAAAAGAATATGAAACACACATAACAGAAATTTAAACGCTGAAACTTTTATGTTCAAGAGGCTGCTTAGAACCTTCAAAAATAAAATGTCTAGCTTACATGCGTGAATTACAAAAGCTGAAAAAGTGGAACTAAACCCCATTTATTGTTTAAGCACAGGGAAGTGGTCTTTCTGGTGCTTTCTCCTTTTGCCTAATTCTGTCTTCATTTTTCGTGTCTATTTCAATGATTTTTTTTTTTGTTTATATTCGTACAGTTATCTAGATATTTTTTTTTCTAGGAAAAAGTGGATTTGGGTAAAAATTACATAATCAATTCAATAGATTATTTTTAAAAGATACTAGCTGTTGGGGTGGTGCTTCGTGCCACCCCAACACCTAGTTGGTGGGGGCGCTTCGCAACCCCCAAGCCCCCCCCCCCGCGCGCGTAAGTCGTTACGCGCCATATTAGTTACGCGCCATTGTAGTTGTGTCCCTGTGTCCCACCTGTGAATATAGATATATATATATATATATATATATATATATATATATATATATATATATATATATATATATATATATATATATTTTTAACTACGTAAAACTTGTGAATATACAACATTCTTGGCTGTCACATTGTCTGTTCAAATAAATAGATTGTCAGGTTTACCGACTCTTGAACATGCAACATATAATTGGCCATGGGAAAAAAATCTGTATTCAGATCTATACCTCATTATGCTAATGATTGCTCTTGAGCTTTGTTGATGGTGATTGCTAATCGAACATTCTCTGGGTCCCCGTCGTCATTTATATATCCCCCTCTGCCTCCCAGCGTCCCCGTTGTAGTTGTTTCCCTGTGTCCCGGTCGTCATTTGTGTCCCGGTGTCCTAGTCTGTAATTTCTCTTTGAGTGTTGCGGTCATCATTTATATTCCCTGTGTCCCGGTGTCCCGGTCGTCATTTTTGTCCCGGTCGTCATTTGTGTCCCGGTCTGTAATTTCTCTTTGAGAGTCCTGGTCGTCATTTATATTCCCTGTGTCCCGGTCTTCATTTGTGTCCCGGTGCTTTGTTGATGGTGATTGCTAATCGAACATTCCTTGTGTCCCGGTGGCTTTCTGTTTGAGTGTCCCGGTCGTCATTTATATTCCCTATGTCCCAGTGTCCCGGTCGTCATTTGTGTCCTGATGTCCCGGTGTGTAATTTCGTCAATCAACAAACATGACGTCAGTCGACACACAAACATGACGTCACTCGACACACACACACACACACACACATATAGACAACTTATTTTTATATATATAGATAGATAGGAGTGTGGAACTTATCGTTTCCCCTCGAATGACCCCTTTTAGAAGTTTTTATGACAGCACATTTAATACGAAGGCCCCTGGGCTAAAACCATAAAACAGCAACAAATAAATAAAAAAAGAAGTAACTATTACATTGTACCAACATCGTTTTTATGGCACTTGGTATTAACCAAGTGACATATAGCAATCGCAGATTCTTTCGCTCTGTCTGTCGATCCCGGTTTTGCTACTTTAGGCACTTCCAGGTAAGCTAGGACGATGAAATTTGGCAAGCTTATCAGAAACTAGACCAGATTAAATTATAAATATTCGTTTTCCCGATTTGACCATCTGGGGGGGGGGGGGAGTGGGGGCCGGTTAATTCGGAAAAAATAGAAAAAATGAAGTTTTTTTAACTTGTGAGTGGGTGATGGGATCTTAATAAAATTTGATATTTGGAATAAAATTGTATCTCAAAGCTCTTATTCTAAATTCTGAACAAATCCGATGACATTGGGGGGAGTTGGAGGGGGGAACCTAAAATCTTGGAAAACACTTAGAGTAGAGGGATCGGGATGAAACTTGATGGGAAAAATAAGCAGAAGTCCCAGACACATGATTGACATAATCGGAACGGATCTGCTCTCTTTGGGGTAGTTGGGGAGGGAAATTCTGAAAAATTAGAAAAAATGAGATATTTTTGACTTATGAACGGGTGATCGGATCTCAATAAAATTCGATATTTAGAAGGATATCGTGGCTCAGAGCTCTTATTTTAAACCTGACCGGATCTGGTGACATTAGGGGGGGGAGTTGGGAGGGGGATACCTAAAAATTGAAAAAACACTTAGAGTGGAGGGATCGGGATGAAACTTGGTGGGAAAAATAATCACGAGTCCTAGATACATGATTGACATAACCGGAACGCATCTGCTCTCTTTGGGGTAGTTGGGGAGGGGTTAACTCTGAAAAATTAGAAAAAATGAGGTATTTTTAACTTACGAACGGGTGATCGGATCTCAATGAAATTTGACATTTAGAAGGATATCGTGTCTCGAAGCTCTTGTTTTAAATCCTGATCGGATCTGGTGACATTGGGGGAAGTTTGGGGTGGGGAAACCTAAAATCATGGAAAACGCTTAGATTGGAGGGATCAGTATGAAGCTTGGTGGCAAAATAAGCAAAAGTCTTACATACGTGATTTACGTAATTGGAACGGATCCGCTCTATTGGGGGGGGGGGGTAATTCTGAAAAATAAGAAAAAATGACGTATTTTTAACTTACGAAGGAGTGATCGGATCT
This sequence comes from Artemia franciscana, assembly GCF_032884065.1. Taxonomy (NCBI): domain Eukaryota; kingdom Metazoa; phylum Arthropoda; class Branchiopoda; order Anostraca; family Artemiidae; genus Artemia; species Artemia franciscana. The sequence continues at coordinate 36,525,384 of NC_088879.1, read as the reverse complement.
TCATGAAACTTCATATTTAGAAGGACCTCGTAACTCAGACCTCTTATTTTAAATCTCAACCGGATCAAGCGTAATTGGGGGGGGGGCAGTTAGGGGGGACCGGAAATCTTAGAAAATACTTAAAGCGGTGAGATCAGGATGAAACTGGATGGGAAGAATAGAAACCTGTCTAAGATACGTGACTGATATAACCGGACCAGATCTGCTCTCTTTGGCGGAATCGGGGGGGGGGGGGTAATTTTGAAAATTGAGGTATTTGTAACTTACGAAAGGGTGACCAGATCTCAATGAAATTTGATATTTAGAAGATCTTGTGCTTTAAAGGTCTAATTTTGAATTCCAAGCAGATCCTGTGACATTCGGGGGAGTTGGAGGGGGAAACCGGAATTCTTGGAAAACGTGAAAATTGGGGTATTTTTATCTTACGAATAGATGATCGGATCTTAATGAAATTTGATTTTTAGAAGGAATTCATGTCTCTGAGCTCTTATTTCGAATCCCGACCAGATCTTTTGACATTTGGGGGAGTTGGAGGGGGAAATCTTGGAAAAATACTTGGAGTGGAGGATTTGGGATGAAGCTTGGTGGATAGAATAAACAAATGTCCTTGATACGTAATTGACAGAGTCGTACTGGATTCGCTCTCTTTGGGGGAGTTGGGGGGAGGGTTTCAGTGATTTGGCGAGTTTGGTGCTTCTGGACGTGCTAGGACGATGAAAATTGGTAGGCGTGTCAGGGAGCTGCATAATTTACTTGACAAAGTTGTTTTCCCAGATTCGACTATCTGGGGGGCTAAAGGGAGAGGAAAAGTTAGAAAAAAATTAGGCATTTATAACAATACGAGTGGGTGATCGGATCTTAATGAATTTTGATATTTAGAAGGAAATCGTGACTCAGAGCTCTTATTTTAAATCCTGCCCGGGAAATATTTTCCTTTTTAAACCAATCTATTGATTCATAGAATTTTGTCTGAGCTCATACCATATGATCTCTCGGCTCTTAGCTCTTCTCGCCTCGTCACAAGTGCCATATGAGCTCTTAGCTCTTGTTTACTTAGGTAGTATCTATGGTAGACTTTTTTATTGACATTTTTTTTGTATCATTTTGCTGTCTTTTTTTTTATTAGGACTCCATCATTTTCTACTTTCCTATATACTTCGCGGGAGGGGGAGGGACATTTTATGTGGGGGTATAGTCTAGGGGGTAAGGGAATAATTTAAAATGGTTTTTATGACTAAAAAGTTATTTTGGTTTCACGCCTATTTACTGAAAAGTTATATGTTTGTTCTGTCAAAATTTTAAAATAAGTTTTTAGTAGAATGTTAACGCTAATGATATTTGAAACTAGTAGTTGCTCCTAATCAACGTTCCACGAATGAAATGTTGAGCTTACACACATGAATTACAAAAGGTAAATAAGCGGAAATAACTTACACTTAGTGCTTGAATACGGGAAAGTGATTTGTCTGGTACTTTCTCCCTTCGCCTTATTCTGTCTTCTTTTATTCGTAGCTATTATACTGATTTTTTCGTTTTGTTTTATTCGTGCAGTTATTTTCTACTAAAAGTCGGTTTTGGTAGACATTCAAATGATTATTTCCATTAGACTGTTTTATTAAGATATTTTTTGACAATAGCTTTGCAGTTCTAAAAGGAAAAGAGAGGCTATGGACTTATGGTTCCGTTTTAAAAAGCATGTTTGGTTAATTAGGTTAATGTTATGACCCAGTTTTGCAAACCAATCCAACAAAATATGGAATTTTGCATTTTCTGCCGGAAGAAAGATCACGGATGCGTGTTAATTTGTTGTTGTGCTTTTCCAGGGGTGATCAAATTGAACCAGTGATCATAGAAGATCGGAAAAGGACTCATTTGATCTAAATTCAGAATTTCTAGTGCTATTTTAAATTCTCAAGTATATTCGAGGGCAGATAGCCCCCTCCCACACCCATTCTTTCGGAAAAGTGGTCCGATCGAAAAAAAATTCAACATAGTCGAAAAATCTAATAACTATGTCTTTCAGGATGACTTACCCCTTATATATGATGAGGATGAAGCCTAAATCAGATAATTTGATTTGTGACTTTTTGATATTTTAACGAAAACTACTAAAAATTTGAACTCATTATAAATCATATTATATGTAACAAAAGCAACATATTATATGTTGCTATGGAAATAGTTGTACGACGACTATTTCCATAGCAACACCTAGAATTCTTTCAGATTGAGGGACAGACCCTAAGCAACCTTCGCTCAAGTTTTTTTAAGCATACAATGTTTATGACTATCCCTAGGGAAGGAAGTGATTTACAAGGAGTGCAAAGTGAAACAAACGAATTATTAGATGTGACTCAGGAGCAAAAGGCCATAGAATAAATAGTTGAAATTACTAAAAATACTTTAGCGTAAAGAGAAAGGTATTGTGGAAGAGACAAACCCCCTTATATACGTAATATTTTATGTTCGTTTTAAGTTTTAATGCTACTCATTACTTCCAGGTGTAATTTTTTTATTTATTTATTTTCTCATTGTTTTTTTAATAATGCTAAAAAATTTGGCACCCCTTAACGAAAATTCTCTTCCCTCATGATAAATTCCGCCATGGAAAGATCCTCCCGCGTAACCCCGTTTCATTAAAGTCACTTGCCATTTAATGGGTGTTGCCCCATTTTTCAAAATCAGACATCTTCTTTGACTCTTATCATTTGATCTGAAATCATAAGAAAAAAGAGCTTTATATTTTTGGAACCAAGATAGCAAGTCTAATCTCTTGATGTATTAATTGTTATCACAATCCCTTTTTTTAAAGTTTGGTTGTGTTTTATTATATAATATAACACGAAGGATTACGTAATATGAAAACAGGGTGTTTGTATCGCTTTCTGACTGAAAATGAAAGTGCCATTCTACTTTGTAATTCTTTACGTTGCTTCAAATGCAGTACCAATGCAGTCAAATGCAGTCAAAATGCAGTTTTATTTGTTTTTGACGCACTTGTCCTAGCCATCAGCTACTCAGAAGAAAAATATATATTCTCTCACTTACGTCTAAAATTGCTGTCTGACATGTTCACATTTCTTTAATGTGTTGCCAAAACCTGACAGTTAAGCTGTTCTCAAAGGGAGGATTATTAGGACAATGCAGATCAGGATGATTCAAGTGTGAATGAACATGCATTGCCCTGATGATCCTGCATTTAAGAACATCTTACCAATCAGCTTTTGGCAATTGTCTCAGAAATGAGAACGAATATCAGAAATGTAAATCATGCTCAGAAATGAGTATCAGAAAAGGATGAAATGTAATGTCACTGTCAGAAGATGTGGAAATAAAAGAGAAAAAAACCCGTTGAATGTACTTTGGCCCCACTTTGTTAGCCCCACTTGTTGAAATCTCTCTTCGAATTTGGTCTAATCATAAATGAAGTTATTAATTTTTTTTTCGGCAACTATGATGCACTTAGCAAATATTTTTTGGCGATTACCTAACAAATATGAAAAATGTAAGATATGACTCATGGGCTTGGCAATGACCATATTGTATTTTATTCTATTGTAAGTGATGTAAACCCTGACCTGGTCTAGCATCGATTATTCTTTGGATGAGTTAGCTTTTTAGCGTTTTTTGTTGTTGCACAATCTTGCAAATCATGTCATACACTAAAGCAGGTTTGCATATAAATAGTGCGGTAGTGCAGTGGATAGAGCTGCAAATCGAAGGTCTAAGAACTACAGTTTAAACCTGCCAGTCGTAAGGCACTAAAGGAGTGGCTATCCTCAAAAAGTTTTTTTCAATGTCTAATAAAACAGAACTTTTTGTATCTGTTTTTCACTGTCTAATAAAAGGACTTATCCCTATTTGAACTTTTATTTGTTTGTCATAGAAAGGTAACGTGGTGTTCGAAAAAAAAATAACTTCCCTCAAGGTATATGCAGCCAAAGCAGCTTTGTGCACAGCTGTTTTGGCCACTGGAAGATTTATGCTGTCATGAGTTTTTAGTAGTTATGGTAATCATGAATTACAAATAGTTCGTAAAGTTTGCAAAGAAAAATTCACCAGCATTTTTTAAAGCTCATCCGAACTAAATTTAACTTCCCAAATAACCGTTGGCCCAAGTTCGTCACCACGAACGGTTTGTGTTTGGTTTCATGGAATCTTCAAATATTCTTGAAATATAGGTAGATTATTCCATAATCTCACCTTTTTTTCATCCTTTTCATTTTTTTAAATAAACAAATAAATATATTCGCAAATTTGATGGCAGGCCGTTAAGCCTCTACAAAACAAAAATCTTAATTTGCATTTCTTCTAAATTTGCATAAGGAGAAAATGTCACTTGAATAATATTCATCAACTTCCTTCTTGAATGTCCGTAGGTTTGTGGAGCAGATTACTCTTTCTGGTAAGTTGTTCCAATGCTGAACAACTCAGTTGCCGAAAGTCCATCGGCCCATGTCCTTGTAAAAGCGTTCCATGCTCACTTTGTACTGATGTCCTCGGAGATGATTTTTATTGAACTGCACGATTCTCTGGGCTGGTACGTTATCATAGGCTCCATTGCAGAGCTTGTACATTTCAATAAGATCACCACGATGGAATCTATAGGCGAGGGTTGGGATTTCAAGCTTTCTAAGCCGCTCTTCGTAGGGAAGGAAGTGTAACCTGGGAGAGAATTTAGTTATCCTCCTCTGAACATTTTCAAGAGCATCTATGTCCTTGTTGTAGTATGGTCTTGTAGAACAATGTCCATACTCAAGAATTTGGCGGACAAGGGACTTATAGAGCGTAGCAAGCATTTTGTCGTCCTCGCACGAGAAGTTTCTTCTGATCATACCAGCAACTTTGGAAGCCTTCTTGACGACAGCTTCATAGTGGCTACTGAAGTTCAGTTCAGAATCCACTAAGATGCCTAGGTCTCTTTCTTCTCTACTAAGAGTGAGTGCAGCAGAACCAAGAAAGTATGAGGACGAAAAGTTTTGTGGACCCAGAGTGAGGACATGACTTTTCTGGGTATTGATTTCCATGATCCACTTCTTCATCCAGTCATCGATTCGTTGGAGATCCGCCTGCAGGTGGTGAATGTCTTCACATGACGAGATGACACGATAGAGCTTTGTGTCGTCCGCGTAGAGAAGGATGTCAGATTTGATGCCCTCAACTAGGTCGTTGATGTAGAGATTAAACAGAAGGGGGCCGAGAATTGACCCCTGGGGTACTCCGCTAAGAACTTCTTCTTCGGTATTGCTGAAACAACCTTCCACGCACACAACTTGCTTTCTGCCAGTTAAGAAGTCCGTAATCCGTTGAAGAAGACTGAATGAGGACCCGGATGAGGAGACCGTATTTCCTGAGCTTCTTGACGAGACGCTTATGGGGAACTTTGTCAAAGGCTTTCTTGAGATCCAAGTATATGAGATCAATCTGGAACCCCTTGTCGATGTTTTTTTTCCAATCATCTGTGGCACAAAGCAGTTGGATCTCTGCAGATCGTTCCTTAGGAAAACCAAACTGCTTTTCGGTAAGTATTTTTTCTCGTTTTAAGTGTTCTAGGGTGTGGTCTGCAATGAGAGACTCAAGTACTTTACACGTAATACAAGTGAGGCTTATCGGTCTGTAGTTTGATGGGTCTTCTCGTTTCCCACCTTTGGATATTGGGACGACAATAGCTTTTTTCCCAATAGCGGGAAGCTCACCGAGTTCAAGAGACTTTCTGTAAATGTAGACTAGTGGCTCTGTTATTACCGTTGCAAGTTCTTTGAGCAGTTTTGGATGTAGATTGTCTGGGACTGTGGACTTGCTTGGGTTAAGTTCTCTGAGTTTCTTTAGAACATCGCTATGTTTGATCTCTATCAGTCTTATCGATTCGCTTATACCCTGAATTGGTTCCTCGCGGCTAAAGTGGTCTTCGTTCTCAGGTTCCTGAGTAAAAACAGAAGAGAACTGGCTGTTGAGAAAATTTGCCTTGTCCGTGGGGTCGTGTACCAGCTTTTGTTTCACGGGATCGTAAAGAGATGAGACTCCACCTTTGTTTTTCCTTTTGCTGTTCACGTGTTTTCAGAAACTTTTTGGGTTTTCTTTCAAGGAGAAAGCTAATTTATGTTCTCTAAGCTTTCCTTCTCTTCTTGTTGCTTTTCAAACCCTGTTGCGGAGCCTCTTGAATGTTTTCTCTCGGTCGTTACTTTGTCGATTGCTTTTGTAGTCTCTCCATGCTTTTTGTTTTGCTTTAATCATTTCAATATTGGCTTTAGGTAATGCAACACGGGTGCATTTATTGTGCATAGGAATAAATTGTTCATCCATTGAGGCTACAATCTTAGTGAACCTTGTGTAAATGGTGTCTAACGACTCCAACCCACTGAATTCTTCAATCCAGTTGACATCCGAAAGCTCTCTTTTCATAGCAACGTAATCTCCCTTGTAGTAGTTACGTTTCGGTGCCACACGTGTCCTCAAAACCTCCGTTTCCAAGCTAAACACAATTACCGAGTGATCTGATTTACCGATTGGTGACAACTGCTTAATATCTGATACCACGTCTCCATCGCTTACCAGTAACAAATCTAGAATACTTGGTGTGTCAGATCCCCGCATCCTTGTTGGCTCAGATATTAGCTGCTCTAGAAAGTGTTCGTTAATAACGTCCAGGAATTTACTCGTCAAGCTTGCGGTAGATTCCGTGGTGTATTGCCTATTCCAGTCTATCTTAGGGAGATTGAAATCTCCTATAATAGCAAGCTTTTGATTGGTATTCTTAGCGAATGCTGCTATTTGCGAGAACAGAGCTTCGTCGGATGTGTTAGTGTTGTTGGGGCTACGATAACAGATCCCAAGAACAGTGTCGCTGGTCGTTTTAGACTTAATGCAGATCCACAGACTTTCTTTGGGCTCAATCGTGTCGGTTGAAATCGATATTGGATGCACGTTGATGCCTTTTCGACAATAGCAGACTATCCCTCTATCTGTATTCTCTTCCAGATTTTGTTCGTACAGATAATAATCTTCGATACTGAGCTCTGTGACGGTAGGTAAGTATCTGTAGTTTTTTGGTTTAACTTCTACTATTGCCACAATATCCGGATTTTCCAGTTTGATAACCTGCTTTGCTTCCTCCATTTTGTTTAAGAGAGTCAGCGTTGAAATAGAGGCATTTTATTTTTTTTCGGATTCATTTGTATGGCTTGGGCCTTTTCCTCGTCAATTTTGGGGATGTCGTTGGCTGGGACCATTTGATGGTCTCACTTGTTGTCTCATTCTCTGGTTCCCGTTGGACCTGGAATTGGTGCTTCCAGTAACATTAGAGTGTTGCTGTGCTTGCTGACCTTGGCTCGACTTTGCTCGACGCTGTTGTGCCCTTTGCATTGGTATTCGATCAGGGTTTATGTAGACCTGATTTTTTACAAGTTCGTTGGTTGATTTTCTTAGATTTGGGGCTGCGCTGAGAATCTTCTGTCGCTTCTTGATTGTGTCGCTTGAGTCCTTCAGTTTGACTACTAAGACACGTGGCTTACTGCCATTTATTTGACTTCCCACGCGTACAACCTCACGAATGTCGTCGTGCTGCAGGTGAGCTCCCAAATCATTCTCTTTAGTTAGGTTAATCACCAAGTCTTTGACAGAGGTGTCTTCTGACTCTGGGAGACCAAAGATCGCAACATTTGTCCGTTTTCCTTCTCTAAGTTATTTTTCCTTATCAACCTTCAGTATCACATCAACAGTAGTATCATAGCTTTGGATGGTGCTTTCCGTTGGAACAGGAGCTGGGAGCGAAGGACTGGGTGCATTTAACTGGAGCGCTTCCCTCAGTTTTAGCTGCAGGAACGATACGTTTCTTTTGTTGCAGCTCTCGCATTCGTATTTGAAAAGACGTGAATCAGGATCTCGGCTCTTAATTGTTAGGAATAGATCGGCGTTTAATTGTCTACATCCCGCGTGCTCGTATTCACCACAGAAAAAGCATTTGATGGCCGTGGAATTTTCTGTCGGTAGATGACAGTAGCTGCATAGTTCATTTGCAGCGCTGAGCTCGACCGCTTCAGGTAAGGTGGCTTTTCCCTGTCCCAAGCTCTGATCCGAGATGTTGTTGTTGCCTCTGAATGTTGTTGGCATATCGTTGTTTGTGCTGATCGGAGTTGAGTTGTTTTTCGGCGGTAGATTTGGACTAGGGGCTACTTCTGGGTTCGATCGGGTTTTGACTCCCGATGCAGGTGAGCTTGTATTCGCAGGCTTGCGGCTAGGGCAAACAAAGATGCTTGCTAGTTCACATGAGTATTTTGTCTTTCCGCACGTCAGATGGCACCACTTATGGCATTTCGTGCATTTTGCACCGCCGCTGCTTTTGGTTACATTTTGACTGCAAACAGAACATGGTGGTTGGTTCATTTGTTTAGTTGCAAATCAAGTAGTTGGGCCGAGTGCTTTGAGCTCGAAATGTCGTCTGGCTATTGAACCCTTACCCCGCAATTAAGGAAGGTGGGCCTCTGGCAACAATGAATAGAAAAGTAAGGGAAGTGTTGAGGGTTGGTTACCTTGTCCCCGCAATTTAAGGGGCACGCCCGGCGGGTACCACGGCTCTTGCTACCAACTCACTCACCCCCCTTCTGCTTACCTTTCTCTCGCCACCTCTATCGCAGCGTGATTGCCTTTAAATTTTGGAATTTCTAATTATATTCACTTCTTGATGGCTAAATGAAATGTCTTTCTTGCTAAAAACTAGTTAGATGTAGTCGTTTAGATCGTAACAGCAGCAGAATTGATTGTATTTGTTGGAAAATAAATACTTAGCAATTATCGACCAGTGTTATATGAAGAGCAACAAAAATGGTGCCATATGATACTGGCGATGTAGATGGCGACCTAATTAATATGTGAAAAAAGATGGCGCTGATAGAAATACCTAGAGAAAAGACCTATACTAGGAATTGCGTCTGGGAATAAATTACAAACCTTGCCCCCAGGATTTAGGGGTTTTTTGCAACCCCAAAAGCCTTTTCATATTTGGAAAACTTTGAATAAAATGGCTATCTTAAAATATTCATTAGATGCATTTTAGGAAAACACGATATGTGTTTGTGTGTGTGAGGGGGGGGGGACCCACCTATCACTTTAACTCTTAAAAAGGGCACAAGAAATCCTTATTACCGATCAAATGAGGTTGTTATTCTCAAAGACTTTTAACTTTTTTTAATGAGTTGTCATAATTCAAAGTAACTTTTTTTACTGGCTAAAAATTTTGACATAGCAACAGGAGTAAAAAAAAAAAAAAACACACAGCAAATTTTCTGGTTTCCTTTTCCGAAATTGATTTTAGAAAAAGTATGATTGTCTTGTGAAAACATGTCGAAGAAATAGACCCACAGCATTTAAGGATGCTTTTTAGCATGGGCATATAGAACAACCAATTAATTTTTTTTTCTTTGACCAGAATAAATGAATCTATTAGAAACTTGTGGATAGACATTTAGTAAACTATTTATTTTACATTTTCTACGGTTATGAGTTAAAGTGGTTTGGAAACATCCTAAATTTTTCTCTGACTTTTAAACCTTTTAGAAAAATCTCCTAGTATTCTTACTCAAGGCTTTTTGAGAAAGTTCACAAACGGATGTTTTTTCAGTAGACCCCGCCCCCCCACACTCCAGACAAAAATTCTGAGTACAACCCTGTGAAGAACTGATTAACTATTTTTCAAGACACGAGAAGAATTTAAGTCTTTCCCAACACCGATAGCTTAAAACAAAAAACACAATATTGAATGTTCTTTGACGTTAGTCGAATGCATATCAGAAAACGAGGCGTTCCGCATTTCTAGGCACCGTCTAGCACTCAACAGTGCTGGCAAAATACCACGAAACAATTTTTGTGTCATAGAATTACATAGAAACTTCGGGTCGGCACCGGACAGCATCAGGTATTCATTTTACACGAATGTACTGAGTTGGCAACCCCTTGTGAAGATATTGTTTCCAAATGTTTTATTATTTATTGATATTCACCTAATTCCAACTCAAGTTAATCGGTTATTTAAACTTAAAATTCCTTAAGTCTATCGAATTTGTACTGGACTCTCAAACAATAGAATATTTCTGCTAACCTTGTAAAGAGGGCTTTTAAGATTTACTGATCTTATTGAAATTTAGCTAAATTCTTATAGCACACCTTCTTATATTCTTAAGCTCTATTTAAGAGACAAAATTAACATGAATACTGGATTGAAATTAAATAAACTACAATTATTTATTTAAAAAAAGAAAACAAATTGTCAGCTCAAAGGCGAAGAACAAAAAAGCAGCCTTTCGAAAGCATGCCCCCCACACTCCATAGGAGTGTGGGGGGCGGGGTCTACTGAAAAAATATCCGTTTGTGAACTTTCTCAAAAAGTATTGAGTAAGAGTACTAGGAGATTTTTCTAAAAGGTTTAAAAGTCAGAGAAAAATTTAGGATGTTTCCAAAACACTTTACCCCATAACTGTAGGAAATGTAAAATAAATAGTTTATTAAATATCTATCCACAAGTTTCTAATAGACTCATTTATTCTGGTCAAAGACAAAAAATTATTGGTTGTTCTATATGCCCGTGCTAAAAAGCATCCTTAAATTCTGTGGGTCTATTTCTGCGACATGTTTTCACAAGACAATCATACTTTTTCTAAAGTCAATTTCGGAAAAGGAAACCAGAAAATTTGCTGTGTTTTTTTTTCTTTTTTTACTCCTGTTGCTATGTCAAAATTTTTAGCCAGTAAAAAAAAGTTAAACCATGACTTAAAAATGGACGTAAACCTATACTTAAAAAATGGCTATCTCAAAATTTTGATCAGACGACTTTTGCGAAAGAATGATCATGGGAGGGGGCTGGCTGCCCTCGAATATGTTCGTTCATTTGAAGGGTACTAGAACTTCTGAATTTATATCAAATGAGACCTTTCCCGATATTTTACGATCACGGTTCGATTTGATCATCCCTGGAAAAACACAACAAACGAATTAGCAGGCATCCGTGATCTTTCTTCCGGCAGAAAATGCAAAAGTCCATATTTTTGTAAAATTAGCTTGCAAAATGCGTCATAAAATTAACCTAATTAATTAAAACGTGCTTTTTAAAACAAAACCGTAAGTCCTTAGCCTTTTTTTTTCTTTAGTAACTCCAAAGCTGTTGTCAAAAAATATCTTAGTAAAACAGTCTAGTGGAAATAATCATTTGAATGTCTACTAAAATCCACTTTTTAGTAGAAAATAAATTTATATAGATAACTGCACGAATAAAAACAAAAGAAAAAATCAGTGTAATACATACGAATAAAAGAAGATAGAATAAGGCAAAAGGAGAAAGCACCAGACAAATCACTTTCCTGTATTCAAGCAATAGGTGTAAGTTATTTCCGCTGGTTTAGCTTTTATAATTCATGCGTGTATCATGCGTGATAACTAAACATTTTATTCGTGGAACGTAGGTTAGGAGCAACTACTAGTTTCAAATATCAGCAGCGTTAATATTTTACTAAAAATTTATTTTAAAATTTTGACAGGACAAACATAAAACTTTTCAGTAAATAGGGGTGACAGCAAAATAACTTTTTAGTCATAAAAAGTATTTTTTAATTATTCTCCCACCCCCTAGATTACACCCCCACGATAAATTTCCCCGCCTCCTCCCTTAGAGTATATAGAAAGTAGAAAATGATGAAGTCCTAATAAAAAACAACAACAAAATGATGTTGAAAAAATGTCAATGAAAAAGTCTATCATAGGCACTACCTAAGTAAAAACGATGTTGGCACAATGTATTAGTTACTTTTATCATTATTTTTTTTTTGGTTTTAGCCCAGAGCACTTCGCATTAAAGGACAGTCGTAAAAACTTCAAAAAGGGGTCATTCGATAGTAAATTAAGAGGGCTAGTGCCTTTATTGATAGTCAAAAGTGATTAAAGGGCAATAAGCCCCCTCCCCCCTGCGCGCATCATTTTCCCAAGCACTTCTGATAAAAATTTGGAGATGGTCATTTTATTCACTGCAGTTGAGAGTTTCAAAAATTATGTCTTTGAGAATGACAAAACCCCAGAGCCCATAGGGCAAATGTTATAAGTTATGCCTTGGAAACGTATAAGGTTTATAGAAAGTCTGGTCGTATAAAATTTGAAGGGGACTCATTGGATCGGTAATAAGGAGTTCTAGTGCCCTTTTTAAGGGTTAAAGTGATAGGGGGTCCCCCCCTCAAACACACAAACACACATCGTATTTTCCCAAAATGCATCTAATGAATATTTTAAGATAGCCATTTTATTCAAAGTTTTCCAAATATCATATAAAAAGGCTTTTGGGGTTGAAAAAAACCCCTAAATCCTGGGGGCAAGGGTTGTAATTTATTCCCAGACGCATCTAAGGTTTTCATGAAAGGGATGGGTGTTTATGTTTAGAGGAGACTCATTTGGTTGAAAATTAGAAATTCTAGTTCCCTTTTAAGGGTCAAAAGTGATGGAGGGCAAATAGCCCCCCCGACTACCCCTCTTTTCACCAAACGTATCTGATTGAAATTGAGATCGTATTTATTCAAAACAGTCCATAATACCTATAACAATGCCTCTTGGGTTGACAAAGCCCTCCGGGGCCATGTGAATTGCGTTTTAAGTTATAGCCTGGGGGCAGATAAAGTTTTGTAGAATGGGTGGTTATATGAACTTCAGATGGGGGTCATTTGATTTGAAATTGGAAGTTATATTGCCCATTTTAAGATTAAAAACTGATTCGATGGCAACCAGTCCCCTTTTCCACGCCAATAGGCTCCCCAATCACCTCCAGCCAATATATACTTCGAACAGGACCCATCGGATTGGTAATCAGGAATAATCAAGAATAATTTGCATGATTATATGTTGTGCATGATTTTTTTCTGTAACAGCTCTTCAATGTTCGTAGCTACAGCGAACCACAAATCATCCCTGTTATTTCAAAAAATATTTTGTGTGTGACTCTCTTAGCTCTTTGTGGCTTTTGCTTTCTTAGTTTTTTTGCAGACGGCTGGTGTGTGCGCAAGCCCGATTTCCTGATCTTTCATTTAAATTAAGCCTGAATTAAGTGTTGTGGTGTGATATATCCCTTCCGTTTTGCAGAAAGATATTTCTGACTTATTTTGAAGCTTAATTTTACTAAAATGATTTGCATCATATCTCATAAAAAATATATACAGGGATTTGTAAGCGCGCACAACTATTATGAAGGAGTGCTGGGTCAAACAGTAACTAATCACTATTTCTTTTCAAAACTAGTGGTTTATAAAACAGTGTCAACTTTGACGAACTGTCAAAAATTTACGAATCGAAATTTTACTTTTCATAACAATGTAGCGCATTTTTCCACTTTTTAAACTTTGATGTATTTTTATAAATTATTCTTTTTTAAGAATAAAAGTGATCAGAGTGCAGCTACCATCCCCCACACGCCCCAAAAATACATCCAATTTAAATTTTGAGACACTCCGTTTATTCAATATAGTCCATAGCCCATATAACAAGGCTTTTGGATTGATATAAACCACTAGAGTCTGGAGTTGAGTGTTGTATTTTATACACCTTTGGAATTTATGGTTCAAAGGCAAGGGAAGGTTATATAAACTTTAGAAGTGGCTCATAAGGTTGAAATCAAAACTTTTAGTTCCTTCTTATGAGTCAAAAGTGATAGATTTCAATTAGACCTCCCCTAACTACCCCTCTTTTCACCAAACGCAAATATCGCAATAACGGCTTAAATTGTAAAGTTAGGTCTTTCACGATAAGTTGTGGTGGATCTTGAACTCGCAATTTCCATTTAACCTTAAAGTAACATTTGGTTTTAAGATTTGGTTTTTAAGCATAAAGAGCTAATTACATAACTTACACGATAGCCCTAAATATACATATTTTCAAGACCGTTCAAATATGCTTAACAAAATGGCTGTCTTAAAATTTTGATTAAAAGTGCATGCATAATTATGAGCTAAAGAGGTGGGCTAGTTTTACTCCAAACAGTTTTGAGTCTTAAAAAGGGTACTAGAACTTCGAATTCCAGTCAAATTAGCTACTTTAAGATATAAATGATACTACTAGCATTGATAGAGCAGCGCTACCTATGAAATTGCTTATATCACCTTTTAATACTTTCATGTATATAGTTTTATATAGTTTCTTTCCTTTAATTGTAACTCCCCCTAAGCGTTTCAACCTAATGCCCTTTGTGTCATTAGTTATAGTAATCGTAGATGTAGCATTAAAAGTATACACATTGAATCTTCTGGCTGGGTCAAGATCTGCCACAAATTACCCTGAAAGGTCTATCTTAATAATGTAAGCCGTTATTGTAATATTGGCGCATGGTAAAAGACGGGTAGTTGGGAGGAGGGCTAGTTGACCTCAATCACTTTTGACTCTTAAAAGGGAACTAAAACTTTAAAGTTCAACCAAATGAGCCAATTTTAAAGATTATACAACCATCTTTTCCACAAGAATTCTAAATACCCTAGGGGCATAGCTTACAACCGTCACCCCCAGGCTCTGGTGGCTTATTAACCGTAGAATTAGTATTAAAAGTATACACATAATAGCTTCAGGTGAGTTCAAAATATGCCACAATTTACCCTGATAGGCCTAACTTAATAATTTAAGCAGTTATTGTGATATTTGTGTTAGGTGAAAACAAAGGTAGTTGGGGAAGGTCTTGTTGAAATCCATCACTTTTGACTCTTAAAAAGGAACTATGGTTCCTTTTTAAAAAGTATGTTTCAATTAATTAAGTTAATTTTAAGATGCATTTTTGCGAGCCAATTCTACAAAAATCTTGATTTTTGTCCGGCAAATTGGGAACCCATCTTTGGCTTTTGAAAAGTTAAACACCACGCTACTAGGTCTTTTTGACTCAATATGCCCACTAAAAAGCATAAAAAATGAGTGACTTTTGTGGCGAAGAATTTAGGAAAAATGCATCAAGCTTTAAAACCAGTTGGAAAATTATCAATGAAGTGGTCAGAGGCAGTCCTGCTCCACAGCAGTATAGCCTAAATGTTGGTGGCAACATAGTTTGAGATCTTGACAGGGTATGTGATTTGTTTGCTCAAAATTTTTTGAAGATTGGTGAAACTGTTCAGAGTGAAGCAATAGTAAACAAGGAGTTGTTGACAGAAAAATCTACTTTTGAAGAACTATGAGGTCACTATTTTGAAATGAAATTAGAACCCCTTGATTCGAAAGAAATAAGGAAGATTGTTTCTTCAATAAAATCAAACAGTGCTGGGGCTGAAGCTACGAACTCTAAAAACGAACTGATTCGTTTTTAGAGTTACTGAGTTCGTAGCTGAAGCTACGAACTAGAATTTAATGGCCATCTCAGAATTTTGATCCGACTACTTTGGGAAAAAAATGAGGGTGGGAGGGGGCCTAGGTGCCCTCCGATTTTTTTGGTCACTTAAAAAGGGCACTAGAACTTTTCATTTCTGTTCGAATGAGTCCTCTTGCAAAATTTTAGGACCTCTGGGTCGATACGATCACCCCTGGGAAAAAGAAAAAAAAACAAACAAATAAACACGCATCCGTGATTTGTCTTCTGGCAAAAAATACAAAATTCCACATTTTTATAGAAAGGATCTTGCAACTTGTACAATAGGGTTCTCTGATACGCTGAATCTGATGGTGTGATTTTCATTAAGATTCTATGACTTTTAGGGGGTGTTTCACCCTATTTTCTAAAATATGGCAGATTTTCTCAGGCTCGTAACTTTTGATGAGTATGTCTCAACTTGATGAAACTTATTTATTTAAAATCAGCATTAAAATGCGATTTTTTTTATGTAACTATTGGTATCAAAATTTCGTTTTAAAGAGTTTTGGTTACTATTGAGCTGGGTCGCTCCTTGCTACAGTTCGTTACCACGAACTGTTTGGAACTTTTATATATCAGGTTAACCTCTTGGTTTACCTTTCAAAAATTGTTAAGTTTGTACAATGCTATGGACAGATTCCTCACTATCGGAGTGATCCTTGGTTTTATTTATTAGATATGTAGAAATCAAAGCATTTAAATAGAAATTTTCCTTATTAACAAAACTATTAATTACGAATTTCAATTTGCAGTAGATAATTAGTTACAATTTATTATACGAATTATTTCTCATAATAAAACATCCTCGAACAAGAAAATGGCTGGTCTAAAATTGGCAAATATGGCTTTAGAAGCAAAAATAATTCAAATCTTGTTCAAATGCTATTAAGCACCTTTGTCATCTCATGTTAAACCTTTCGATGTAAAAAGTTTGATGAAACTTACAGCGTTCGTCTATGGGAGCTATTTATTTAACTACTTATGTGGCATTGCTGTATAGGGAAAAGGGTTCCTCTATCGAGGATCCAAAAATAAAATAAATACATACTGTGCCCCACTCAAAAAGTGAAGTTAGGTCAATCCTAATGAAAATTACCAAAATATGATGAAAATATAATACTTTTGAAATAAATTTGCGCTATATATTTTTCACATTACGGGGAAGGGTGGAGGTAAAGTATAGCGGATCTGCAAACAAAATATGCAAGCTAAAATTATTTTGCATATTATGATATAAGAATTGTTTTCTAACTTCATGCTGTCCAAACACTTTACCCCCCCCCCCCTAATATACAAATAAATAGCTCAATTTTATAAGTCTAATGCATTTTGTCACCGAACCCTTGTTTTTCACTGAGCGCAAGCTAATTATTTCTTAATACAGAAAGATGAAAAACCGATTCTAGGTTTGTTCTCGAGTTTTACGCATCATAATTCTTGAGTAGGGTCACTATCAAACAGTTCGTGGTAAAGAACTGTAGTAAGGAGTGACCCGGCTCAATAGTAACCAAAACTCTAAAAAAATGGAATTTTGATACCAATAGCTACATCAAAAGAATTGCATTTTAATGCTGATTTTAAATATATAAATTTCATCAAGTTTAGTCTTACCCATCAAAAGTTACGAGCCTGAGAAAATTTGCGTTATTTTAGAAAATAGGGGGAAACACCCCCTAAAAGTCATAAAATCTTAACGAAAATCACTCCATCAGATTCAGCGTATCAGAGAACCCTACTGTAAAAGTTTCAAGCTCCTATCTACAAAAATGTGGAATTTTGCATTTTTGCCAGAAGGCAGATCACGGATGCGTGTTTATTTTATTTATTTATTTTTTTGTTTTTTTTTTCCAAGGGTGATCGTATCGACCCAGTTGTCCTAGAATGTTGCAAGAGGGCTCATTCTAACGGAAATGAAAAGTTGTAGTGCCCTTTTTAAGTGACCAAAGAAATTGGAGGGCACCTAGGCCCCGTCTCACGCTAATTATTTGCCCAAAGTCAACGGATTAAAATTCTGAGATAGCCATTTTATTTAGCGTAGTCAAAAACCTCATAACTATGTCCTTGGGGACGACTTACTCCCCCACAGTCCCCGTGGGAGGGGCAACAAGTTACAAACTTTGACCAGTGCTTACATATAGTAATGGTTATTGGGAAGTGTACAGGCGTTTTCAGGAGTATTTTTTTGGTTTGGGGGAGGGGTTGAGCAGAGGGGGATATGCTGGGGGAACTTTCCATCGAGAATTTGTCATGGGAGAAGAAGATTTCCATGAAGGGAGAGCAGGATTTACTAGCATTATTAAAAAAAAAAATTAAAAAATAAATATGAAAAAGTTTTTTCAGCTGGAAGTGAGGAACAGCATTAAAACTTAAAACAGAAACAGAAATTATTACCCATATAAGGGGCTCGCCTCCTTCTAATACCTCGCTCTTTACGCTAAAGTATTTTTAGTAATTTCAACTATTTATTCTACGGCTTTTGTGATTCAGGGGTCATTCTTAATGAATTGGGACAAAATTTAAGCTTTAGTGTAAAGAGCAAGGTACTGACGAGGGGGCGAACCCCCTCATATATGTAATAAAAACATGAGAATACAAAAGTTCTTTACGTAAGCTAATTTATAAGTTACATAAATCTTTTACTAATAAAAAGATTCGTAAAACATTAAAAGTTCTAGTTGCCTTTTTAATTAGCCAAAAAATCGGAGGGCAACTAGGCTTCCTCCCCCGCTCTTTTTTTCTCAAAATCATTCGATCAAAATTATGAGAAAGCCATTTAGCCAAAAAAAAAAAAATATGCAAATTTCGTTTTGATTATTCCTCTGTGGAGAGCCAAAATCAAAACATGCATTGATTCAAAAACGTTCAGAAATTAAATAAAAAAAACAAGTTTTTTTTAACTGAAAGTAAGGAGCGACATTAAAACTTAAAACGAACAGAAATTACTTTGTATATGAAAGAGGCTGCTTCCTCATCAACGCCACGCTCTTTACGCTAAAGTTTGACTCTTTCTCTCAATTCTTCTTTTTAAAACAGTAAAAGACTCAAACTGTTTTTAAAACTGTTTTTAAAACTTTTTTTAGTTTTTTTTAAAACTTTAAATTTGTTTTTAAAACTGTTACTGTTTTTAAAACAGTAAAACAGTAAACAGAAAAATTCTGGTTGGATGTATTTGGGGAAATGATTGGCGTGGGAGGAGCTGGTTGCCCTCCAATCACTTTTGACTATTAAAAGTTCAGAAGCCCTATCAATATCCAATCAAATAAGTCCCTTTCGATGTTTCTAAAACCACCCTTTCTTTACGAAGCGCCCTGGTCTAAGAAAAAAAAAGAAAAAAGAAACGATAAAATAAATAATACATCATACATACATCGTTCTTTACTCAGGCAGCGCTACTGCGCTGCCATTGATAATAAGCGTAGTAAGCTCCGTAACCAAATAAAATATCAAAAGACATACAAAGAAAAAAGTTCTTTTCCCTTTTCAATGCTGAACACTCATTGTTGTGTATATATATATATATATATATATATATATATATATATATATATATATATATATATGTATATATATAGACAAAATAGATAGATATATAGATATTTGTTGCGACACTACCCTCTTCAGGCCATCACAAAAGAAAAAACATAAGACACATTGTAACTAATGTGTCTTATTAATAAACGTAATATTGCACTCACAATAAAACACATAATTATAACACTCATAATAATAATAACAAAAACTTCACTGACCTTAATCTACGCATAATTTATAAAGAAAGTCTTCTATACGCCATACCCATTAGGGTTTATCCAACCTTTTTAAGTCATCAAAAATTTCCTTTTTTTTAATTTTTTCAGGCAATCTATAGCTCAGGAATACTTTGAAATCACCTGAGCCGGATTTAAAACTTTGACCCTTCCAGGTCCAAGCGTTTTTGCTGCTCCGTGCTTGCAAGACTATAGGGGAATATTAGATGATACTGGAAGAAAAGAACATAACTGATGAGCGAAAAGTAATGAAAAGAGAGTATTACCAAACTCTCAGTTGTTAATCTTGGGAGACATCTAATAGTTTATAAGTAACAACGGAATTCCTGCGTTGTACAAAAATCGCTTTGCTTTGAATAGGCAGCGTGGCGGCTTAGTACACCTGGCACTTTGACAATAAATCATATCCTATTTCTTCAAGAAAAAAATCACTCAATGATAATTTATTGTACTTACTGGCGTTTTGGGCTCATAGCCCGGGGCCTAGTGAGCCCCTTTGCAAATTTGGGCTTGGAAATCCACCCGTCCTCAAATCCACTAAGTACTTAAAGGTGCCCATAAAGTCCTCCTCTTCACAAATATGCCACTGATAAGAGCCATTTTGCATCTTTCTTTATTTATTCTTCTTCTTCCAACTGCCCATACACCTATCTTTTTCAAGATTTGCCTTTTTGATTCTACAAATGACCTTATAGTACCAATTGGGGTCTATATCAAGCTAATCGCTTCAGTAGATTTCCACATCTAGCCTGTAAAATACTATCCCTAAAAATGTTTGTTTCAGGGCCGCCGCTCTTTGGATTGAAATGTTTTCCTGAATCGGCGGATTCAAGGTGACATCTTACACTTTCTAAACCCCTCTAAAATTATGCCAACCCTAAGCCTCTTTGTTACTGCGATGCAACAAATTTGCCTAGTTAAGGAAAATGAAGCTTTTGTTTGACAATTTGATGATTTACAAAATACAAAATATCCAGTAGAATTGGCTGACAACAAACACTCATCGATAATTCCCTAAAGACATCCAGTATCTAGGACAGTAAAAATGAAATCTTATGTTTTGAATTGGAAATATCAGAAATTCGGCTTTTAATGAGAAAGACCTTCCTTTGTAGCTATGTGAGTTTTTATGGTACAGGGTGCCAAGTTGGAAAAAGAAAAATGGGTGAAAAGTCAGAACTTAAACCGCAAAAGCACTTGAAAATAAAAAGCTTAAAAGAGTGTACCTTTCCTTTGACGGATCGGTTGTTTTTGGGAGTCAGTAGACTTCTTATACATGCGTTTTGCGGATGGAAGCACTGTCAGATTAAACCGATTAGTTTTGCTTGTTCGTTCTAACAGTTGAAGGTGGCAACACCGATGAAGATGTAGTATTTGCCTAAACCGTCATAATTTTGAAGCACTAAAATTAAAATCTTAGAAGATTGTGGCTTTCGGGGTGAATAGACCTAAGATGGGCCCAGGGGGAGAGGAATTCTTTTATTTTAATGTCAACGGTACATTAAGGCTCGTATTTCCTTTAAGGCAGTCAGGGGCTTTAGTTCCTAAAAATAAATGGAGGTTGGGGCAAAATATACTTCTCAAAACCTAGGAGAGGGAGCAGGTTTTTTTTTCTTCAATATTTTCAATATCAATACCAAAAATTAGGCATCTTTCAATTCAGGAAAATGCCAAAAAATAGGAGCTCAGAAATCTAGGTGTATTTTTTAATTTTTATTTCTTATGTAACCAAATGGCTTGGGTTTTACATGAGATTCTTCATATTTGAGTTTCAGAATCCTGCCCTCCCCCCCTCTGCGGATATGTCAATTCTGAATCTTAAAAAGGAACTAATAGCTTTCAGCATTTTTAAATTTTGAAAATGGGATATTTCTAAGAAATAGAATAAAACAAAATCAATTAAAAAGAATCCAAACAAAAAGTAATCAGTTTATAAGCTCCATAAGTTGTAACTTGGCAAACTACATTTTAGCTGTCTATTGACGTCCAAAAATTATGTTATGGCAGTTAATGTGTGCAAAAACACATTAAAGCTATTTTCTTACAAAAGAAAAGAAGTTAAATTTTAGAATGGGACTCCTTTTCGACGGCAAAGACCGCAATTTTAGTCCATGTCTTTCAAAAGACCACTTTGCCTCTGTTGTTTTCCCACTTGGTTTGTTTCCAGTTAAATGTCATAGTAATTAAGTGCAGAACTCATTAAGGGGGTCACAGTATAAGTTCTTGATCAGTTACGCCTAATGTTAGATCTTTTGTTGAGCAGAATTCGTTACACCCGTTTGTTTCGAATTTTAGGTTTTCCAGCTTCCGACTAAACCCGATGTACAATCACGACATCGATTGACAATGCTGTTGAAAGTCACTTGGAATATAAGAATCATATCAGCTATTCAGGAACGAATTCAATTAAGAACCATTGAAGATCTTGCTAATACAGAGAAACCATTAATTAAGGCCATGTAGAATCTTTTCTAGAATTTTCCAGCCTATCAGGATTTATGGCTCTACCAAACTGGTTCCCATAATGTCCTTAAAGAACCAAAAACATTGAAATGAAAATATAGGCTTAGTCCCCTTGACCCATCTTAGAATGCCTGAAAACCCCTATTTTCTTTTGGCAAAATTTTTAGGACAGTGTCATATATTCATCAGTATTACCCTTTCGAACCGTTAAAATAAATAAACAAAGCTAACTAGCTATTACTGACAACAATTTTCGACCGTATATTGGCGTCTGCAACCGCCAAAATTTGCCTTACTGCGTCAGGAAGTTTTTCCTTTAAAAAATAGATTTCTGGTTTATCCAGTTGTTTTTTAACGCATAATTTTCCACTTGACTAAATCAAATAATCAAGTTTTTATTTCACTGTCCTTGGTATTTTACAATTTTGGCACTTTGGTACATATTCTTCTTTTTGTGGTATGACTTTTTGTTACAACTCTACTTTCTAAAACAATAAAAGACTTTAGCGTAAACAGCGGCGCGTTAAGGAGGAGACAACCCCTTTCATATACGGAATAATTTCTGTTTGTTTTATGTTTTAATGTCGCTCCATACTTTCAGTTAAAAAAAAACTTGTTTTTTATATATTTAATCCAAGTAGAGAACGATGTTGGCACAATATATTATTTATTTTAATATTTTTATTTATTTGTTTTTGTTTTGTTTTTGTTTTGCTAAAGATGTATATATATTGAGAGGGCTATTGCCCTTTTTGATAGTCAAAAGTGATTGAAGGGCCAATTCCCTCCCCGCCCACGCGATCAAAATTTTGAGATGGTTATTTGGTTCACCACAGTTGAAAGGTCTGGAAATTATATCCTTGAGAAGGACCACATTTAAGAGCCCTCAGGGCAAAGTTTATAAGCAAGGCAAAGGTTATAAAATGAAAGGTCCGGAAATTATGTCTTTGAGAATGACCTCCCCTCACAGCTCACAGGGCGAAGGTTATAAGCTATGGCGTGGAGACATTTAAGCTTTGTAGAAAGTTTGATCGTATAAACTTTGAAGGGGGCTCGTTGAATTGGTAATAAGAAGTTCTAATGCCCTTTTTAGGATTCAAAGTAATAGGAGGGCACCCCCCCCCCACACACACACACACACAGACAGACACAAAATCGTATTTTCCCGAGATGCACTTCATGAACATTTAGAGATAGCCATTTTATTCAAAGTTATCCAAATATTATATAACAAGCCTTTTGGGTTGAAACAAACCCCCAAATACTGGGGGCATGGGTTGTAAGCTACGCCCGGAAGCATTTAAGGTTTTCGTAAAAGGGATGGGTGTTTAAATTTAGAGGAGGCTCTTTTTCTTGAAAATTAGAAGTTCTAGTTCCTTTTTAAGGGTCAAATGTATTGTGGGAATGTGTGGGGGATGGTAGCTGCACTCCGATTGCTTTTTATCCTAAAAAGGGAAATAGAAATCCTGATTAAAAATCCAATTGGCCCCCTCCGAAGTACACATTGGTTGGAGGTGTTTGTGGAGACTATCGACGTGGAAAAAGTTGACTGGTTGGTATCAAATCAGTTTCTACTCTAAAAATGAGCAATATAACTTCTAATTTCAAATCAAATGATCCCCGTCTGAAGTTTATACAACCATCCATTTCATAAGACTTTGTATGCCACAGGGTAAAATTAAAATCCCTATTCTCGTGGCACTGGAGGGCCGTGTCAACCCAAGAGGCATTGTTATAGGTCTTTTGGACTATTTTGAACAAAAACACTCACAATTTCAAACAAACTCGTTTTGTGAAAAGAGGGGTAGTCAGGAGGGGGGGGGGTTCTAGTTGCCCTTTAGCGGTACAATTTTAGGGCGTTCTGCGGTACTTTTTCTTCTGAGGCGTTGACAACACTGCATTGGGCTTTTCTCTGATTAATGACTTTAATTGTAAAAACAGAAAGGCATAATATCAGATAAAATACTAGCTAGGTAAGCCAAATGCGATCATACCAAAATACATTCCAAATGCTTCCGGCGGTAAAGGCTGACTTCACTTGACAGCACTGCTTCACATTTCAAATCTAAAGCGGAAATATTCATCTGCTTTAGCATCCCCAAGCTGTCACGTTAGATTTAACCCACTTCAAACTCTTTTTAAGCGAATCATCAAAGACCATGTGGTTGTGGCCGTTTTTTTTATTTTAGTCTGCACTTTGTCCGAAAAGTGGTGCAAAGATTGATACTGGCTAGCCAATTGTCAATTTGCCCTAGCCATATTCAGAAATAAAGGGAAATATTCATCTGCTTTAGTATCCCGAAGATGTCACGTTAGATTTAACCCGCTTCAAACAATTTTTAAGCGAATCATCAACCACCTTGTGGTTGGTCCAAAGAATGGTGCAGAGAGTGATGCTGGCTTGTTGATTGTATGTTTCAGTCTTGATCGATTTTAAGAGACTAAAGAGTCTTTGTACCATGATATTTGAAAATGGCAAACAAAAAAGAAATTTTACTACTTTCAAAAATTTTCAAACTTCTTACCTCCAGTAGGCTTTTTACACTTGACACATATTTTCAAAACAAAACTGGATCAACACTTTCACTGTCCACGTCATCTGAGGGCTAACTGAAGCCAATTCTCGCCACTCCCTTTCAAAGCTTGCTTTGTTTCAGGAAGGAAGTCCAAAGGATGTGAAAAAAGGTTGGAGGGTTTCAGCTTCTCCTGAAAGAGTGAAAGACGGATTCACAAGCTCAACAAACTTGTATATTTCACCTTCAAACGGGAATCTTTTCTGAATTTGTGTTACTGCTTCTATGTAGAATTCTCTGACCAGAGGCTATTATTGACTTTTTCACTGTTTTGGCAACTTGGGGATGAGACATCGAATCTCATATGCCCTCCGAAGCTAGGAAACATTAGGAAAATTCATGTAGAATGTCTTTGCTACAGATTCTATTTCTTTTTCCAACTAGAAAAAAATGGGCTCCTCACTCAGGAAAAGCGTATTAAGCTCGTCGAATATTCAAAGAGCATATTCTACAAACTCACTCAGTATCCGCTGATAGGGATTCCTCAGCGTCGATAAAACCTGGTTGTTACCATGCGACGGGTTTTTGACTACTAAACCCTTCCAGTAAAATGTCAACACGTCCCAACGCTCTAACAGGCCTCTTGCAGTTTGTTTGAAAGAGAGTCATCTTGCAGGAGCAAGAGCAACAAACCTTCTTTCAGGAGCTTAGGCGAATATTTGAAATTAGCTAGCTTTTTGCTAGCTTTTTCCTACCTTTATGAAAATTACCATTATGCACCTTTGGGAATGATGGTAATTAATGATGGTAAATAATGGTAAGAATGGGTTGTATCAATGCTTAATACCCTAAAATATGCGAAACATTGTTTTTCCCCGATCGCCATGAAACTTTCAGGGTAAGTAGACTGTACCAAATGGACCTAAATGAGGAAAGAAATTGAAAGAAAAATGAGGATGCATCGATTTGTAGTGCAATATTTTTTTTTTCATTCCCAAATTTTACCATTATTCCCAAAGGTAATCATTCCCATTATTACCTTTAGCTAGCTTTTTGCAGCTATATTGAACACAGGGAAACATGCCAAAAGTACTTCACTATCACAACCCAAGGATACTTGGCTGTGATGAGCGTTGACAAACTGTGGCAACAGCCCAACATAGAGTTAGTTGTGTCTGCCCAAAACCCAACCCAGTTCCGTAAGTCAACGCCTTCCTTTTCCAGTGCTTGCAAACACTGGCTTAGCTTATCAAATACCCCATCTGCAGTACTATCTGAGCAAGAGAGTGTATCGAGCATATCAACATCTGTCTCTATACCACCATCAGCAAGTGACGCAAATCGCCATTTATTTATCAGCAGACACTTCCTTGGTGTCATCCATGATTATAGAAAAGCAGTACTGTTTCAACATCTCCTTAAGTCTTTCCTGAAGTGTGGCCCAAGTACCGGCCGCACAACTTTTGACACTTTCTGCTTGCCCGAAGCATGCCTACTCAGAAGCTCTGGCCCTGGTAGTGACTTTGCTAATTTTGGAAGGTCGTTGCATAGGCTGTAAGGCAAATCATGTTCCACTACGAAGCATAAAATGTTACTTCCAATATCCAAAAAACGATATTCAACTGATTTGCCTTGGAGGTGAGATCTTACAGATACAATAGTTTGTGATGAGATCCAGGCTCCCTCACTAGTTAGGTACGCTGGTGTTGTGACTTGCTTTCGAAAAGCTGCTTTTTTGCTCTTCGCCTTTGAGCTGACAATTCTTTTTCTTTTTTTACACAAATAATTATATTTTATTTAATTTCAATCCAGTATTCATGTTAATTTTGTCTCTTAAATATAGATTAAAGGTGTGCTCTAAGAATTTAGGTAAATTTCAATAAGATCAGTAAATCTTAAAAGCCCTCTTTACAAGGTTAGCAGAAATATTCTGTTGTTTGAGAGTCCAGTACAAATTCGATAGACTTAAGGAATTTTAAGTTTAAACAAGAGCTAAGAGCTCATATGGCACTTGTGACGAGGTCGGAAGAGCCGAGAGCTCATATGGTACGAGGTCGGAAGAGCCAAGAGCTCATTTGGACGAGGTCGGAAGAGCCAAGAGCTCATTTGGCACTTGTGAGAAGGTCAGAACCTAAAGTTAAACTTTATAGCACAAGATCCTTCTAAATATCAAATTTCATTAAGATCTGGTCACCCTTTCGTAAGTTACAAATACCTCAATTTTCAAAATTACCTCCCCCCTCCCAATTCCACCAAAGAGAGCAGATCCGGTCCAGTTATGTCAGTCACGTATCTTAGACAGGTTTCTATTCTTCCCATCCAGTTTCATCCTGATCTCACCGCTTTAAGTATTTTCTAAGATTTCCGGTCCCCCCAACTGTCCCCCCCCCAATTACGTTTGATCCGGTTGAGATTTAAAATAAGATATCAGAGTTACGAGGTCCTTCTAAATATGAAGTTTCATGAAGATCCGATCACTCCTTCGTAAGTTAAAAATACGTTATTTTTCTTATTTTTCAGAATTACCCCCCCCCCCCCCCGCAATTGAGCGGATCCGTTCCAATTATGTAAATTACGTATGCAAGACTTTTGCTTATTTTTCCAACCAAGTTTCATCCCAATCCTTCCAATCTAAGGGTTTCCCATCATTTTAGGTCTCCCCACCCCAAACTTCCCCCAATGTCACCAGATCCGGTCAGGATTTAAAATAAGAGCTTTGAGCCACGATATCCTTCTAAAAATCAAATTTCATGGAGATCCAATCACCCATTCGTAAGTTAAAAATACCTCATTTTTTCTAATTTTTCAGAATTAACCCCCCCCCCCCAACTACCCAAAAGAGAGCGGATCCGTTCCGTTTATGTCAATCATCTATCTAGGACTTGTGTTTATTTTTCCCACCATGTTTCATCCCGATCCCTCCACTCTAAGTGTTTTCCAAGTTTTAGGTTTCCCCCTCCCAACTCCCCGCCCCCATCACCAGATCCGGTCGGGATTTAAAATAAGAGCTCTAAGACACGATATCCTTCTAAACATCAAATTTCATTGAGATCCGATCACCCGTTCGTAAGTTGAAAATACCTCATTTTTCTAATTTTTAAGACTTACTCCCCCCCTCCCAACTACCCCAAAGAGAGCAAATAAGTTCCGATTATGTCAATCATGTATCTGGGACTTGCGCTTATTTTTCCCATCAAGTTTCATCCCGATCCCTCTACTCTAAGTGTTTTCCAAGATTTTAGGTTTCCCCCCTCCAACTCCCCCCAATGTCATCAGACCCAGTCGGGATTTAAAATAAGAGCTCTGAGACACAATATCATTCCAAACATCAAATTTCATTAAGATCCAATCACCCGCTCATAAGTTAAAAATACTTCATTTTTTCTATTTTTCCGAATTAACCGGCCCCTTCTCCCCCCCCCCAGATGGTCAAATCGGGAAAACGACTATTTCTAATTTAATCT
Source organism: Artemia franciscana (assembly GCF_032884065.1). NCBI lineage: Eukaryota > Metazoa > Arthropoda > Branchiopoda > Anostraca > Artemiidae > Artemia > Artemia franciscana. The sequence continues at coordinate 36,497,834 of NC_088879.1, read as the reverse complement.
GGTCCGGTCCCTGATACGCTTGCCAAATTTCATCGTCCTAGCTTACCTGGAAGTGCCTAAAGTAGCAAAACCGGGACTTTAGGTTTTCCCCCTCCAACTCCCCCCAATGTCATCAGATCCGGTCGGGATTAAAAATAAGAGCTCTAAGACACAATATCATTCCAAACATCAAATTTCATTAAGATCCAAATACCCGCTGATAAGTTAAAAATACTTCATTTTTTCTATTTTTTGCGAATTAACCGGGCCCCCACTCCCCCCCAGATGGTCAAATCGGGAAAACGACTATTTCTAATTTAATCTGGTCCGGTCCCTGATACGCTTGCCAAATTTCATCGTCCTAGCTTACCTGGAAGTGCCTAAAGTAGCAAAACCGGGACCGACAGACAGACCGACAGACAGACCGACAGACAGACCGACAGACAGACCGACAGACCGACAGAATTGGCGACTGCTATATGTCACTTGGTTAATACCAAGTGCCATAAAAACCGATAAACTTGAGTTGGAATTAGGTGAATAACATAAAATAATAAAAAATTTGGAAACAATATCTTGACAAGGGGTTGCCCACTCAGTATATTCGTGTAAAATGAATACCTGATGCTGCCCAGTGCCGAGCTGGAGTTCCTATGTAATTCTATGACACAAAAATTGTTTTGTGGTATTTTGCCAGCACTGCTGAGCACTAGCCGGTGCCTAGAAATGCGGAACGCCTCATTTCCTGATATGCAGTCGACTAACGTCCAAGAACATTAAATATATATTTTTATGGCACTTGGTATTAACCAAGTGACATATAGCAGTCGCCAATTCTGTCGGTCTGTCGGTCTGTCTGTCGGTCTGTCTGTCGGTCTGTCTGTCGGTCTGTCTGTCGGTCCCGGTTTTGCTACTTTAGGCACTTCCAGGTAAGCTAGGACGATGAAATTTGGCAAGCGTATCAGGGACCGGACCAGATTAAATTAGAAATAGTCGTTTTCCCGATTTGACCATCTGGGGGGGAGTGGGGGCCCGGTTAATTCGCAAAAAATAGAAAAAATGAAGTATTTTTAACTTATCAGCGGGTATTTGGATCTTAATGAAATTTGATGTTTGGAATGATATTGTGTCTTAGAGCTCTTATTTTTAATCCCGACCGGATCTGATGACATTGGCGGGAGTTGGAGGGGGAAAACCTAAAGTCCCGGTTTTGCTACTTTAGGCACTTCCAGGTAAGCTAGGACGATGAAATTTGGCAAGCGTATCAGGGACCGGACCAGATTAAATTAGAAATAGTCGTTTTCCCGATTTGACCATCTGGGGGGGGGGGGGGGGAGAAGGGGCCGGTTAATTCGGAAAAATAGAAAAAATGAAGTATTTTTAACTTATGAGCGGGTGATTGAATCTTAATGAAATTTGATGTTTGGAATGATATTGTGTCTCAGAGCTCTTATTTTAAATCCCGACTGGGTCTGATGACATTGGGGGGAGTTGGAGGGGGGAAACCTAAAATCTTGGAAAACACTTAGAGTAGAGGGATCGGGATGAAACTTGATGGGAAAAATAAGCGCAAGTCCCAGATACATGATTGACATAATCGGAACTTATTTGCTCTCTTTGGGGTAGTTGGGAGGGGGGGAGTAAGTCTTAAAAATTAGAAAAATGAGGTATTTTCAACTTACGAACGGGTGATCGGATCTCAATGAAATTTGATGTTTAGAAGGATATCGTGTCTTAGAGCTCTTATTTTAAATCCCGACCGGATCTGGTGATGGGGGCGGGGAGTTGGGAGGGGGAAACCTAAAACTTGGAAAACACTTAGAGTGGAGGGATCGGGATGAAACATGGTGGGAAAAATAAACACAAGTCCTAGATAGATGATTGACATAAACGGAACGGATCCGCTCTCTTTTGGGTAGTTGGGGGGGGGGGGGGTTAATTCTGAAAAATTAGAAAAAATGAGGTATTTTTAACTTACGAATGGGTGATTGGATCTCCATGAAATTTGATTTTTAGAAGGATATCGTGGCTCAAAGCTCTTATTTTAAATCCTGACCGGATCTGGTGACATTGGGGGAAGTTTGGGGTGGGGAGACCTAAAATGATGGGAAACCCTTAGATTGGAAGGATTGGGATGAAACTTGGTTGGAAAAATAAGCAAAAGTCTTGCATACGTAATTTACATAATTGGAACGGATCCGCTCAATTGCGGGGGGGGGGGGGGTAATTCTGAAAAATAAGAAAAATAACGTATTTTTAACTTACGAAGGAGTGATCGGATCTTCATGAAACTTCATATTTAGAAGGACCTCGTAACTCTGATATCTTATTTTAAATCTCAACCGGATCAAACGTAATTGGGGGGGGGGCAGTTGGGGGGACCGGAAATCTTAGAAAATACTTAAAGCGGTGAGATCAGGATGAAACTGGATGGGAAGAATAGAAACCTGTCTAAGATACGTGACTGACATAACTGGACCGGATCTGCTCTCTTTGGTGGAATTGGGAGGGGGGAGGTAATTTTGAAAATTGAGGTATTTGTAACTTACGAAAGGGTGACCAGATCTTAATGAAATTTGATATTTAGAAGGATCTTGTGCTATAAAGTTTAACTTTAGGTTCTGACCTTCTCACAAGTGCCAAATGAGCTCTTGGCTCTTGGCTCTTCCGACCTCGTCCAAATGAGCTCTTGGCTCTTCCGACCTCGTACCATATGAGCTCTCGGCTCTTCCGACCTCGTCACAAGTGCCATATGAGCTCTTAGCTCTTGTTTTTTAAGCTATCAGTGTTGGGAAAGACCTAAATTCTTCTCGTGTCTTGAAAAATGGTTAATCAGTTCTTCACAAGGTTGTACTCAGAATTTTTTGTCTGGAGTGTGGGGGGTGTACTGAAAAAACATCTGTTTGTGAACTTTCTCAAAAGGCCTTGAGTAAGAATACTAGGAGATTTTTCTAAAAGGTTGAAAAGTCAGAGAAAAATTTAGGATGTTTCCAAAACACTTTACCCCTTAACCGTAGGCAATGTAAAATAAATAGTTTTTTAAATGTGTATTCGCAAGTTTCTAATAGATTCATTTATTATGGCCAAAGAAAAAAAAATTATTGGTTGTTCTGTATGCCCGTGCTAAAAAGCATTCTTAAATTCTGTGGGTCTATTTCTGCGACATGTTTTCACAAGACAATCATATTTTTTCTAAAGTCAATTTCAGAAAAGGAAACCAGAAAATTTGCTTTTTTTACTCCTGTTGCTATGTCAAAATTTTTAGCCAGTAAAAAATAAGTTAAACCGTGACTTTAAAATTGACGCAAACCTATGCTTAAAAAATGGCTATCTCAAAATTTTGATCAGACGACTTTTGCAAAAGAATGAGCATGGGAGGGGGATAGCTGCCCTTGAATATATTTGTTCATTTGAAAGGGTAATAGAACTTCTGAATTTATATCAAATGAGACCTTTCCCGATATTCTACGATCACCGGTTCGATTTGATCACCCCTAAAAAATACAACAAACAAATTAGCAAGCATCCGTGATCTTTCTTCCGGCAGAAAATGCAAAATTCCATATTTTTGTAGAATTAGCTTGCAAAATGCGTCATAAAATTAACCTAATTAATTAAGACATGCTTTTTAAAACAAAACCATAAGTCCATAGCCTCTTTTTTCCTTTTGTAACTCCAAAGCTGTTGTCAAAAAATATCTTAGTAAAACAGTCTAGTGGAAATAATCATTTGAATATCTACTAAAATCCACTTTTTAGTAGAAAATAAATTTACATAGATAATGGCACGAATAAAAACAAAAGAAAAAATCAGTGTAATACATACGAATAAAAGAAGACAGAATAAGGTAAAAGGAGAAAGCACCAGACAAATCACTTTCCTGTATTCAAGCAATAGGTGTAGGTTATTTCCGCTGGTTTACTTTGAGTAATTCATGCGTGTATCATGCGTGTTAACTAAACATTTTATTCGTGGAACGTAGGTTAGGAGCAACTACTAGTTTCAAATATCAGCAGCATTAATATTTTACTAAAAACTTATTTTAAAATTTTGACAGGACAAACATAAAACTTTTCAGTAAATAGGGGTGACAGTAAAATAACTTTTTTGTCATAAAAAGTATTTTCTAATTATTCTCCCACCCCATAGATTACACCCCCACGATAAATTTCCCCGCCTCCTAATAAAATAAAAATAATCCTAATAATCCAGTCCTAATAAAAACAACAACAAAATGATGTTGAAAAAATGTCAATGAAAAAGTCGATCATAGGCACTACCTAAGTAAAAAACGATGTTGGCACAATGTATTAGTTACTTTTATTATTTTTTTTTTTTTGGTTTTCGCATTAAAGGACTGTCGTAAAAACTTCAAAAAGGGGTCATTCGATAGTAAATTAGGAGGGCTAGTGCCTTTATTGATAGTCAAAAGTGATTAAAGGGCAATAAGCCCCCTCCCCCCTGCGCCCATCATTTTCCCAAGCACTTCTGATAAAGATTTGGAGATGGTCATTTTTTTCACTGCAGTTGAAAGGTCCAGAAATTATGTCTTTGAGAATGACAACATCATTGGATCGGTAATAAGGAGGAATATTTTAAGATAGCCATTTTATTCAAAGTTTTCCAAATATCATATAAAAAGGCTTTTGGGGTTGAAAAAAAAAAAAATCCTGGGGCCAAGGGTTGTAATTTATTCCCAGACGCATCTAAGGTTTTCATGAAAGGGATGGGTGTTTATGTTTAGAGGAGACTCATTTGGTTGAAAATTAGAAGTTCTAGTTCCCTTTCAAAAGTGATGGAGGGCAAATAGCCCCCCTGACTATCCCTCTTTTTACCAAACGTATCTGATTGAAATTGAGTTTGTATTTGTTCAAAATAGTCTATAATACCTATAACAATGCCTCTTGGGTTGACAAAGCCCTCCAGGGCCATGTGAATAGGGTTTTAAGTTATACCCTTGGGGCAGATAAAGTTTTATGGAATGGGTTGTTATATGAACTTCAGATGGGGGTCATTTGATTTGAAATTGGAAGTTATATTGCCCATTTAAGATTAAAAACTGATTCGTCGGCAACCACTTCTCTTTTTCACGCCAATAGGCTCCCCAAACACCTCCAGCCAGTATATACTTCGAACAGGACCCATCGGATTGGTAATCAGGAATAATCAAGAATAAGTTACATGATTGTATGTTGTGTTTGATTTCTTTTCTGTAACAGCTCTTCAATGTTGGTAGCTACAGCGAACCACAAATCATCCCTGTTATTTCAAAAAATATTTTGTGTTTGACTCTCTTAGCTCTTTGTGGCTTTTGCTTTCTTAGTTTTTCTGCAGACGGCTGATGTGTGCACAAGCCTGATTTCCTGATCCTTCATTTAAATAAAGCCTGAATTAAGTGTTGTGTTTTGATATATCCCTTCCCTTTTCCAGAAAGATATTTCTGACTTATTTTGAAGCTTAATTTTACTAAAATGATTTGCATCATATCTCATAAAAATATATACAGGGATTTGTAAGTGCGCATCAGCTATTATGAAGGAGTGCTGGGTCAAACAGTGATTAATCACCATTTCCTTTTAAAACTAGTGGTTTATAAAACAGTGTCAACTTTGACGAAATGTCAAAAATTTACGAATCGAAATTTTAGTTTTCATAACAATGTAGCGCATTTTTCCACTTTTTAAACTTTGATGTATTTTTTATAAATTATTCTTTTTTAAGAATAAAAGTGATCAGAGTGCAGCTACCATCCCCCACACGCCCCAAAAATACATCCAATTTAAATTTTGAGACACTCCATTTATTCAATATAGTCCATAGCCCATATAACAAAGCTTTTGGATTGATATAAATCACTGGAGTCTGGAGTTGAGTGTTGTATTTTATACACATTTTGAATTTAGGGTTCGAAGGCAAGGGAAGGTTATATAAACTTTAGAAGTGGCTCATAAGGTTGAAATCAAAACTTTTAGTTCCTTCTTATGAGTCAAAAGTGATGGATTTCAATTAGACCTCCCCTAACTACCCCTCTTTTCACCAAACGCAAATATCGCAATAACGGCTTAAATTGTAAAGTTAGGTCTTTCACGATAAGTTGTGGTGGATCTTGAACTCGCAATTTCCATTTAACCTTAAAGTAACATTTGGTTTTAAGATTTGGTTTTTAAGCATAAAGAGTAATTGCATAACTTATACGATAGGCCTAAATATAGATATTTGCAAGATCGTTCAAATATGCTTAACAAAATGGCTGTCTTAAAATTTTGATTAAAAGTGCATGCATAATTATTAGCTAAAGAGGTGGGCTAATTGTACTCCAAACAGTTTTGAGTCTTAAAAAGGGTACTAGAACTTCGAATTCCAGTCAAATTTGCTACTTTAAGATATAAATGATACTACTAGCAATGATAGAGCAGCGCTGCCTATGAAATTGCTTATATCACCTTTTAATACTTTCATGTATATAGTTTCTTTCCTTTATTTGTAACTCCCCCTAAGCATTGCAACCTAATGCCCTTAATGTCATTAGTTAGAGTAATCGTAGATGTAGCATTAAAAATATACACATTGAATCTTCTGGCTGGGTCAAGATCTGCCACAAATTGCCCTGAAAGGTCTATCTTTATAATGTAAGCCGTTATTGTAAAATTGGCGCGTGGTAGAAGACGGGTAGTTGGGAGGAGGGCTAGTTGACCTCAATCACTTTTACTCTTAAAAGGGAACTAAAACTTTAAAGTTCAACCAAATGAGCCAATTTTAAAGATTATACAACCATCTTTTCCACAAGAATTCTAAATACCCTAGGGGCATAGCTTACAACCGTCACCCCCAGGCTCTGGTGGCTTATTAACCGTAGAATTAGTATTAAAAGTATACACATAATAGCTTCAGGTGAGTTCAAAATATGCCACAATTTACCCTGATAGGCCTAACTTAATAATTTAAGCAGTTATTGTGATATTTGTGTTAGGTGAAAACAAAGGTAGTTGGGGAAGATCTTGTTGAAATTCATCACTTTTGACTCTTAAAAAGGAACTATGGTTCCTTTTTAAAAAGTATGTTTCAAATAATTAAGTTAATTTTATGATGCATTTTTGTGAGCCAATTCTACAAAAATCTTGATTTTTGTCCGGCAAATTGGGAACCCATCTTTGGCTTTTGAAAAGTTAAACACGACGCTACTAGGTCTTTTTGACTCAATATGCCCACTAAAAAGCATAAGAAATGAGTGACTTTTGTGGCGAAGAATTTAGGAAAAATGGATCAAGCTTTAAAACCAGTTGGAAAATTATCAATGAAGTGGTCAGAGGCAGTCCTGCTCCACAGCAGTATAGCCTAAATGTTGGTGGCAACATAGTTTGAGATCTTGACAGGGTATGTGATTTGTTTGCTCAAAATTTTTTGAAGATTGGTGAAACTGTTCAGAGTGAAGCAATTGTGAACAGGAAGTGGCTGACAGAAAAATCTACTTTTAAAGAACTATGAGGTCAATATTTTGAAATGAAATTAGAACCCCTCGATTTGAAAGAAATAAGGAAGATTGTTTCTTCAATAAAATCAAACAGTGCTGGGGCTGAAGCTACGAACTCTAAAAACGAACTGATTCGTTTTTACAGTTACTGAGTTCGTAGCTGAAGCTACGAACTCTTAAGAGAAATTACAAACTGGGACACCGGGACACAAATGACGACCGTGACACAGGGAATATAAATGACGACCGGGACACAGGGACACATCATTAGAATAATGAGGTATAGATATGAATACGGATTGTTTTTCCCATGGACAATTATATGTTGCATGTTCAAGAGTCAGTAAACCTGACAATCTATTTATATGCACAGACAATGGGACAGCGAAGAATATTGTATATTCGCATGTTTTACGTAGTTAAAAACGTATATTTATATCTATCTTTATTCAAAGGTGGGAGACAGGGACACAACTACAATGGCGCGTAACTAATATGGCGCGTAACGACTTACGCGCGGGGGGGGGGGGGGGCTTGGGGTGGCGCGAAGCGCCACCCCAAGCCTGAATCTGAATCCCCCAAGAATCTGAATAAAATGGCTATCTCAGAATTTTGATCCGACTACTTTGGGAAAAAAATGAGGGTGGGAGGGGGCCTAGGTGCCCTCCGATTTTTTGGTCACTTAAAAAGGGCACTAGAACTTTTCATTTCCGTTCGAATGAGTCCTCTTGCAAAATTTTAGGACCTCTGGGTTGATACGATCACCCCTGGGAAAAAGAAAAAAAAACAAAACAAACAAACAAATAAACACGCATCCGTGATTTGTCTTCTGGCAAAAAATACAACATTCCACATTTTTATAGATAGGATCTTGGAACTTGTACAATAGGGTTCTCTGATACGCTGAATCTGATGGTGTGATTTTCATTAAGATTTTATGACTTTTAGGGGGTGTTTCGCCCTATTTTCTAAAATATGGCAGATTTTCTCAGGCTCGTAACTTTTGATGGGTATGTCTAAACTTGATGAAACTTATATATTTAAGATCAGCATTAAAATGTGATTTTTTTAATGTAACTATTGGTATCAAAATTTCGTTTTATAGAGTTTTGGTTAACATAGAGCCGGGTCGCTCCGTACTACAGTTCGTTACCACGAACTGTTTAGAAGTTTTATATGTCAGGTTAACCTCTTGGTTTACCTTTCAAAAATTGTTACATGTGATAACAGCAGGTTCTTCACAATCGGAGTGATCCTTGGTTTTATTTATTAGATATTTAAAAATCAAAGCATTCAAATAGAAATTTTCCTTATTAACAAAACTATTAATTACAAATTTCAATTTGCAATAAATAATTAGTTACAATTTATTATACGAATTATTTCTCATAATAAAACATCCTCGAACAAGAAAATGGCTGGTCTAAAATTGGCAAATATGGCTTTAGAAGCAAAAATAATTCAAATCTTGTTCAAATGCTATTAAGCACCTTTGTCATCTCATGTTAAACCTTTCGATGTAAAAAGTTTGATGAAACTTACAGCGTTCGTCTATGGGAGCTATTTATTTAACTACTTATGTGGCATTGCTGTATAGGGAAAAGGGTTCCTCTATCGAGGATCCAAAAATATAATAAATACATACTGTGCCCCACTCAAAAAGTGAAGTTAGGTCAATCCTAATGAAAATTACCAAAATATGATGAAAATATAATACTTTTGAAATAAATTTGCGCTATATATTTTTCACATTACGGGGAAGGGTGGAGGTAAAGTATAGCGGATCTGCAAACAAAATATGCAAGCTAAAATTATTTTGCATATTATGATATAAGAATTGTTTTCTAACTTCATGCTGTCCAAAAACTTTACCCCCCCCCCCAATATACAAATAAATAGCTCAATTTTATAAGTCTAATTCATTTTGTCACCGAACCCTTGTTTTTCACTGAGCGCAAGCTAATTATTTCTTAATACAGAAAGATGAACAAGAGCTAAGAGCTCATATGGCACTTGTGACGAGGTCGGAAGAGCCGAGAGCTCATATGGTACGAGGTCGGAAGAGCCAAGAGCCAAGAGCTCATTAAGATCTGGTCACCCTTTCGTAAGTTACAAATACCTCAATTTTCAAAATTACCTCCCCCCTCCCAATTCCACCAAAGAGAGCAGATCCGGTCCAGTTATGTCAGTCACGTATCTTAGACAGGTTTCTATTCTTCCCATCCAGTTTCATCCTGATCTCACCGCTTTAAGTATTTTCTAAGATTTCCGGTCCCCCCAACTGCCCCCCCCCCCCAATTACGTTTTATCCGGTTGAGATTTAAAATAAGATATCGGAGTTACGAGGTCCTTCTAAATATGAAGTTTCATGAAGATCCGATCACTCCTTCGTAAGTTAAAAATACGTTATTTTTCTTATTTTTCAGAATTACCCCCCCCCCCCCGCAATTGAGCGGATCCGTTCCAATTATGTAAATTACGTATGCAAGACTTTTGCTTATTTTTCCAACCAAGTTTCATCCCAATCCCTCCAATCTAAGCGTTTCCCATCATTTTAGGTCTCCCCACCCCAAACTTCCCCCAATGTCACCAGATCCGGTCAGGATTTAGAATAAGAGCTTTGAGCCACAATATCCTTCTAAAAATCAAATTTCATGGAGATCCAATCACCCGTTCGTAAGTTAAAAATACCTCATTTTTTCTAATTTTTCAGAATTACCCCCCCCCCCCAACTACCCAAAAGAGAGCGGATCCGTTCCGTTTATGTCAATCATCTATCTAGGACTTGTGTTTATTTTTCCCACCATGTTTCATCCCGATCCCTCCACTCTAAGTGTTTTCCAAGTTTTAGGTTTCCCCCTCCCAACTCCCCGCCCCCATCACCAGATCCGGTCGGGATTTAAAATAAGAGCTCTAAGACACGATATCCTTCTAAACATCAAATTTCATTGAGATCCGATCACCCGTTCGTAAGTTGAAAATGCCTCATTTTTCTAATTTTTAAGACTTACTCCCCCCCCCAACTACCCCAAAGAGAGCAAATAAGTTCCGATTATGTCAATCATGTATCTGGGACTTGCGCTTATTTTTCCCATCAAGTTTCATCCCGATCCCTCTACTCTAAGTGTTTTCCTAGATTTTAGGTTTCCCCCCTCCAACTCCCCCCAATGTCATCAGACCCAGTCAGGATTTAAAATAAGAGCTCTGAGACACAATATCATTCCAAACATCAAATTTCATTAAGATCCAATCACCCGCTCATAAGTTAAAAATACTTCATTTTTTCTATTTTTCCGAATTAACCGGCCCCTACCCCCCCCAGATGGTCAAATCGGGAAAACGACTATTTTTAATTTAATCTGGTCCGGTCCCTGATACGCTTGCCAAATTTCATCGTCCTAGCTTACCTGGAAGTGCCTAAAGTAGCAAAACCGGGACTTTAGGTTTTCCCCCTCCAACTCCCCCCAATGTCATCAGATCCGGTCTGGATTTAAAATAAGAGCTCTAAGACACAATATCATTCCAAACATCAAATTTCATTAAGATCCAAATACCCGCTGATAAGTTAAAAATACTTCATTTTTTCTATTTTTTGCGAATTAACCGGGCCCCCACTCCCCCCCCCAGATGGTCAAATCGGGAAAACGACTATTTCTAATTTAATCTGGTCCGGTCCCTGATACGCTTGCCAAATTTCATCGTCCTAGCTTACCTGGAAGTGCCTAAAGTAGCAAAACCGGGACCGACAGACAGACCGACAGACCGACAGACCGACAGACCGACAGAATTGGCGACTGCTATATGTCACTTGGTTAATACCAAGTGCCATAAAAATCAAATTTCATGGAGATCCAATCACCTGTTCGTAAATTAAAAATACCTCATTTTTTCTAATTTTTCAGGATTAACCCCCCCCCCCCAACTACCCAAAAGAGAGCGGATCCGTTCCGTTTATGTCAATCATCTATCTAGGACTTGTGTTTATTTTTCCCACCATGTTTCATCCCGATCCTCCACTCTAAGTGTTTTCCAAGTTTTAGGTTTCCCCCTCCCAACTCACCGCCCCCATCACCAGATCCGGTCGGGATTTAAAATAAGAGCTCTAAGACACGATATCCTTCTAAACATCAAATTTCATTGAGATCCGATCACCCGTTCGTAAGTTGAAAATACCTCATTTTTCTAATTTTTAAGACTTACTCCCCCCCCCCCAACTACCCCTAAGAGAGCAAATAAGTTCCGATCATGTCAATCATGTATCTAGGACTTGCGGTTATTTTTCCCATCAAGTTTCATCCCGATCCCTCTACTCTAAGTGTTTTCCAAGATTTTAGGTTTCCCCCCTCCAACTCCCCCCAATGTCATCAGACCCAGTCGGGATTTAAAATAAGAGCTCTGAGACACAATATCATTCCAAACATCAAATTTCATTAAGATCCAATCACCCGCTCATAAGTTAAAAATACTTCATTTTTTCTATTTTTCCGAATTAACCGGCCCCTTCTCCCCCCCCCCCCCCAGATGGTCAAATCGGGAAAACGACTATTTCTAATTTAATCTGGTCCGGTCCCTGATACGCTTGCCAAATTTCATCGTCCTAGCTTACCTGGAAGTGCCTAAAGTAGCAGAACCGGGACTTTAGGTTTTCCCCCTCCAACTCCCCCCAATGTCATCAGATCCGGTCGGGATTAAAAATAAGAGCTCTAAGACACAATATCATTCCAAACATCAAATTTCATTAAGATCCAAATACCCGCTGATAAGTTAAAAATACTTCATTTTTTCTATTTTTTGCGAATTAACCGGGCCCCCACTCCCCCCCAGATGGTCAAATCGGGAAAACGACTATTTCTAATTTAATCTGGTCCGGTCCCTGATACGCTTGCCAAATTTCATCGTCCTAGCTTACCTGGAAGTGCCTAAAGTAGCAAAACCGGGACCGACAGACAGACCGACAGACAGACAGACCGACAGACCGACAGAATTGGCGACTGCTATATGTCACTTGGTTAATACCAAGTGCCATAAAAACCGATTCTAGGTTTGTTCTCGAGTTTTACGCATCATAATTCTTGAGTAGGGTCACTATCAAACAGTTCGTGGTAAAGAACTGTAGTAAGGAGTGACCCGGCTCAATAGTAACCAAAACTCTAAAAAAAATGGAATTTTGATACCAATAGCTACATCAAAAGAATTGCATTTTAATGCTCATTTTAAATATATAAATTTCATCAAGTTTAGTCTTACCCATCAAAAGTTACGAGCCTGAGAAAATTTGCGTTATTTTAGAAAATAGGGGGAAACAGCCCCTAAAAGTCATAAAATCTTAACGAAAATCACACCATCAGATTCAGCGTATCAGAGAACCCTACTGTAAAAGTTTCAAGCTCCTATCTACAAAAATGTGGAATTTTGCATTTTTGCCAGAAGGCAGATCACGGATTCGTGTTTTTTTTTTTTTTTTTTTTTTTTTTTTTCCAAGGGTGATCGTATCGACCCAGTTGTCCTAGAATGTTGCAAGAGGGCTCATTCTAACGGAAATGAAAAGTTGTAGTGCCCTTTTTAAGTGACCAAAGAAATTGGAGGGCACCTAGGCCCCCTCCCACGCTAATTATTTGCCCAAAGTCAACGGATTAAAATTCTGAGATAGCCATTTTATTCATCGTAGTCAAAAACCTCATAACTATGTCTTTGGGGACGACTTACTCCCCCACAGTCCCCGTGGGAGGGGCAACAAGTTACAAACTTTGACCAGTGCTTACATATAGTAATGGTTATTGGGAAGTGTACAGGCGTTTTCAGGAGTATTTTTTTTGGTTTGGGGGAGGGGTTGAGCAGAGGGGGATATGCTGGGGGAACTTTCCATCGAGAATTTGTCATGGGAGAAGAAGATTTCCATGAAGGGAGAGCAGGATTTACTAGCATTATTAAAAAAAAACAATTAAAAAATAAATATGAAAAAGTTTTTTCAGCTGGAAGTGAGGAACAGCATTAAAACTTAAAACAGAAACAGAAATTATTACCCATATGAGGGGCTCACCTCCTTCTAATACCTCGCTCTTTACGCTAAAGTATTTTTAGTAATTTCAACTATTCATTCTACGGCTTTTGTGATTCAGGGGTCATTCTTAATGAATTGGGACAAAATTTAAGCTTTAGTGTAAAGAGCAAGGTACTGACGAGGGGGCGAACCCCCTCATATATGTAATAAAAACATGAGAATACAAAAGTTGTTTACGTAAGCTAATTTATAAGTTACATAAATCTTTTACTAATAAAAAGATTCGTAAAACATTAAAAGTTCTAGTTGCCTTTTTAATTAGCCAAAAAATCGGAGGGCAACTCGGCTTCCTCCCCCGCTCTTTTTTTCTCAAAATCATTCGTGTTTGAGAGCCAAAATCAAAACATGCATTGATTCAAAAACGTTCAGAAATTAAATAAAAAAAACAAGTTTTTTTTAACTGAAAGTAAGGAACGACATTAAAACGACAATGCTGTCAAATGCAGTCAAAATGGAGTTTTATTTGTTTTTGACGCACTTGTCCTAGCCATCAGCTACTCAGAAGAAAAATATATATTCTCTCACTTACGTCTAAAATTGCTGTCTGACATGTTCACATTTCTTTAATGTGTTGCCAAAACCTGACAGTTAAGCTGTTCTCAAAGGGAGGATTATTAGGACAATGCAGATCAGGATGATTCAAGTGTGAATGAACATGCATTGCCCTGATGATCCTGCATTTAAGAACATCTTACCAATCAGCTTTTGGCAATTGTCTCAGAAATGAGAACGAATATCAGAAATGTAAATCATGCTCAGAAATGAGTATCAGAAAAGGATGAAATGTAATGTCACTGTCAGAAGATGTGGAAATAAAAGAGAAAAAAACCCGTTGAATGTACTTTGGCCCCACTTTGTTAGCCCCACTTGTTGAAATCTCTCTTCGAATTTGGTCTAATCATAAATGAAGTTATTAAATTTTTTTTCGGCAACTATGATGCACTTAGCAAATATTTTTTGGCGATTACCTAACAAATATGAAAAATGTAAGATATGACTCATGGGCTTGGCAATGACCATATTGTATTTTATTCTATTGTAAGTGATGTAAACCCTGACCTGGTCTAGCATCGATTATTCTTTGGATGAGTTAGCTTTTTAGCGTTTTTTGCTGTTGCACAATCTTGCAAATCATGCCATACGCTAAAGCAGATTTGCATATAAATAGTGCGGTAGTGCAGTGGATAGAGCTGCAAATCGAAGGTCTAAGAACTACAGTTTAAACCTGCCAGTCGTAAGGCACTAAAGGAGTGGCTACCCCTCTTTTCACCAAACGCAAATATCGCAATAACGGCTTAAATTGTAAAGTTAGGTCTTTCACGATAAGTTGTGGTGGATCTTGAACTCGCAATTTCCATTTAACCTTAAAGTAACATTTGGTTATAAGATTTGGTTTTTAAGCATAAAGAGCTAATTACATAACTTACACGATAGCCCTAAATATACATATTTTCAAGACCGTTCAAATATGCTTAACGAAATGGCTGTATTAAAATTCTGATTAAAAGTGCATGCATAATTATGAACTAAAGAGGTGGGCTAATTGTACTCCAAACAGTTTTGAGTCTTAAAATGGGTACTAAAACTTTGAATTCCAGTCAAATTAGCCCCTTTAAGATATAAATGATACTACTAGCATTGATAGAGCAGCGCTGCCTATGAAATTGCTTATATCACCTTTTAATACTTTCATGTATATAGTTTTATATAGTTTCTTTCCTTTATTTGTAACTCCCCCTAAGCATTGCAACCTAATACCCTTAATGTCATTAGTTACAATAATCGTAGATGTAGCATTAAAAGTATACACATTGAATCTTCTGGCTTGGTCAAGATCTGCCACAAATTACCCTAAAAGGTCTATCTTAATAATGTAAGCCGTTATTGTGAAATTGGCGCGTGGTAAAAGACGGGTAGATGGGAGGAGGGCTAGTTGACCTCAATCACTTTTGACTCTTAAAAGGGAACTAAAACTTTAAAGTTCAACCAAATGAGCCAATTTATAGATTATACAACCATCTTTTCCACAAGAATTCTAAATACCCTAGGGGCATAGCTTACAACCGTCACCCCCAGGCTCTGGTGGCTTATTAACCGTAGAATTAGTATTAAAAGTATACACATAATAGCTTCAGGTGAGTTCAAAATATGCCACAATTTACCCTGATAGGCCTAACTTAATAATTTAAGCAGTTATTGTGATATTTGTGTTAGGTGAAAACAAAGGTAGTTGGGGAAGGTCTTGTTGAAATCCATCACTTTTGACTCTTAAAAAGGAACTATGGTTCCTTTTTAAAAAGTATGTTTCAATTAATTAAGTTAATTTTAAGATGCATTTTTGCGAGCCAATTCTACAAAAATCTTGATTTTTGTCCGGCAAATTGGGAACCCATCTTTGGCTTTTGAAAAGTTAAACACCACGCTACTAGGTCTTTTTGACTCAATATGCCCACTAAAAAGCATGAAAAATGAGTGACTTTTGTGGCGAAGAATTTAGGAAAAATGGATCAAGCTTTAAAACCAGTTGGAAAATTATCAATGAAGTGGTCAGAGGCAGTCCTGCTCCACAACAGTATAGCCTAAATGTTGGTGGCGACACAGTTTGAGATCTTGACAGGGTATGTGATTTGTTTGCTCATAATTTTTTGAAGATTGGTGAAACTGTTCAGAGTGAAGCAATAGTGAACAAGGAGTTGTTAACAGAAAAATCTACTTTGAAGAACTATGAGGTCAATATTTTGAAATGATATTAGAACCCCGCGATTCTAAAGAAATAAGGAAGATTGTTTCTTCAATAAAATCAAACAGTGTTGGGGCTGATGCTACGAACTCTAAAAACGGTGCTTCCAATTCTGGTACTAGTATATTTAATAAATTTGTCAATGGCAGAAGGTCAATTTCTCCCTTCGTTGAAAATGGCCAAAGTCATCCCGCTTCCAAAGTCTGGAACTCTAAGTAACCTTTCAAATTGGAGACCTATATCAATACTACCTCTCATTTCAAAGATATATGAAAAAATGGTGCACAAAAGACTATTTGAGCATCTAATGAATTGCAGATTTCTCTCTGGAACTCAATTTGGTTTTAGAAAAAGAACTTCAAATGTGCATGCCGCTTTAAATTTAATTGATAAAGTAAACAATGCTCTGGAAAATAATTATTTTTGCATGACAATCTTAATATCTTTATATATTTGTCGAAGTTTGGTACTAGGAATTAGTGTTTCGAGTTGTTTTGAGTCGTATTTGCGAAATAGAGGGCAAAAATTGCAATAAATAACGATGTTTCTCAGGTTTACCCACTGAATTGGGCAGTGCTACAAGGTTCTATCCTAGGTCCTCTTTAATTTTTAATTTACGTAGACAGTATAAGATTTCTTATCTCTGGTTATTTAACGTCTTTTGCCAACGAACTGCAATAACTGTTATTGCCAAATCGTTGCCGGACTTGTTAGACCTAACAAATAATGCTTTAAAGGGTAACAAACTTCATACGATTGTTAGTAACTATAGTAACTTTAGTAACTTTAGTAACTTTTTTTTTAGTATAGTAACTTTCAGTCTAATTATAGGAGAGTTTAAGTGTAACAGAATAGGACAATTAGAATTTTAGAAAATTACGATCGTGGAAGCGTACTGTATCACTGTATCTATGTATAAGAAGTTTGATATTTTGGATGTTGGAAAAACCAGAGACATATAGATTGGTATTTTAGTATGTAAGTGTCTACATAAATTAGGGCCTGACATTTTAGTGATTTTTTTTTTAACTTAGGTTCTTCTTATCATGATTATGATACACGAAATTCAAATAATCTTGTTCATGAGGTTTCGGAATACTTCTCGATCGGCTCAAGTCATCAGATACATGGGACCGACAGTCGGAAATCCATTCCTACAGCATGTTAAGGAATCAGAAAGTCTGTCTCAGCTGAAACGTCGCCTCAAGGCCCATCTTCTGAACGATCAGTTGAGCATTTGAGTATTTGTTGAGTATTTTAGTTCAGTATTTTAGTTGAGTATTTCTTGAGTTTTTAGTAATGTTGAGTATTTTAGACGGAGAGAAGAGTATCACTCCCCGCCCCCATTTACTTAAATTAATCATCAGACCTCTCGCATTTTCCTTTTTACTATCGTAGCTTGTTTCAACCTAGTGGGTGTGTGTGGAGGGGAAAGGGTTGTCAGAGAAAAAGTTACTTAATTGATAAATTGGAGAAAGGGATTTAAATGGGATAACCTATTATAAAGTTTACACTTGCTTTATTACTTTAAAAATGCACGAAAAGAATTTTATTCCATTGCGAAACATGCTTCGCAAGTTTTGAGCTTTAAGAAAGGGGAAGCTTCCCCTTTATAATTATGCCTATTTTGGGGACAGATGTGCCCCTGAAGGGCTCATTAAACTTTCAATGAGCCCTCCTTTCTGCAGTTGTGCCAATCCATAAAAATGTTGGGAAGAGGGTAAGATCAAACATGTTTTTCAAATCGAGGGGAGGGATCAGTTTTGTCATTCTTTCAAATTTCTCAATGATATTACCAAAAACCATTTTCAATGGAAATTCATAAGTGAAACATTTTTTTTTATTTAAGGTGGGGGAGCGAGCTCTAGAGTTAACCGCCTTTACCTCTTTCCCAAATGGCGCCCTTGTTCACCTAGTGCTGCCTGTCATCTAACGTAAAAAAAGCCCGTGGTTACGCCTACGATGGCAACTTTCTGAATGCGCCCTTAACCAGACTTTTCTTGGTTAATTGCTTTGTCTTTTCATAATGTTTTTACTCTTTTCTTTTTTTGTTAATTCTGTTTGCTCTCTGAGGAGATGATAAAAAACTGAATAAAAAACGGGAAAAAAACGTAACATCATTATAGCAAAGATTATATCTTTTTTTTTCAAAGTAGCTAATAATTATGGAAGTAACACGGTATTTTTGTTAATTGGAAAATCTTTCTTTTTCTAGTCCTCTTTTGTCAAAGTCATTCATCACTTATAATCAGCCAGTCCAAGTCAATTTCCTTTGTTACTCTTTTTCTGCTCTTGTTAATTTTTTCTTTTTGAATCATTTCGCAAGTGCGTGCTAGGACTTTAGTGTTGATTGACGTCTACACGGATACAGACTATCTAAGGGGTAAGAAAAAGAATTTTGTTAGTTTACAAACTTTATCCCTTATCTTATTTAAGAGAAAGGGATGTGAAGGAGTGAACTTATCAACTCAGTAAAATGTACTTGATTTACCTGAAAACTACCAACGATACAAGGTTATTCTAAGAACATGGGATACGAGGTCGCTCATTCTAAGAAATGTACAGCAGGTGACGCATGCCAAGTTTGATGGAACTATGTCAAGTGTGGAAGAAGTGTGTTTGATGGGAGGGGGATACTGCTCAGAGACGGGTGGAACTGTGCGGCATATATGGCTGTCCAAGGTATACACCGTATTGCGAGAAGTAAGAAATACTTCTATGTAATCGGGAGTTGTTGACCCAGGGAGCCTGTCAACCAATGAGCATTAAATATCATATTATAAGGTATTGGTAAAACCCAAAAAATTGATAGCATATCCCAGAATCCCAGCTCTATACTAATAAATGTATGATTGAATTCCAAAAACGGATATAGCCTATTATCTGACGATGGTTTACTACTAACCCACTCATTACAGAGACTTCTTTGCTCTTATCCCCTCCAAAATTAAATTTAAACTGTGGTTTTGTCTTCAATTACGGTTAGAAACCATTAAAGGATGATAAAACAGTTCGTGGTAGCGATTTGTAAGTAAAGAGCAACCCGGCTCAATAGTAACCGAAACTCCGAAAACGGAATTCCGATACCAATAGATACATCAAAAGAATCAGAGTTTTATGCTGATTTCAAATATACAAGTTTCATCAAATTTAATCCTACCCGTCAAAAGTTATAAGCCTGAGAAGATTTTCCCTCATTTTCGAAAAAAGGGAAAAATACCCCCTAAAAGTCATAGGTTCTTAATGGAAATCCCACCGTCAGATTCAGCGTATCAGGAGAATTATGCTGCAGGGTTTCAAGCTCTTATCTGCACAAATGTGTAATGTTTTTTTTTTTTTGTGAGAAGAAAGATCACGGAGGTGTGTTTATTTGTTTTTTTTTTCCAGGGGTTATTGTGTCGACTCACTGGTCCTCGAATTTCACAAGAGGGGTCATTCGAACGAATATTAAAAGTTCTAGTGCCCTTTTTAAGTAATAAAAAAATTGAGGCAAGACCCCCTCTCACCCTAATTTTTCCCCAAAGTCAAAAAATCAAATTTTTGAGATAGACATTTCTGTCAGCATAGTCGAAATATCTAATAATAGTCGGAATATCTATGTCTTTGAGGACGACTTAATCCCCCACAGTCCAAGGGGGAAGACTACAAGTTATGAACTTTGCCCATTGTTTACACATAGTATTGGTTATTGGTAAGTATACAGACATTGGGAGGATTTTTCCTCCGTGGAGGATTTTTCCAGGGAGGAATTTCATATTGGGGAAGATAATTTCTATGAACGGGCGCTGGATATTCCAGCACAATTTAAGAAATGATCATAAATTAAATTTAAAAAACAAGTTTTTTAGACTTAAATTAAGGAGTAACATTAAAACTTAAGACGAACAGAAATTATTACATATATGAGGGGTTTCATCCCCTCAACAGTACCTCACTGTTTACGCTAAAGTATTTTTTTTGTAATTTCAAAAGAGCTATTTGTTGTAATTAAACGGCCTTTGTGATTCTCAGGGGTCATTCTTAAAGAAATGGAACAAAATTCGAACTTCAGCGTAAAGACCGAGGTATTGACGAGGAGGTTAACCCCCTCATATTACTTACATGAGGAAGTTCCCCCTCCTGTCAATACCTCGTTCTTTACGCTAGAGTTCGATTTTTGTAAAATAACGACCGATATAAGCAATAATTTGCTTGTGTTATTTTCCAGCCAATCTAAGTATTTATTTTTACTCTAAGCAGCTTTATAACTACGATCTTTATGCGATAATAAACCAAAGATATTGTATGTCTTCGGCATGTAGTTCTTCTTAAATACAAATATAAAAGTTTTTTCCAACTGAAAGTAAGGAATAACCTATGTTTTAATAAATTCTACGTATATCTAGTAAATATGTATATATTATTACGTATTATAACGTAATAAATTATTACGTATCAAACAGTTCGTGGTAACGAACTGTAGTAAGGAGCGACCCGACTCTATAGAAACCAAAACTCTAAAAAATTGAATTTTGATACCAATAGCTACATCAAAGGAATTACATTTTAATGCTGATTTTAAATATATAAGTTTCATCAAGTTTAGTCTTACGCATCAAAAGTTACGAGCCTGAGAAAATTTGTGTTATTTTAGAAAATAGGGAGGAAAACCCCCTAAAAGTCATAGAATCTTAACGACAATTACACCATCAGATTCAGCGTATCAGAGAACCCTACTGTAGAAGTTTCAAGCTCCTATCTACAAAAACGTGGAATTTTGTATTTTTTGCCAGAAGGCAGATCACGGATGCGTGTTTACAGGGTTGCCAAAGGGACACTTTTAGTGCTTTTTTGACAGTTTTTCACTCTTGGTGACACCGTGCCACTATTAGGTAGAAAAAGGCCACTTTTTGGAAAAAAGGGACACTTTTTGGCATTTTTTCAAAATCAACACCATATGTATTTATTTTCAGTTTTTTTTAACTTCAACTGCTTTTAATTTGTGCTTTGTGCTTTTCAGGTTTGTTTCCGTCTTAGGGATTTTTTTTTATCGTATCCGCACTGATTTCCTTTTCACATGTGACTTGCTCAAGAGAGTTTAGAAAAAGTTTTTTTTTTGATAAAAAAAAACTGAAGCAAGCGTATAACTGCTGGTAAGTAAAAGCTTAAGGTGTTTTATGACTTGTAGTCTACAGGAGTATGCAGAGGTGCGTCTATGGATAGTAATTAGTAGCAAACTATCTGATCCTGATCTGATTTGCTGCTGCTTGATCATTTTTTGGACGAGGGTGAACCTCAGTTGATTTCCTGAATTAAGACATTAGGCTTTTAGTAAATATGCAGTTTAGGTTCACACGCATATGGGTACAGTTTAACCCAGTAGAAAATTCTCTGGTAACTGTCAAGAACATTTAATACTATCATAGTCTGAACATCATATCCAGTGTACCGAGTGCTAACTAACGAAATGTGCTTTTTGCCAAAAGTGATGAAAGGATGCAAGAACGGGAGTTAAAAATGTTTCGCTTTACATGCTGTAACCTGGTGGACTGTTTAAAGAAGAAACAGAAGACTATTATTGAAACCAACCAAGCTTTCCAAGGTTATACACACAAAACAAGTTATGAAGCGTCTAAAATCGCCACAGATATGTAAACAAGCAGGTTGGCCGAAGGCAATGCTAACTTGGCCAACTTGGGTTTTTTCCTCATTTAGTTTGATGCATCTCTACATGAGAGTATAGGCCAGATTTTCATTCTATGAGTATTGTAGATTCTATACCTATAAACCTAGTAGTTAACAAAGATGTGGTCACCCTTTTTTAGCATAATGTTTACACAGTTATTTCAGTTAGGACAGTTTTTCAGATTGAAGTAGTTGTGTAACCACTCAGTGTCTCTGACACCCCGAAACATAAAAAGTTCAAATGTGAAAGGACTCTGTATTGACCTCTTTATTATACCACTGTCATGAAGATGTGAAAAAGTGAGGTTTCTATTTTGCTGAGGAAGGCCTGCTAGTTCGGCTGTAAAATCTGACACATCAACAGTATTTTTTTTTCGTGGTTATTGCTGACCTAATGAAACATTGGTTTTTCTCGTCTTTCTGACAATGGTTATGACAAGTTCTGACTCTTGTGCCATTGTTTAAATCTACCCTCAAGGCACATAATTTCATATCTAACCTTACGGACTATCTTTTTGTGAACTGGAAACATCACTATGCACTGTATAAACAGCCTTTGGTGATAAACTGAGTGTCTATTGACAGCCAATGTCTGGTGATCTGCCATTTTGCTTGGTAAGATAAATACCTTGAACGTACAGTTTCAGTCTGGGGAAACTTTGATAACAAGCTTCAGATCGACATTGAAAGCTATCAAGAGCTTTGTGAAACTAGAAATCCTGAACAGAAGTGATGCTTTTGAGTTGCCTCTTGAGCCCCGAAACTACAAAGATGTGAAATTTGTGTTCTGTGGTCCCAATACAGAAGCTTTTCTGAATAAAGAAGGAGCATCAGGGAAAGCTGTTGAACAGTTTAGGCTGACTTCCTTGGGATTCTACATTGAACTGGTGAAGCAGATGAGAAACCGGGTCAATCATAAAGATAAGACATTACAAGCTCTCGAGTACTTAGCCCCGAAAGTTGCCGTGAATGGCACTGTTGTAACGATTAGTCCTTTGACCAGCAGATCTAGCGAACTCCTGGGGAAAAGCCAGAGCAAGATAGTCTGCTAGAGACAGTCTCGAAAACCAGTGGCTGAGCCTGCCAGATTTCAAAGAAGAAATGATCCTGAAGTCTGGTGGTGAAGAGCTAGTGTCCTCACCATCTTATTTTTAGAAGCTCTTGTTAGATGTGAAGAATCCGACGGCACTCCCAAATTCTTTGAACTATCAAACTTTTTGTTGAACTTATGCGCGTTACCTCACTCAGGTGCTGGTGCCGAAAGACAGTTTTCTCAACCAACAAACATCAAAACTAAGTTACGAAATCGGTTGGAAGTGAAAACTGTGGATTCCCTCATCCATGTAAAGCAGATGGTTACTCGTAACGCTGCATCGGTGCCACCAATATCACTTAACATTTTTTTGAGGTGGTACTGCGAGGCTGGCGATAAGGATGAGCAAATAGAGAATGAATCTGAACCTGACCTATTTGACTGACCAATCAGAAAACCAAATAACTGAAATCAGATTGCAGTAGCCGAAGTTTTTTTCTCCAAAATGGTTAACCAGTAAAAATTGATTTTTTTTTTCAAAAATGAAGGCTGAAGCTTTAAACAGATTTCTCGTACAGGAATTCTGCATTAAAGTTTCCCTTCGTACTCTAACATTCTTGAAATTTTCTCCTTTCTTTCTTGAAAAACTTGGCCTTTTCTGAACCCAGAATGTGGCTGGACCTCTGTATAACGCTTCCTGTATTGGAATCCGATTCATTCTGTATCTGCTCACTTTTCGTAAGCCTTCATAAAATGGAATGCAGCGTATGTGAAATCCAACACAGTCTTTCCCTTATAAAGGCCTTTTCATGCTGTCTAGGTTTTTCAGTTCAATCCTTCTTGAGCCGCGAAGATGGTAAAGGCCTAGCGCAAAATATTTCGGATTTGCTTAGACATTTGTTTTGCACCATTCTGCTTTTGGTGAAAAGGATTGCGATTAGATAAGCCTTTTTATTTGTCTCTTACAGACGCCGTCCAAATCTCCTCAGAAGAAAGAGATTGGGCAGAGAGAAACGGACTTTCTTAGAAAAACCAAAGCTATTCTTGACAACAAAAAGCCTTTCTCTTTGGTTTTCTGTGCTTTTTATGGCACTTGGTATTAACCAAGTGCCTTATTAACCCTTGACTGGGCTGCCCACTGAATTCAAATATCTGTCTTGGCTTTTTTCTACAATTGGCCATGACTTCCACTTTTCCCACAACTATTCCCTCTTTTTTAAGAGGTCTGTCTGTCGGTCCCGGTATTGCTACTTTAGGCACTTCCAGGTAAGGTAGGACGATGAAATTTGGCAACTGTATCACGGACCGGACCAGATTAAATTAGAAATAGTCGTTTTCCCGATTTGACCATCTGGGGGGAGTGGGGGACCGGTTAATTCGGAAAAAAAAGAAAAAATGAAGTATTTTTAACTTATGAGCAGGTGATGGGATCTTAATGAAATTTGACGTTTGGAATGATATTGTGTCTCAGAGCTTTTATTTTAAATTCCGACCGGATCTGATGACATTGGGGGGAGTTGGAGGGGGGATACCTAAAATCTTGGAAAACACTTAGAGTGGAGGGGTCGGGATGAAACTTGATGGGAAAAATAATCACAAGTCCCAGATACATGATTGACATAATCGGGACGGATCCGCTCTCTTTGGAATAGTTGGGGGGGGGGGGTATTCTAAAAAATTAGAAAAAATGAGGTATTTTTAACTTACGAAAGGGTGATCAGATCTTAATGAAATTTGATCTTTAGAAGGATATCGTATCTTAGAGCTCTTATTTTAAATCCTGACCGGATCTGGTGACATTGGGGGGGGGGGGTATTTGGGAGGGGGAAACCTAAAACTTGGAAAACACTTAGAATGGAGGGATCGGGATGAAACTTGGTGGGAAAAATAAAGACAAGTCCTAGATACATGATTGACATAAACGGAACGGATCTGCTCTCGTGGGGTAGTTGGGGTGGGAGGGGTTATTTCTGAAAAATTAGAAAAAATGAGGTATTTTTAACTTACGAACGGGTGATCAGATATCAATGAAATTTGATATTTAGAAGGATATCGTGTCTCAGAGCTCTTATTTTAAACCCGACCGGATCTGATGACATGGGGGGGGGGGAGTTGGGAGGGGAAAACCTAAAACTTGGAAAACACTTAAGAGTGGAGGGATCGGGATGAAACTTGGTGGGAAAAATAAGCACAAGTCCTAGATACATGATTGACATAGTCGGAACGGATCCGCTCTCTCTGGGGTAGTTGGGGGAGGCGTTAGTTCTGAAAAATTAGAAAAAATGAAGTATTTTTAACTTACGAACGGGTGATCGGATCTCAATGAAGTTTGATATTTAGAAAGATATCTTGTCTCAAAGCTCTTATTTTAAATCCTGACCGGATCTGGTGATATTGGGGGAAGTTTGGGCTGGGGGAACCTAAAATCATGGAAAACGCTTAGATTGGAGGAATCGGTATGAAACTTGGTGGGAAAAATAGGCAGAAGTCTTACATACGTGATTTACATAATTGGAACGGATCCACTCTATTGGGGGGGGGGGTTAATTCTGAAAAACAAGAAAAAATGACGTATTTTTAACTTACGAAGGAATGATCGGATCTTCATGAAACTTCATATTTAGAAGGACCTCGTAACTCAGATCTCTTATTTTAAATCTCAACCGGATCAAGTGTAATTGGGGGGGGGGGCAGTTGGGGGACCGGAAATCTTAGAAAATACTTAGAGCGGTGAGATCAGGATGAAACTGGATGGGAAGAATAGAAACCTGTCTAAAATACGTGACTGACATAACCGGACCAGATCTGCTCTCTTTGTTGGAATTGGAAGGGGGGGGTAATTTTGAAAATTGAGGTATTTGTAACTTATGAAAGGGTGACCAGATCTTACTGAAATTCGATATTTAGAAGGATCTTTTGCTTAAAAGTTCTAATTTTAAGTTCCGACCGGTTCCTGTGACATTGGGGGGAGTTAGAGGGGGAATCTGGAATTCTTGGAAAACGTGAAAATTGGGGTATTTTTATCTTACGAATAGATGATCGGATCTTAATGAAATTTGATTTTTGAAGGAATTCATGTTTCAGAGGTCTTATTTCAAATCCCAACCAGATCTTTAGACATTGGGGAGAGTTGGAGGGGGAAATCTTGGAAAAACACTTAGAGTGGAGGAATCGGGATGAAGCTTGGTGGATAGAATAAACAAATGTCCTTGATACTTGATAGGCAGAATCGTACTGGATTCGCTCTCTTTGGGGGGAGGGGTTCAGTGATTTAGCGAGTTTGGTGCTTCTGGATGGCTAGGGCGATGAAAATTGGTAGGCGTGTCAGGGAGTTGCACAATTTGACTTGATAAAGTCGTTTTCCCAGATTCGACCATCTGGGGGGCTAAAGGGAGAGGACAAATTAGAAAAAATTAGGTATTTATAACTTACGAATGGGTGATCGGATCTGAATGAATTTTGATATTTAGAAGGACATCGGGACTCAGAGCTCTTATTTTAAATCCTGACCGGCATTAAGCCTCTTATTTTCCTTTTTTAATCAATCTATTGATTCATAGAATTTTGCTAGAGCTCATACCATATGATCTCTTCGCTCTTAGCTCTTCTTGCCTCGTCACAAGTGTCATATGAGCTCTTAGCTCTTGTTCTTTTTATTTCAACATTTGATTGAGCACATGTGATTTTTGTATTGCCACTATTTGCAAAGAATTTGACATTTCTTTGTTTGTTGAAGAATAAATTGGCTTTATACAGAATAAGTGATATTTGTCTTGTCATTATTTCGCTCCTTGTCAAGTTTGATCTCCTAGTTAATTGATCTCATGAATACATTAATATTTGGATAAAATAACGATGTGGTTGTGCATCTTTGCGAGAGCAGCCTTACCTAACCTGTTGGCAAAAGCCTGGTGAAACACGGGGATGTGAAGCATGTTGCAAGCCTAGCGCCTTTCACTCGCTTTTCGATATCAGTCTGCGGGAAATGGTCGACAAACTTTTGCAGAAGATCTGATATGCTACTGAAGGAAAAGAGGGAGCAAGGGCAATTAAGCCGTGTAGGCAGCGACAGACATCGTATCTGTGGTCTGTTTGTGCAGATCTTTTAAGCCATGTCTTCATTATGGCGTTTTCCGGCCGAGACGGCTTTGGCGACTCATAGTGAAGACAGGTTTTATCACTGTTTTCGTTTTCTCGCCGTACAGAGTAGACATTTTGGCTAAAAACGTAAGAACTAAACAACACATTTTGTCATTCATCTTAGTTGTACTCCAACTGTTCTTTACGTTCCTGTGACACCGCAAACGCAGCACAAATTATCCAGAATCTTCTGTAGTTCATGAAATAAAACTGAACTTTCAAATTTTTTGCCAAAAACGACGAAAATGAAAACTGTCGTCCAAAAAGCGGCAAAGCCAATTCTGGTGCCGAAAAACGCCATAATAAAAACAGGGCTTTACTGAGTTTTCGGAAGAAGAAATAAGTAGTACAACCGAAGGTTCCAGAGAACCCGAGAAATTGTACGGAATTCTTTTTCTTCTTCGTGTATTAGGCGATTTGAGGTTTTACATAGGATTTTACTTATTTGAAGAACCGCTTTGCTTTTACTTGAAAAAGAAGAACGTAAATCTGGCCCTGGAGTCGCGAGAAAACCATTTAAAGCCTTTTTTGTCAACTTTTAACGTATATTGGCTAATTTTCTAAAGGGACACTAAAAGTGTCCCTTTTTGCTGAATTTGACACTTTAGTCCCAAAAAGTTTTGGCAACCCTGCGTGTTTATTTGTTTTTTTTTTTTTTCTTTTTTCTTTTTCCCAGGGGTGATCGTATCGACCCAGTTGTCCTAGAATGTTGTGAGAGGGCTCATTCTAACGGAAATGAAAAGTTCTAGTGCCCCTTTCAAGTGACCAAAAAAATTGGAGGGCACCTAGGCCCCCTCCCATGCTAATTATTTTCCCAAAGTCAACGGATCAAAATTCTGAGATAGCCATTTTATTCACCGTAGTCGAAAAACCTTATAACTATGTCTTTGGGGACGACTAACTCCTCCACAGTCCCCGTGGGAGGGGTTACAAGTTACAAACTTTGACCAGTGCTTGCATATAGTAATGGTTATTGGGAAGTGTTCAGGTGTTTTCAGGAGGATTTTTTGGTTGGGAGGAGGGTTTGAAAAGAGGGGGATATACTGGGGGAACTCTCCATCGAGGAATTTGTCATGGGGGAAGAAAATTTCCATGAAGGGAGCGCAGGATATACTAGCATTATTTTAAAAAAACAATGAAAAAATAAAAATGAAATTTTTTTTTTCAGCTGGAAGTAAGGAGCAGCATTAAAACTTAAAACGAACAGAAATTATTACCCATATGAGGGGCTCACCTCCTCCTAATACCACGCTCTTTACGCTAAAGTATTTTTAGTAATGTCAACTATTTATTCTACGGCTTTTGTGATTCAGGGGTCATTCTTAATGAATTGGGCCAAAATTTAAGATTTAGCGTAAAGAGAGAGGTACTGACGAGGGGGCAAACCCTCTCATATGTGTAATAAAAACATGAGAATAAAAAATTCTTTATGTAAGCTAGTTTATAAGTTACGTATATCTTTTACTAATAAAAAGATTCGTAAAAAATTAAAAGTTCTAGTTGCCTTTTTTATTAACCAAAAAATTGGAGAGCAACTAGGCTTCCTCCCCCGCTCTTTTTTTTTCTCAAAATCATTCGATCAAAATTATGAGAAAGCCATTTAGCAAAAAAAAAAAAAAAATATGCAAATTTCGTTTTAATTATTTCTCTGCGGAGAGCCAAAATCAAAACATGCATTGATTCAAAAACGTTCAGAAATTAAATAAAAAAAACAAGTTTTTTCAACTGAAAGTAAGGAGCGACATTAAAACTTAAAACGAACAGAAATTACTTCGTATATGAAAGGGGCTGCTTCCTCATCAACGCCCCGCTCTTTACGCTAAAGGTTTTTACTGTTTTAAAAAGAAGAGTTGAGAGAAAGAGTCAAACTTTAGCGTAAAGAGCGGGGCGTTGATGAGGAAGCAGCCCCTTCTCTCATAAATACTGTTATTGCTCAAAGATTAAAGAAGCATTCTTCTAAAGCCTTAAATCCCACACCAGAAAACGATTCGAATAATCCCACAAGCACGATTTACCTACCTTACATTCCGAAAATTACTTTAAAACTGAAAAAAGTTTGTTTAAAGAACAATTTACCCGTTGTATTCACAAGTAATTTAAGTATAATGAATCTTCTCAATTATGGTAAGGATAAAACCCCAGTTACTCGTCTAAGAGGGGTGTATTAAATACCATGTAGTTGTGGAAATTATTACATTGGTCGAACCCACCAAAATTTAGGAACACGATTACAGCATCACAAAGAAAGTATTGAAAAAGCATTAAAATCTAGAAATAACTCCATATCTTTCGATTCAGCTTTAAGCAAACATATTTTTGAAAATTCAAACCATTATGTTCTATTTGACGAAACAATTCTAATTAGCACTGACCTAGGAATCAAACAAACTGTCCGCGAGGCAATCGAAATATAACGAAACTTAAATAATAATACATCCCTAAATAGAGACTTGGGTGAATACACACTCAATCCTATGTACACAAAATTAATTACAGAAAATAATCTAATTCAGGATAAAACAAAAATAGGAACGAATAAAAACACGCCCAATCCCAAAAGAACTACAAAATTAGCTGCAGAGAAGGCAAATATTGCAATAAGAAATTAGTCCATTTTTTAATAAATACAGTTAGTTCAATGAATGAACCTTTTTAGCTTGTAAAATTTTAGCTTTTATCACACAGTCTTGGCTGAACTTTTCTTTAAGAAGTAATGATGCCAAGGCTATCTTTTAAAAAAGAATGGATTTTTAACCCAAAACTTTTATTGTAAGTGTTTTATTGTTTATTATTTTCTTTGCTGAAGACGACCCTTAGATATAGGGCCGAAATATTCAAATAGGTTTTGTTGATTCACTGTCTTGGGAAAAAAGTCCTCATTATTCTCTCTTCTGTAGTTGTATTATGCAGTGAAGAAAAGGGGTGAGCCTGCACTTCATTAAATTTTACTGCTCTTCAATGATTTCATGAACTCACCAGTTTTTGAAGCTATACCACTCTGGGAATGTGTGTTGCCCAGTCATCTGTGTGTTGCCCAGTTTAAGAAATTTTGCATACCAAGTGACACTTGCAATGCGTGGTGCAAAGTGAATTACGCATGGCTCAAAGAGGTGTGGCGTGGCTGAAATGTGCTAGATGTGAGGGAAGAAGTAGCAATATGAGATACAATCCAAATTTGGAAAGCTTGTTACCTCTCAAAGCCCACCTCATAATAAATTTATATGTGGTTATCTTTCCTCCGTAATTGAATTAATTTTAAGCAATAGACAATCTAGGGAGAGGGAGGGGGCATAAAAAAGGGGGGGTAGGTATAGCTCCCATTAATTTAGTTCGTCGTTAATTTTATAAGGAAACTCACATCTTTTGCTATTCTGACAAATTTACCCCTCTGACGTATCGATTAGGAGGGGGTGGGGTTCAATTGTAAATTAATTTCCCCCTTTCTCATTTCCCCCTCCTTCTATATTTTGAGAAGTATAGTGTTTGGAATTGTCATTTAAAAATAGCCTACCTGTTTCTGTTTTCATTGAAAAAAAAAATCAAATTGACTCCTCTTGGTCTGAAAAAGGAATTTCACCCTC
Source organism: Artemia franciscana (assembly GCF_032884065.1). Taxonomy (NCBI): domain Eukaryota; kingdom Metazoa; phylum Arthropoda; class Branchiopoda; order Anostraca; family Artemiidae; genus Artemia; species Artemia franciscana. The sequence goes on along the minus strand of NC_088879.1, from coordinate 36,467,165 downwards.
CCCACTACACTGTCCAATTCTGAGACATACACCTCGTATGCGCTTGGAAAAAAGAAATTTCTTTCAAATTTCAAGTATTTATGCCAAAAAGTATGTCTGTAATAAAATTTAATTCTTTTTAATATACGTTTGTGAACAGATATTTCCACAAGAGATATTACCACACCTCTTTTAACCTGTGGAGGATGGTTAGATTTGAAGTGAAGGTATCTATTATTATGCGTAGGTTTTCTGTAAACCGTAAAATCAAGTTTATTCACACTGCGTATTATCAATACATCTAAAAAAGGTGTTTTCCATCTGTTTCGGTCTCTAGAGTAAATTGCAGGTTTCTATCGTAAGTATTTAAATGTTCTAGAAAACCTTTAAGTTCATTTTCGCCATAATCCCAAATTGAAATTACATCGTCCATGAAACGTCCCCAAAACACATGATTAAGAAAATACGAATCCAGGTCCCATTTTTCAAGATTCTCGACAAAAATATTTTTGAACAAAAGGCAAATATCGCAATAAGAAATTATTAAAATTTTTAATAAATGCAGTTAGTTCAATGAATGAACCTTTTTAGCTTGTAAAATGTTAGCTTTTATCACACAGTCTTTGCTGAACTTTTCGTTAAGAAGTAATGATGCCAAGGCTATCTTAAAGAAAAGAATAGATTTTTAACCGAAAATTTTTATTGTAAGTGTTTTATTGTTTATTATTTTCTTTTCTGAAGACGACCCTTAGATATAGGACCCAAATATTCAAATAGGTTTTGTTGGTTCACTGTTTTGGGAAAAAAGTCCTCATTATTCTCTTTTCTGTAGTTGTATTATGGAAAGGCAGTGTGGTCTTCGTCATTATTTACTTCACTGCATAGATATCGGTTAAAGATGTATTGTGTACTATTAAAAAGATGTGCTAAAAGCCAGATGCAAATCACAGTCTTTTTTTAAAAGAAATACCGTCAAAGGTTTTCCCCGAATTCGGCTTGGCTAAAACTGACTAATGGAAGTTGTCTAAAAATTAAGATCTGTCCACTTCCGCCGGATGTACAGCTTACTTTCGTTTTACTTAGGAATAGTTACTTGTTTCTCTTGAGTGATGTATGTGTTCAATAAAAAAAGGATCTAATTAATTCTCAGAATCTATCAGTGAGTCACAAAGGCTTCAATTTGTGTTTTGATCTGAAATCTTGAATTTAAGTGTTCAGATTAGTTATAGGTATAACTTTGGCCCTCAAGCCAGGGGTGCAGCAAAGGGGAAGCACTTCCTCCCTAAGATCCAAGGAACTTCGGGCGTTTTAATTTAGCTTATATACCGGCAACTGTCGGCAGATTAGAGAATTTCGTTGCCAAATCCTTTAAACCCCCAAGCTTAAACTAAAAACCCTAGCTCCGTCCCTGCCATCAAAATAGGTATCTAGAAATGGTGGATAGTGTTTAACTTATTAGCTCTAAGTCCCCCTCGAAAGTCTTAAAAAATGTTTATTATGCAATTTGCCACACCTTTTAACTTTTTAAAATAGACCCCTCTTTCCATACTGGCAAATCTCCTTTGTTAAAAATATAAATACGAAATATTTTCAAAACTAGGGAGGGAGTATTTTTTGTTGATTGTTTCTAATGAAAATACTATTTTTTTTTAAATCTAGGGGGTCTGTTTGCCGCCAGCCTCTTTTTGAATGGCACCCCGGTCTTAGGGGAGGGTTCTTATGTTCCATCTTAATATTTAAATTTTGTTAAAATCCGACATGTTACTGGGTTTAAGCCCCCCCCCTCAAAACATGCCTGATTCATAAATGAGTCAAAATGCAAAAACAAATTTTTGCTGCGTTGGGCGCCCCCTAATTAAAAAATCCCCTCACGAGAAAAACCCCTGGATACAAACTTAATAACTATAATTAGTTATAGAATTCGAAACGAATATTATAGAACACACACATATGGTGGAGGTCTGCTGTCATTTAAGTCGACAAGTAATATTGTTCCTTGTACAATCCTTGTAACTCATCAGTAAGTGAGTGAAAAATAAAACTTGACCCCCCTCCTCATCTTATAGAAACGTAAGCGTAATTTTTTTTTGGGTGGGGGGACAATAATGAAATATTTTTGGCTAATTCCCATAAATTCTTAAGGTGAGGGGTCTTGAGCCCTTAGGATCTTCCCATGTGTATGTCCTTTTCCTCTTTCGAAACACACCCATGCTACAAGGTACTTCCTCACCAGAATTTATCCCATGCATTAACGCATCCAATCAATGTTTTTAAAAAAGTCTCGCGATCAATACGATTAGATAATCACTACAATTAGTTATGATATATATGAATATTATAGATGACATATATGGGGAGGGGGAGGATAATTCTCTCTCTATGAGTCTAGTCGTCGCCTCAAATTACCTCTCTCCGAGATCGCTCTCTTATGAGCATGCGTGAAGATTTAAAGCGGCAAGTACAGAAGAAACTTACACATGTGGTGTACAAATTTTAGTATTCAAAATGGTTTTGTTGAGTGAAGACAGGCGCTGGAGTTTCGTGGCGCTTTAAAATTGTTTCTTTTTGGAATCTTAAATCTGGATATACATGACTGTTGGGTAATTGAATTGTATTTTTTTTGGTACTTATGTAGTATACCAAACACACTCATGAATTCAAGTCAGGTTGATCATGATGAAATACAACAAAACATGATGAACATATAGTACTTTAGTTTAATTAGAATAACTTGCACATTTTTGTCACTTATCATTTGTTTTTGTGGCTGTGAAACCGGTTTTCACAGATCTTATGTTCAGGAATCTTCTCGACTGTGTTTGGTATAATACATAAGTAGGCTCCCTTTTTGCTGCATTGTAACAGTAGTGATAATGTTTTGAAAAATATAGTCTTCCAGGAAGATTTTTCTTTAGTGTAGGCCTAGTTAGGGCTGTACAGGATAAGACCTGCCTAAATCTAGGGGGAAGGGGATACTTATGAATTAAAGCGACCTCCCTCAAGAAGTAAAGTTAGGAAATATTAAGCATGAATATGAAATATGCCTAATATGAATGGTATATAATGATATGAATTTAGTAACTAATGAATATACCTAAATATGACGAAATTTCAATTCTTTAGTAGTCTAAATATGACGAAAATTCAAAATTATGGAAACTATAATAAAGAATTATGGAAAGCAGTCCGTCCAAAACGCGTTAGCCTATATTAAATACCTAACCAAATTTCCAACTGTATATCTTAGGCTCTATGTTAAATGAAAATGTGCCTATATAACCTAGTAGTTTATCTCACTGTTCTAAGCTAATTGTCTCTGAATGCAGACAGAAACACTGGTTTTACGCAAACAGTTCAGATCAAACTTAATGAGTGGGGTCGCTATAATACATAAGTACGGGGGGGGGGCTATTCTCACTGGCAAAAGATCGGCACAAAAGTGGAAACGGTCTAGTTTAATTCCTTTTCTGATTCAAGCACTATTCTGTAGACTAATAGCCAAGGGCGCATCCAGGATTTTTTTTTTGAAGGGGGGAGTTGCAAAAAATGCATTTATAGCCTATGCACTAGTTATGTAGCCAATGCACAGTTTATAGCTTTGTGAATTGGTTTATAGCAACGCACAGTTTTGGCGTTTTGACGATTTACCGACTTCCTCCCCCCCTCTCCTAATGTTCCCATATAGCCCTAGGATTATCATGTTTCCTTCAGTAGAAGCCTAGAATTGGGACTGTTGAGAAGGAAACATTTCTGAGGTTTCCACCAGGAGTGGTGGTGTTATTGATGTAAAAAGTAAAGATCACCATCTAATAGTTTCTAGGGTTAATTTAAAGTTGAAATTTCGGAAGGGTAACTTCTTTTTGGGAAGTTATGATGTTGGTAGACTCCAGGATGAAAATTTCAAAGAACAGTTCAACACTAAATTTGAGAGTTTAAAATTTGACAATGTGGAAGATGGGTGGATTAATTTTAGAAAAACAATTTGTGAAGTTGCTGATGGTGTCTTAGGGAAGAAAGTTAAGACTGCAGCTTGGAATACTAATGAAAAGGAGAAGCACATAGCCGAATATGTTGCTGTTGCTATGTATGACTGGAAGAACTGTACTACGCATGGTAGAATCAGAGATGCATGCCAAATGGTAGAAAGGGGGCAACCCTTCCCATACCCTGATTACTTTTCTAAAATTCAAAATTGTGTTGGTCATATATCATTGCTTGGATTCTCAGATGAAATAAAAGGACTTATTATTTTTAGTTTTCCCTCAAATTTGTGTTTACTATCAGATTAGGCTTTTTATTAGGGTTCTGTTGGAATTTTTAATTGGAGATGCAACACTTATTTAATATTTGACTGTTTGCTTCCTCGTTCACCATTTGGAAGAGCTTTAATGTGGTCTATTCGGCACTGACCCTCAAAAATTCATAAAGTTGGAATTTTCCGTGAGCGAAAGCCACATCAGAACGCAAAGTTAGGATACCTTTATGCCACTATTATCAAGCTCTTATGGTAAAAACTCTCCAGACTCACTTCCAGGGCATTGTCCCCCTAGGGAGGCTAATTGTGATAGGCGAGTGCTCCATCATTAGATTTTGAAGCATACATTCTTTGGTGTTTTCATTCATAAAAAAAATCCCTCCCCAATAGATTCTGAAAAATGCTTTTTTGGTGTCTTTATTAGAAAATCTAATTATATTCAACCGTACCCCTCCCCAAGTTCTGTGACTTTGCCTTGCATGCAGGCATAGTTTTACCCAAAAAGAGAGGACGTGTCTCATCATTTTACGAGCTTAACAGAGAGCCAAAATTAGATTTTTCAGCTGTGCGTAGGAATATTTTTTTGTTAGGGGACTTTGAATTTTTTGCCCTCCCCCTTATATCTCAAAATTAAACTAGCTTCAAAAAGTTTCCTACAAAACGTTTATAATTTTCCTATGTTTAGTATTTTGTTCACAGTTGCAGTACCCTGTTATGTCGTCCTCTGCCCCAATAGACTTCTGTTTCTGAGTTGGAAAAATTTTGACACTTTCAGAATTTTTATTTTCGCTTTAAATTTACGTCTTATACTTATTCTCTGATCAAATCTAAAATTTTCACATCCAATGCTTATATAAATTGCGCATTCTTGACATTCCTTAATGCTTTGTCCCAAAGTTCCCTTAGATTCTAACTTCTTTCAGGATACAAATTCCCAAGTAGGCCCGGAATTCTGCTTAAATTAATAGATATAAAAAGAGGATGTCAAATTTTATTCCAGAATATAATGGCAAGCTTTGTCAATGAGTCATTTTACATTTGTATTTGTGGTTTTTTGGATATCAAAGCTGCCTTGATACTGTGGCTAATAGGTCGTTGGCATTTGAAAAGATTTTTTTTTCCTTAGTTACAGCATGTCCAACAAATTAGTAAATAATATAGTGTTATTCTAGATCACAGAATGGAAGTCGAACCCTCTCCTCCTTTACTCAGACAGAAAAATATTTATACTGCAAATAAAAGTGGATATTCTGCAACTTAGCATGCTGTTGTTGATGAAACCTATTAGTTATGTATGTCAACTTCAGCAATCATGGCTTCCTCCTGATTTCAGCGTTGGGGAGGGGGAAGTTTCAAGGGGGGGTAGTATTATACAAGAGACACTCGAGAGTTTGAACTGCGAATTGGAGACATTACCCGCCTTTCACGGTGTTAATACCAGACAATTAGCTTCGGGTCTCTGAGAAAAAAATTGTAGCTATATTTTAATTCAATAATTGGTTGGTATTTTTGTTAGGTTAGGTTAGTTTAGGTTATGTATTGAATTTAAGGCGCTCCATGGGACCCCCTTCCATAATTCCTTGTTGTCATTATCACAATATATTTTCATCATATTTTGTTAAATTTCATTGGCATTAACCAAACTTCACTTCTCGAGTGCTTTGCTCAGAGAGTACCTCCTACCTCAAAATTCGAAAATTGTCTAAAATCATATCTATATCATAGGTTATGTAATGGATTAAATGCTCATAAGAAAAAACTTCGAAATTTTAAAAATTGGCTTAGTATTCTATGTTTCGATTGGTAGAAACATTTCGAATGTTTTTGGGTATATTGAATAAGAATTGTTCGGGAATTAAAATAATTAGGATTTCTGAAGAGGGATCGGCCCGATCCCCTTTTTGCACACGTATCAGCCTTAGGACTTGAGTAGCAAAGGATGATAAAAAGTAAAACAAGTGCTGGAAAACATAGCTTACTCTTCCTATGACAAAATTAAAGTAAAAAATTAAATCAAAACGGTACTAACCTGTTATACCAAACACAGTCGAGAAGGTTGCTGAATGTGCCATCTATTTAAACTGGTTTCATAGGCACAAAGACATATAACAGGTTACAGAATGCATTGGACTTGTACAATTTGAGCTATATATTTGCACGTTAGGGGTAGGGATAAGGTTAGGTTATTTTACCGCCTCCCTCCCCCTAATGTGCAAATGTATAGTCCAAATTATATTAGCCTATAATATAAACTCAAGCATTATATTATCATCATGTTTTGGTATATTTCATTATGATTAGTCTAACTTCACTTCTGGAGTGTGTTTGGTATAAAACATAAGTACCATCAAAATAGATCCACGAGAGGATGAAACCTAACCGACGGCACTCTCCTAAGTATCAAATTTTAGTTTGTGATGCTTCTATTTGAAAACCATTAAAAATACCCAAATTAATCAATTATGCAGATATGCGAAGAAGACACTCGAAAAGGTTATGCAAAATGAATATCGATCCGTGGCTCCGGTTTTTTCCTTCCTTGTGACTAATGCCAACCATTTATAAGTACCGATACAAATGGTGTCATTATACCATTTTTATGGGTTTTGATGACGCAATAACTATTTATAATTTTTGCTGAACATTATGTTTGCAATTCTTCAGTATTGTTTTTTTTTCAGTCTGCAATAGGGCGAGGTAGGTCTAAACTAATTCTTAAAAAAAAACACCCCTCGCACAAGTAATTTTATTAAGCTTATTTTTAAATGTATGCACAGAGCTTGAATATTCAAGAAAACCAACTGTTACCGCAGTACGAGTTGACAAGGTTCTTCATCAGACTATGCCCATTCCCGCCAACAATAGAGAACACAGGAGAAAATCTGGCTTCAAAAACACTCCTCGAGGTATTGAAACCCGGGGCATAAAAATGCACTTTTGTGTGCTTTGGTTCCCTCTCCGCAGGGAAAAATCCAGTGTTCCCCTCATGATGATCCGTCCTATTTTTGCCTGTAAATGTATATATATATATATATATATATATATATATATATATATATATATATATATATATATATATATATATATATATATATATATATATATATATAAAGTGGTTGATGTATATGACAAACTTCTATATTGGGTATTCCTAAAACATTCCTCTCCCTTTCGTAACATTTGAATAGTTCTCGATGTGACCCTCGCCAGCAGATGGAGCTCTCCCCAATATGAAGGTTGTAAGTAAGCTCATACCCGGCAGATATTCATATTTAATATTAAAGAATATGAAGCATCTCCCTAACATTTACCGCAAATTATACTGTTCATCACATCTACTCTGATGCATTTGAAAACCACCTATTTTGTTTAGTCTGTTTTGTTTAGTCTTCCTGAAGAATGGAATTTAGAAATCGGTTTGGTAGATCGTTATTAGAAAATGAAGAAAGCTGTCCTTTTCATCTAATGGATCACGTGAAAAATATCAGTGCATTAATATAACTTTTTATGTTAATTACAAGATCTTATTTATATCATTAAATATAATTTATGTTGCCTTGACATTAATTTATATAAAATATAAAATATTAACAATAATAGCAGTGCATTAATATAACAGTACTTTAGTATTAATATAAGTCATAGAGCTTAAAAAAAAAAAAAAAAAAAAAAACTGAAAAAGAGCTCAAAGAGCAAAGGGCATGAAAATAACGTAATGGGTACTCTTGTGAGAACTGGAGTGAATACTATATTGCCCCCTTCTCCAAATAAAATTACATCCCCCAATCTATGAAAACCTTTCCTGAAAGTTTGATCCCCCAGCCGTGAAACTCAAATACGTATATTTTCTTATCTAGTCTGAAATGAATATGCAATATCTGTACGGAAAATACTCTTTAACCTGCGGGCATTAGTTAACAAAATAAAACAACCACAAATATTCTCTTAACTCAATTGGAAACCAACTGGTTGATGTTTAAAGCAGTCCTGAGAAATATACTGTCTTAAACTATCCCTCACATTACCTCCCGTGAATGGCTAGGTATTTCTACTTTAAGGTGATCTTTTCATTTTGCTAACCAGCTCAAAGGAGTTACATAGGCTGGGACAACTTAGATTAGAGTTAGGGGGGGGGCAATTTTTTCAGAGTTTGTAGAAGGCTTTAACCGTGTTTGACTGAGGAGTTTTTGCTGGTGTTTTCAGCCCATAGTGCAACAATGGTGGTCAATCTGCACCGCATTTAGCCTACTCACTGCAGGCTTTATCTGGTACGCATGCGTAAATTTCAAAATGGAAGGTGAGTGTGGAAACTCGAAAAATACGTAAATTGTGTAAATATTAGAGGAAAATATTTAAAGCTGTAAAAACCTTGAATTTTTCTTGGAGAGGGGCACCCGAATGCCCTTCTGTGAACACATGCTTGGGCCATATCACCTGCTTCTAAATGTATATCTCTGTTTTTTGCAATGCTTACCTAATTAGTGAGGTTAATTGTGTTGCGGAGCAACACTACTGCTTTCGTAGTTTTTTTTTTTTTTTTTTTTTTTCACCGTGATCAGCGACCTGTATTTCCGAAGTGGTAAGAGTTAAAAATTTGAGATTTTTCAGAGGGAAGGGAAACGTGAAACAGAGTAAAAAGTTCCAGAGAAGTTCCTAAAATTTCTAACAGTTTTCCATAAAAAAAAATAAAACCGTTTTTTTCTTAGAAACTCTGCGTTCGATGTTTGGCGTCAAGTTAAGACGACCCTAGCTTCGGAAATAAACTTGTTAGAAATACAGTTATGCTGAACTCATGTAGAGCTTTCATTTGTCTCTTCGAGAACCGGAGCACAAAATTCCGTAGCTCTTACAGATTTCCTGGAAATAATTCCGGAAAAGTCCATCTCGTTCCGATTTTTTTTTGAAATTTTCTCAAATTTGCGATTTTGATGTTTCTTATATTTTTATCGAGTAGTGCTATGAAAAGTATGCAAGAAGAAGTGAAGTGTTCTATATACCAAGTTGCTTCGTTCTCTAAGAAATAATTTCCGAAGTTTCGACGTTCTAGAGGTAACTTCTGTTCTGGACCAGCTAGAATTTTTTTTCCGACGCGGTTCGACAGGTCTCGATCTCCTAACAACTGGAGATTGCAATAGTTTCTCTGAAATAAAATTCCTTCTTCGGGTTTTTCTATTTGGAAGTTTTGTCATGCCCTCGGGGCAATTTAAATTTTTTGGTGAATTTGGTTTGTTTTATATTTTTCTAGCTTAGACCATCAAAAGTTAAGCAGAAAACTATAAGACGTTATTTCCGTATCTCTTTCAGATTTCCCGGAAATAATTCCCGAAATGTGCGTCTCGAAACATAATACTTCGAATTGGCGTCAAGTTAAGACGGCCCTAGTTTCGGAAGTAAACGTTTTAGAGATAAAATAATTATGAACTCATATAGAACTTTTATTGATGTTTTCGAGAACTGAAGCATAAATTCCGTAGCTCTTACAGATTTCCCGGAAATAATTCCGGAAAAGTCAATCTCGTTCCGATTTTTTGAAATTTTCGATTTTGATGTCTATTTTATTTCTATCGAGTAGTGCTATGAAAGTTATGCAAGAAGAAGTGAAGTGTTCTTTATACCAAGTTGCTTCGTTCTCTTAGAAATAATTTCCGAAGTTTCGACGTTCTAGAGGTAACTTCGGTTCTGGGCCAGCTAGAATTTTTTTTTCTCGTTTATTTGTGGACCAGATGAACATTTTACCAAACTCAGTTTAGTAGGAGCTCGAAATAAAACCATATCAAAGATGCTTCAAGACAACAATCGAAGCCCCATTAGGAAAATGTCCTCTGAAGGACATAATGGAGACTGTTGCTCCGCAACTGTGTCCCGTAGGGCACAGTTGCACGTGTTGCTCCGCAACTGTGCCCTAAGGAATAGGGCACAATGCTGCAACACTTCCCGTTGCACAGGCAACGGAGGTCTAATTATAATTTAGTCATGCTTCACGATGTATCGGACTTAGCGGAATCCATAATAAGGCTTTATCGATATACGCAATGCTTTTTGCAAAAGTTATTAGGGAATCCTTTTATTACGGAAGTAGGTAGTTTACTTTCTAACTAAAAATGAATTTTTTTCAGAATGCGGATTGTAGAAACATAGTAAGAAATTATAATTATAAATATAAATAAATTGCTCTTAACTTGAAATTTTCTTGAGTGGTCGCTTTGTGGTCAATTCAGAAGTAGAATATTGTCAATAATTCATTTCAGTAAAAAAGTATTTGCGTCTGGATTTCGAATTAAAATATGGTTTCGTTATATTCTGTTGTGATTATCCAAGTTGCGGCATGTTCACTGGCGCCAATTCATGAAAATATTAGAGGATGAATGCTTTTTCAAAAATATAGGGGGTGGGGAGAGTAATTTTTCCGTTTCTTTCTGTGAAACTACCGATGGTCATTTTTAGAAACCTAGGGGGGGGGACAAACAAATCTTGGGTTCAAATGTGCCCCCTCCTCCAGTTTTCGTCTCTACTTATGTTTCACATTGTACATTTTACAGAGAACTGAGAAAATGAGCTAAACTATAATTATGCAAGGATCTTTGGACTGGACCACCAAAGTGAGTCCGTGGTTCCTCGAGTATTTTGATTTTTTTTTTTACTTTTATTAAAATTTAGTTTTTGAAAAAGGAAAGTAGTCTCCTGATGCAATTACACAAAAAAATTAACTGCAAGTAAGGAGCGACATTAAAACTTAAAGCAAACAGAAATTATTCCGTATGTGAAATAGGTTGTCCCCTCTTCAACGCCCTGCTCTTTATGTTAGATTTTTTTTATTGTTTTTAAAATGTAGAACTATGACAGAGTCAAAATTAATATATTTTGGTATCAGATGCGGTTAATGTTCAGGTTTTTATTTTCTTGCTTACTAAATTTATTTTGGAAGTCAAGCCTTGACATTCCAAAATGAAGTCTCCATTTGCCAAGTCTATAATACACTAATAAAGTTATTTCTAACTTTGCTGTGCCTTAAGGGGGTAAGGGATTTGTACCTTTATCTTGTATTTAGCGGCTTACCTCTATAACTTGTTATCTTTTTAAGTCGAACTGTATGTAGAATGACCTCTATAAATCGAACTATACGTAACTCGAAAAAAATTTGTTCCCATGAATTTCGAATTAGCGGGAGTCGATTATAGGCCTTATTGATTGATCTAGCAGTACTCAGGGAACGGATAATGAATCAAAGTCATATAAAAACACAATGTCACATAAGACCTTTTGACTTACCATAGCTGCATTAGGTGCAAGTCTGTGTATTGGGGAGGGATATAGTTGGGATCCCCCCTCAAAGAGCTTGCCTCCCAAAATTCCAAATACGCGCCTGATTATTCATGTAAAAATTGTTGACTTATTGAACCAAGTCCAGGAATATGGGTAACTTATAAGAGAGGATACTGGTGCTAGTATCGATTGAAAAACAACAATGCCACCTTGCGTTTGGCGTTTTTTTTGCCTTTTTAAATTTAATAATACGATACAATTGGTTGAATTGACGTAATTGGTATAATTAGTGAAGTAATAAGCATCTCAAAATAGTTTCTGAAAAAAAAAGACAGTTATGAAGCTTGAAAAGTTTTTAGAAACTTGGAAGTGCTAGAGGGCGCTGGTATTATCAGTTGGCCCGTAGTTTTTTTGTTTGAACCCTACAGGGACCAGTTAAAATCATGCTTACTCTCTTCTGAAGAGATTTTTGGAGCTGTTGGCCCAACATCAAACAAATATATATCTAGGTAAGACGTCTAATAAGAAAAAAGAGAAAGTGTAGAGAAGTGAAGTTAGGTTAATCCTGAACAAATATGACAAAACATGATGATAATATAATATTTTAGAGACAAAATGTGGAAACTGGGACGAAGAATTGAGGAAAGCGGGCCGCGAAAATAAATTATATTAAATGCCTAACCCAATATAGCCTAATCCCTGACCACTTCTATATATTAAATATTTAATAGAAAAGCAAATACATCATAGTTTTCTCACTCAAAGTAAGCGAACCATAACCGATCCAGGATGAGATTAAATAAAAAAAACTAGTTTTTTTAACTGAAAGTAAGGAGCGACATTAAAACTTAAAACGAACAGAAATTACTCCGTATATGAAATGGGTTGTCCCCTCCGCAATCCCTCGCTCTTTACGCTAAAGCTTTTAATTGTTCTAAAAAGTAGAATTGTGGCAAAGAGTCAAACTTTAGCGTAAAGAGCGAGGGATTGCGGAGGGGACAACCCATTTCATATACGGAGTAATTTCTGTTCGGTTTAAGTTTTAATGTCGCTCCTTACTTTCAGTTAAAAAAACTAGTTTTTTTATTTAATTTCTGAACGTTTTTGAATTAATGCATGTTTGATTTTGGCTCTCCGCACATAAATTATTGAAATGAAATTTGTATATTAATTTTTTTTTTGGCTAAATGGCTTTCTCTTAGTTTTGATCAGACGATTTTGAGAAATAAGAGGTGGGGAAGGAGGCCTAGCTGCCCTCCAATTTTTCGGTTACTTAAAAAGGCTACTAGAACTTTTAACTTTTAACGAACGTTTTTATTAGTAAAAAATATGCGTAACTTAAGAATTAACTTACGTAACAAACTTTTATATTCTTATATTTTATTATGTGTACGAGGGGGTTTGTACCCTCGTTAATACCTCGCTCTTTACACTAAATCGTAAGTTTTGTCCCAATTCTTTAAGAATGACCCCTGAATCAAAAAGGCCGTAGAATAAATAGTTGAAATTACTAAAAATACTTTAGCATAAAGAGCGAGGTATTTGTCTCCTCCTAAATACCTCGCTCTTTATGCTGAAGTATTTTTAGAACCCCTCATATGCGTAATAATCTCTGTTCGTTTTAAATTTCAATGCTATTCCTTACTTTCAATTGAAAAAACGTTTTCATGTTTATTTTTTCATTGTTATGGCACTTGGTATTAACCAAGTGACATATAGCAGTCGCCAATTCTGTCGGTCTGTCTGTCTGTCTGTCTGTCTGTCGGTCTGTCGGTCTGTCCCGGTTTTGCTACTTTAGGCACTTCCAGGTAAGCTAGGACGATGAAATTTGGCAAGCGTATCAGGGACCGCACCAGATTAAATTAGAAATAGTCGTTTTCCCGATTTGACCATCTGGGGGGGGGGGAGTGGGGGCCCGGTTAATTCGCAAAAAATAGAAAAAATGAAGTATTTTTAACTTATCAGCGGGTATTTGGATCTTAATGAAATTTGATGTTTGGAATGATATTGTGTCTTAGAGCTCTTATTTTAAATCCCGACCGGATCTGATGACATTGGGGGGAGTCGGAGGGGGAAAACCTAAAGTCCCGGTTTTGCTACTTTAGGCACTTCCAGGTAAGCTAGGACGATGAAATTTGGCAAGCGTATCAGGGACCGGACCAGATTAAATTTAGAAATAGTCGTTTTCCCGATTTGACCATCTGGGGGGGGAGTAGGGGCCGGTTAATTCGGAAAAATAGAAAAAATGAAGTATTTTTAACTTATGAGCGGGTGATTGGATCTTAATGAAATTTGATGTTTGGAATGATATTGTGTCTCAGAGCTCTTATTTTAAATCCCGACTGGGTCTGATGACATTGGGGGGAGTTGGAGGGGGGAAACCTAAAATCTTGGAAAACACTTAGAGTAGAGGGATCGGGATGAAACTTGATGGGAAAAATAAGCGCAAGTCCTAGATACATGATTGACATAATCGGAACTTATTTGTTCTCTTTGGGGTAGTTGGGGGGGGGGGTGGGAAGTAAGTCTTAAAAATTAGAAAAATGAGGTATTTTCAACTTCCGAACGGGTGATCGGATCTCAATGAAATTTGATGTTTAGAAGGATATCGTGTCTTATAGCTCTTATTTTAAATCCCGACCAGATCTTGTGATGGGGGCGGGGAGTTGGGAGGGGGAACCTAAAACTTGGAAAACACTTAGAGTGGAGGGATCGGGATGAAACATGGTGGGAAAAATAAACACAAGTCCTAGATAGATGATTGACATAAACGGAACGGATCCGCTCTCTTTGGGGTAGTTGGGGGGGGGGGGGTTAATTCTGAAAAATTAGAAAAAATGAGGTATTTTTAACTTACGAACGGGTGATTGGATCTCCATGAAATTTGATTTTTAGAAGGATATCGTGGCTCAAAGCTCTTATTTTAAATCCTGACCGGATCTGGTGACATTGGGGGAAGTTTGGGGTGGGGAGACCTAAAATGATGGGAAACGCTTAGATTGGAGGGATTGGGATGAAACTTGGTTGGAAAAATAAGCAAAAGTCTTGCATACGTAATTTACATAATTGGAACGGATCCGCTCAATTGCGGGGGGGGGGGGGGGTAATTCTGAAAAATAAGAAAAATAACGTATTTTTAACTTACGAAGGAGTGATCGGATCTTCATGAAACTTCATATTTAGAAGGACCTCGTAACTCTGATATCTTATTTTAAATCTCAACCGGATCAAACGTAATTGGGGGGGGGGCAGTTGGGGGGACCGGAAATCTTAGAAAATACTTAAAGCGGTGAGATCAGGATGAAACTGGATGGGAAGAATAGAAACCTGTCTAAGATACGTGACTGACATAACTGGACCGGATCTGCTCTCTTTGGTGGAATTGGGAGGGGGGAGGTAATTTTGAAAATTGAGGTATTTGTAACTTACGAAAGGGTGACCAGATCTTAATGAAATTTGATATTTAGAAGGATCTTGTGCTATAAAGTTTAACTTTAGGTTCTGACCTTCTCACAAGTGCCAAATGAGCTCTTGGCTCTTGGCTCTTCCGACCTCGTACCATATGAGCTCTCGGCTCTTCCGACCTCGTCCAAATGAGCTCTTGGCTCTTCCGACCTCGTACCATGTGAGCTCTCGGCTCTTCCGACCTCGTCACAAGTGCCATATGAGCTCTTAGCTCTTGTTTTTTATAGTAATGCTAGAAAATCCTGCGCCCTTTTCATTGAATTTTTCTTCCCCCATGACATATTCCTCCAAGGAAAGATCCTCCCACATAACCCCCCTCCCATCAACCCCACCCCCCAAACCAAAAAAATCCCCCTGAAAACGTCTGTACACTTCCCAATAACCATTACTATATGTAAACACTGGTCAAAGTTTGTAACTTGCAGCCCCTCCCCCAGGGATTGTGGGGGAGTAAGTCATTCCCAAAGACATGGTTATTATGGTTTTTGACTATGCGGAACAAAATGGCTATCTCAAAATTTTAATCCGTTGACTGTTGGAAAAAAATGAGCGTGGGAGGGGGCCTAGGTGCCCTCAAATTTTTTGATCACTTAAAAAGGGCACTAGAACTTTTCATTTCCGTAAGAATGAGCCCTCTTGCGACGCTCTAGGACCACTTGGTCGATACGATGACCCCTGGGGAAAAAAAAAACAAAAAAAAAACAACAAACAAACAAATAAACGCGCACCCGTGATTTGTCTTCTGGCAAAAACTACCAAATTCCACATTTTTTTAGATAGGAGCTTGAAATTTTTGCTAAAGGGTTCTCAGATACGCCGAATGCGATGGTGTGATTTTCGTTAAGATTCTATGACTTTTAGGGGATGCTTCCCCCTATTTTCCAAAATAAGGCAAATTTTCTCAGGCTCGTAACTTTCGATGACAAAGACTAAATTAATTGAAACTTATATATTTAGAATCAGTGTGAAAATTCGATTCTTTTGATGTATCTTTTAGCATCAAAATTCCGTTTTTCAGAGTTTCGTTTACTATTGAGCCGGGTCGCTCCTTACTACAGTTCGTTACCACGAACTGTTTGAAACCGGTTTCTGTCAATGTTGCACAGCGCGTTTCTTGAGTGCGTTCCGTTTAATAGAGTACCCTAAATCGTTCTGCCCTCTTCCTCTTAATCCTGGAAACTACCTTTAGCGAGGAATGGTTTCATTGAAAGTACCTTTTTTGGTCTTTCCAATGAAAAAAAATTAAAGAAGACGACAAGTTTGTCCCTCCCCTCCTGGTGTTGAAAACATTCCCCTAGAATTTTGACACCCCTGGCATTATCTTACAATAATGTGCTAAAATAATGTTCCCGAAACTGTCTTAATTTTTGCCTCATTTTGCCCCTGAACTAATTTAAAAAAAAAACAGCAGTCAATATTTTATTTCAAGAAGAATATTCTTGAAAGAATTTTTTTTTAGAAAATTTCAAATTTAGCCTTGATACCTTAAAGTTAGTTTCAACATTAGTTTCAGGGATGGGGAAGTGGTTGAAGGCTATAAAAAAAGCTCATTTTTGAAGGGACCCAGTTGTGGCCCTGTTTTCCCATGTTTGGAACCCACTGTGCCCCCCTTAAATGGTATAGCTGTTGGATGTCTAAGAAATCATAGATGAAGCTCTATAGCTTGGTAAAAAATTTACTTTTGATGGTTTTCCTAAATTAATTCTTTTCTTTATTTATTCAGTCTTAAGGACATAAAATTTTATGATCGATTTGTATCTAGGATTTTAGGGCCTAAATTGATTTTAGACGAACCGAACGTAAAGATGAATGTTGATAAGTTTATTAAGCCCCTCGCCTAGTTTAGATATCTTTTATGATATTGTCAAAGCGCAACAAAATATAAGAACGTATTTGGATTTTTTTTCGAATATTTTCTGTTTTATTATAATTTTATTGCACTTTGCAATAGATAAGAATCAGCAATACATTGTTTTACATATTTATTATTCAATAGGAAAGAAAATCTGCCATAAAATTTACTTACAAGACATTAATTAATGAAGCATCTTTTCTAAGGGGCTACCCACTCTCTATCACCTGGTTTCCATATCAGAGAAGTACTTGTTCAGCCAGATGTGGCATACTTTAAGATGTGGTATTTAAATATGCCTACACTCTAGAACTTTCTTAAGAAGGGACCTTTCGCTACGCTAGTGGGTCTTAATCTCCTCGATCGCGTCAATAGTGCGACTGTTCAAAGTTGAAGAACAGCTAAGAAGGGGGAAGAGTCTCCCTCAATTATTCATTGTATTTTTATTCATTGTAAATATCGTGTTTTATTTAAATAAAAGTTTTTTTAATAATTAAAAATACATGAGGCCGACGGTTCGCATATAAAAAATTGAAAAATGATTATAAATTGTTATGTTATTTTTTGAAATTTTGCCCCCTAAATTTTTTAAAACTCAAATGAAATACCTCCTTTTCAGTGAAAAATTGAGCGTGCCGTTCGTAAATACACAATCATGAGTTATTTCACTAATTTAACGCGTGATTGTCTTTTTTCTTTTTTCATTATTATTTTAATTTGTGTAGGATGCTTCTAGGAATATTTATGTAGTTTTTTTTTATTATTATTATTGTTAATTTTCTATGCCTTTAGGAATGTTTATGTAGTTAATCGCTACGCGTCAGTAAAATTTAAATTTTTAACTTGTGTAATGATTTATATCTGTAATAGTTTATATTTTGTTTATTTTCTAAATAAAAATAAAAAAGTAAAAAAAAACCCTGGATTTGGTCTACCTTGGAAAATAATGAATAAATTTGTTTGGATTTTGTGCAAATCATGGACGTTGGCGAAGAACTCACTTTATTGTTCGATAGGTATTTGATTTTAATTCTTTAAATTTTTGGTCTTTTATTGAATTTTATATAATTTTTTGGCAGTTTTCTTTCATTGGTTTTGTTGTACTTTCCGCGCTTATTTTTTTTCCTCGATCATATCATTTTGTTCGCGCTCTAAGAAGAGAGGCGGTTGTTCTCTCGACATATTCGTTTTCTGTATTTTCTTCAGTATTTTCATTTGGTCTTTAAAACCCCGTTTTTGATCGTTT
Source organism: Artemia franciscana (assembly GCF_032884065.1). Taxonomy (NCBI): domain Eukaryota; kingdom Metazoa; phylum Arthropoda; class Branchiopoda; order Anostraca; family Artemiidae; genus Artemia; species Artemia franciscana. The sequence goes on along the minus strand of NC_088879.1, from coordinate 36,449,105 downwards.
TCTTTCTTTATGGTAATTAAGCAGGACCGGTTAAACTTCGCTGAAGTAAGGATGATGAGACTGTTTTAAAATTTTCGTTTTAGTTTTAATGGTCGTATGTTATTGTAAGTCTCTTTTCTTTTTTATATGTATGTTTTGCTGAAAACGGCCCTTGGTCATAGGGCGGAAATGTTCATTCAAATTAGAATTCCACTGTCTTGCAAAAATAATTCCCTATTGTTCTTCTTGTTATTGATGTTTATGATGGAAAGGCAGTGTGGTCTTCGTCGCTATTTGAGACCATAAATTCACATTCCTAAAAATCGAGAGTGGTTTCCATTGGCAGTCAGTGACGTTTTGATTTAAGGTATAAAATTATGGCCTCATATCCAAAAATTATATCATAATATTTACGGGGCTTTTCATAATATTCGGGTTTATCATAATCTAAATAAAAAAAATTACGTCCAAGTTGCTGGTATCTCTCATAGGAGAGGGGAGGGGGTACAATCTCCCCCGTGCTTCTAATGTTCGTCCAACCATAGGAACTTCTTGTTTTCTCATACAACTTTTCTTTGCTATATCTACTGAATTTGACGATAGAAAAGAACAATGCTTCAGAGTAAGTAGTAGTTTAACAAAAAAAAAAAAGAAAGAAAAAGAAACTTCTGAGTTGAACATTAACGAAGCAGAAGAGACACCGTTTGTTAATGTTTTGTTGTTTCTTCTGCTTTTTTAATGTTCACTTCAAAAGATTAGTTTTATATTTTTTGTGTTTTTTTCACCTAAGAAAGTGGGTGAGGTGGCTTCGCCCTCCTCTTCATATCTTGATATTTTTCATGATTTTCTATGTTCTTATTATTACTCCTGTTTTAAAAGTGTACCCCCCCCCCCTACCGAAATAAATTCTTGCGCAAATGCCTGCTATTGTGCAATGCTTATTGGCTGGATGGTCATCCTTTATTAATTGTATTACAGGCTACTCCTATACCTACTTAGAAAATGATCCTCAACACCTATCCCCCCCAAAGTAATGACGATTATGGTATATATTAAGACAATCAGGGGAACCTTAATCACAATCATCTATTTATTTGGATTTGACTTATCTGTAAAACTAAATAAAAAAAACATTTTTTTTTAAACTGAAAGCTCAACGCCCCGCTTTTTACACTAAAGTTTGACTCTTTCTCTCAAATCTACTTTTTAAAACAATAAAAAACTTTAGCATAAAGAGTAGGCGTTGAAGAGGGAATAGCCCCTTTCATATCCAGAGTAATTTCTCTTCGTTTAACTTTTAATGTTGCTTGACTTTCAGGTAAAAAAAAACTTGTTTTTTATATTTATTTTCTGAACGTTTTGAATTAATGTATGTTTTGATTTTGGCTCTCCGCTCATGAATACTTAAAACGAAATTTGCATATTTTTTTTTGGCTAAGTGGCTTTCTCTTAGTTTTGATCGGACGAATTTGAGAAAAAAAAGGGGTGGGGGAGGAGCCTCCCCCACCCCTAAACTACCCTCTAATCTTTCATCTGCTAATCTTTCAAATGTTTTCATCTCTAATCCCTAGCTACCCTCTAATCTTTCATCTACTTAAAAAGGCAACTAGAACTTTTAATTTTTTTATGAACGTTTAATTTTGTTTTATTAGTAAAAAATATACGTAGGCTGACTTAAGAATTAACTTACGTAACGAACTTCTATATTCATATATTTTTAGTACGTACATGTGGGGGTTTTCCCCCTCGCTAATGCCTTGCTCTTTACACTAAAGCTTAAATTTTGTCCCAATTTTTTAAGAATAACCCCTGAATCACAAAGGCCGTAGAATAAATAGTTGAAATTACAGAAAATTCTTTAGCGTAAAGACCAGGTATTTAAGAGGAGCTAAACCCCTCATATGCTTAATAGTTTCTGTTCGTTTTAAGTTTTAATGCTGCTCCTTACTCTCAGTTAAAAAAAGACTTTTTCATATTTTTTTTCTTGGTTTTTTGTTTTAAATAATGCTAGAAAATCATGCGCCTCCTTCATGGAAATTCTCTTCTTTAGTGGCAAATTCCTCCATGGAAAGATCCTCCCACTTAACCCTCTCCTCTCAACTCCCTCCCCAACAAAGAAAAAAAATCCGTCAGAAAATGTCTGTACCCTTCCCAATACTACTACTACTACTACTAATAATAACTCACTGCAGCATCAAGCCGTCTGAGGCCAGCACAGCTACGCACGCTCTTCCTCCAACCTAATCTATTTAAAGCCTCCCTCTTTACACCCTCCCAGGAAGTTCCCATTTCCTTTAAATCTTTATTTATGACATCCTCCCAACCCAGACAAGGACGACCTGCTTTCCGTGTAGCCCCAGACGGTTGGCCAAAAAGGACAATCTTCGGTAATCTGTCATCCTTCATCCGTAGAACGTTGCCTAGCCATCTCAACCTTTCTTTCATTATAGCCCTAGAAAGCGGGATTGAACCACATTTTTCGTACAACCTACTGTTTGAAATACGGTCAGTCAGCCGGGTACCCAGAACAATCCGTAGGCAATTTCTCTGGAAAACATCTAGTAAATTTTCATCTGCTTTTCGGAGCGCCCATGCTTCAGAACCATATTTGACCACTGTCATCACTGTAGCTTCCAATATTCTAATCTTGGTTTGCAGACTTATCTTTCTATTCTTCCAAACTTTTTTTTAACTGTGAAAAAACACCCTGAGCCTTAGCTATTCTACTTTTAACATCTTCACTGCTCCCACCATCTTTACTAATAATACTACCAAGGTAACTGAAGCTCCCAACCTGATCAATCTTTTCGTTACCTAATGTCACCTGTTATTAGTGCATCTTCACTTATTCTTAGCCTTAGTGACTTAGTCTTCTAAACATTAATTTTCAAGCCTATTTTAGCACCCTGAACTCGCAAAACCTCTAAAACTTCATTCATTTTGCTCACACTTTTATCTAATATGCTTAAATCATCAGCATAATCTAAGTCCAGGAGCGTTTTTCCTCCCCATTTGATTCCGTGGTCTCCAATTGCCTTTCCTGTGCTCCTTAAGACGAAGTCCATCAAAATGATCCATATAAAGGGGGATAGAACACAACCCTGCTTAACTCCTGATTTAATACAAAACCAGTTGCTAACCTCATTTCCTACCTTAACCGCAGCAGTATTATTCTCGTACATAGCACAACCCTTCCCAATAACCATTACTATATGTAAACACTGGTCAAAATTTGTAAATTGCAGCCCCTCCTCCCGGGGACTGTGAGGGAGTAAGCCGTCCCAAAGACATAGTTATTAGGTTTTTCGACTATGCTGAACAAAATTGGTATCTCAAAATTTTGACTCGTTGACTTTGAGAAAAAATTAGCGTTGGAGGGGGCCTAGGTGATCTCCAATTTTTTTCCGTTACTAAAAAAGGGCTTTAGTACTTTCAATTTCCGTTATTATGACCCCTCTCGCAACAATCTAGGACCACTGGGTTGATCCGATCACCCCTGGGAAAAAAAGAAGAAAACAAATAAACACGCACCCGTGATCGGTTTATTCTGGCAAAAAATACAGAATTCCAAATTTTTGTAGATAGGAGCTTGAAACTTCTACAGTAATGTCCTCTGATACAGTGAATGCGATGATGTGATTTTCGTTAAGATTCTGTGACTTTTAGGATGTGTTTCCTCCTATTTTCCAAAATAAGGCAAATTTTCTCAGGCTCGTAAATTTTGATGGGTAAGACTAAATTTGATGAAACTTATATATTTAAAATCAGCATAAAAATCCGATTCTTTTAATGTATCAATTAGTTAAAAATTTCATTTTTTAGAGTTTCGGTTACTATTGAGCTGGGTTGCTCCTTACTACAGTTCGTTGACACGAACTGTTTGATTAGTTCCTCAGTAGCAACATTTTAAGGTAGAAAGGCGAACTCCTTTGTTAAATTTTGTCGGAGAAGAGAGAAAATTCAAGGAATACACGAAAAACGACAAAAAACTCGTAGCTATATCTTATTTTAATCTATCCATGTTGTAGTTCCTTTATAGCCTATCATCAAATTCGAATGCATTTAATTTAGCATGACATTTGCAATGCTACTATCATTTTATCAATCTTCATTCGTTCAAATTTGGCTTATATACAATTTTCATTTCTTTTGAAGCTGAAAAGAGCAAATTTGGCAATGTAGCAATTGTCTTAACGATGTTGATTATATGTTGTGGAGATAGCAACGAGTTTTAAGCTTTGATTATAAGCTCAAGTTTCTATTTTTTTGACAGACCCAGATGAGTGACAAATTTTCGAGGCTTTAACTATTCAGCAAAGAAATAGCCATAAGAGCCAGAGCCGAGGCATACGTATGGAAAGGGGCTAGGAGCCATGACCCCGGCTTACTATATTTTCTTGAAGTTTTAGATATTTCTTGTTCAAATTATTAGATAAATTGTTTTCTAATTATTGTTCCCCTTCCGAATTTTCAATATTATTGACCTCTAAAAAGTTTAGCGTACGGGCCTGGCATATCTCCTAACTCCAGTGGGAACAAAGATTTTCCATGGCGATGTATATTTCATTATTTTCGAGTCCAAATTGCAGAAGTTGGGCACAGGGCTCCATTCGTCGATGTACGTGACCCCATTGGTTTCTTCCAGGATTTCCTTGAAAACCATTTCATACAGTTTAATTATAGAATTTTCTGTTTCGAACCAAGTTGTCAGATTACATACTAAATAGGCTAAGAAGTATTTTTCGAGCCTTACTATGGCTTCTCAGAGCTATTGTGTTCAGTTTATACTATCCATTTGTTCATTTCCCCATTTATCCAGATATTACCTGTTTTCCACGTACCATTATCCAAGAGAACGACGGAAACATCATTTGATCATGCCCTTTCGAAATGGTTTGAAAGCTTGAAAAACAAAACCCACTTTTTGGGGTAACTTAGGTAGAAACTACTTTTTTTTTCAAAGGCGGGTAAATAGTGTCAGATTTGCTCTCTGGTCTAATTTCTCTTTTGTGAATAAGGTTAGAGAGGGAAATACATTTAACAGGAAAATATGTCACAATAATCCCAAAAACTTGACAGTGCTTAATTATAAATTTCGTTTACCTCATGCAATCAAAAAAAAATAAAAAAAAATATATAATTTTCAGGGTCAACCAGTCACCGCTGTGCATGTTTGCCCAGAGCTATCACTGAGAATTTGAAGATATCCCAGGATTTACTTAACAAAGCTTCTAAGGCTTGAACAAAAGTCCCAGAATATTAAATAATTATGAAATGTGCCGAAGAGAAGGTTAGGTTTCTATATCCCCATATACCCCTAACGTGCAAATATATAGCCAAAATTATATCATTATATAAACTAAAGTATTATGTTTTCATCATATTTTGGTGTATTTCATTAGGATTAACCAACTTCACTTCTCGAGCGTGTTCTGAATAATAAAGGAGTACCCCTCCCGCTTTACACCCATCCGAGAAGTTCCCATTTCCCTTAAATCTTTTCCTGCAATGTCCTTACGCCTCATTTGGGGACGAGCTACTTTTTGTTTGGCCCTAGACGGTTGTCCGACATGGACGATCTTTGGCAATCTACCTTTTTTGGCAATAAGCCTTTTTCTTATTATAACCATGTAAAGTGGGATTGGTCCACATTTTTTGCACAGCTTATATATTTCAGCCCTGTATTAGCTGTTTTATGGTATTTAGGCCCATAAGAGCATACTATCTCAATTGTTACTGACATTAACGGGGGCCTTCCAGCAAACTTGTCTCTCAAACTTCACATAGCAGAATAGTGCAAGGTTGTCCTTATCTCACTCCGGCAATCACTCCAAGGTGACGCTTATAATAAAGAACCGTAAGTTCAATGTAAAATTATTTTTCCCCTAGCTATTTCGGATTAAAGGTCTCATCCATAAAATAACCCCCCAAAAAGGGCCATTTTTTTCTGATTAGCTTCAAACATATTCTTAAGTCGTTTGGCCAGGTTACCGCAATACATAAGAAAAAACGGGATGAAAAATCACTTTCTGATTGTGGCCTGGGCCTCCATAATATTTGGCCCAAAAATTACCTTCACTGGGAATGTGCCTTATTTCGACGAATATTTTGTTTGTCACAGAAAAAGGTATTTTGTTGTGGCAGAATTTCTTTTGCAACTTGAAAAAGCACTAGAATTTCAAAATACGTTTTAAATGAACCCTACCATGTAATCTAAGACCTTCAATTTAACGCAGTCAGCCCTGTGAAAAAGGAAGATTTTGCTTACATTAAAATGCGATTTTAAATATGGTGTGTTTGTGATAAAACTCTATTTTCGGCTTGTTGACCATACAAAATTGATTCAATTCCTCAGGTTTTACAATCTCAAGCTTTTAACATCTATTTTGGCTAATAATGATGTCTAGGGTACAAAATATCACTTTTTTGTTTCCCAATTTGAATACTGGTTGAAAATTTCACTAGGAATTTTCATTTCCGTTCATGTGGGCCCTTCTTCAATATTCTGCGACCATCAGTTTAAAGCGATTTTTCCTGGTAAAAATAAAGATACATCACAACCCTGCAAAACATTTTTATTAGACTTTTCAAAAATTTGTTTTCCTAATACACACCTGCAAATTATTATTTTGGTAAATCTGAATTGTAGTCCTTATTTCAGAATGAGCTTGTGTTGGGAAACGCTTCTCACAGTGCCGTTTCTTAGAATACGTGTGAACGAATATTCGGTTACTATGTCCGTGGTTCGCTCTTTACTAGGTTGCAGCTGTTGCTGCAGCCTTGATTATTTTTGTAACTTCTATTCTGCATCTAATAACTAGTAACCAGTGGCGAAATTAAGTTTAGTTGCTGGTAGTAGCCTAACTGAGTCCTTAGCCTAATAGTAAGGCGAAACACAGACAGGGGTTTCAGTCTTTTTCTAAATAAATTCTTAGACCTGTCTTTACAATTGAATAAGACATAGTCTAAAAAAGGTTCTAAGTCACGGTATTCGCTATTTATGCACAATAGAGGGACTCGTCCATCTTAATGCCAATTTTGTTTTCGGAACATTTGTTAAAGGAGTGGTACCTGTTGTCCGAAAATCTGAAATATGGCAAGAATTAATAATCACCACAATAGAAAATTTGAATTTCTTGTATGCATATTTTCAAACACAAGTGTCAGGAGATATATAAAAATTTACAAACCCCATGACTGTGGCGAGGGGGGTCTAGTTGCGGGGGCTTGTATATATGGATCAAGCGTTTTAATCCATAGCTATGGTTTCTATTGTTGCACACCTCGACTGCACATATTCACACAGTCTGATGGTTTAATTAGGATTCGTCTTTTTTTAGTCAGAAGGTGGCGTGGTATGAAGCTTTTTCCCAAGGGACCGTAGTTGGGACAGTACGTCTGTAAATTAGTGTTGTGACTGGTAAAAGTGGTAAAGTTTTTATTTACGGCAATTTTACAACGCTACTATAAATAGCATTTTATGATAAGTTCCTTAATATATTTTTATTTGAGACTGATACAGACGGGTAATCACGTGTATATCGTAGGTGAGCTGTCCCGGTCCCCCTTAAAAATTGTCTCTCGTAGCCTTAAATATTTTCAGTAGTGCTCTTTTTGCTACGCGCGCAATGTTTTGAGCTAAAGGGATAGGGGGCATTGACGCAATTTCGTCAGAATCCTGGGGGAGGGCAAAGTCAGTGCCAGTTTTCCCAAATCAAGGGAAAATGACAGTGAAAACTGAAAAATTAGCCATATAATAAAAAAAGTTGAAGGTATAAAAAAGAAAACTGAACCGTTTCTATGGATGACTTATGCAGACCAATATTAGCTTTGGCAGGATTTTTGGGGAAACTTGTGACAAACTGGGATCTAGGGTGGGCACAAACCGAGGTCTAAGAGGGGCAGTTTCCCCCTGCCCTGTAGCAAATTACGCCCTGGATTTGGGGTTGTAGAAATACATGTCCTTCCTTGATATTGGAGTCAATCAGTCTATCCTCTGTGTCTTACGCGACTGACATAAATATCAGCCTTACGCTGGTGCAGATTTGAAAAATTCTTGCCCTCCTTCAATATGAATACCTCAAGGTTGTGCCCGAAGAAGTCCAAAATTGCCGTGTTCTGTCGGAAGTGCTTACTACTCCCGCTAATCGAACTTGAAAGATCCGTATTTCAGCCTACCGATTATTTAGTTTATTTATATACAAGAGGTCGCCATCTTATTCATCAAATTAGGCATCTTGTCACATTGTCATTGCCTATATTGTCAATTGCAAAGTCTGTTATAACTGGCATCTACTAGTTTTAGCATCTGCTAGTTTTACGTTACAGTAGCTCTAGAAGCTACTGATAGTAGGTATTCTTCGCACCACGAACGAGTTAATTAACGCAGTTCTGATCAAAACAGTGAAATGTGCTTGAATGCTCTATTATTGCGCCTTCAATCAGCGATATATTTTAAAGGGCTTCAAGTGATTAAGTGGAATATTAGTGGTATACCACTCGCAAAGTGGCGTTTCGGAATTACATCAGGCAAAGCAGTGTCTGGGCTTGCTTAACTTGGGTGTCAGAAATATTGATCTCACTAAACCTCCCCTTATCATTCTGTTTCACTGTGGCAAGTATAAAAGGATGTGCAATTTTGTTGGAAAAGGTAAGAATTCATTTGAACAAAAAGATAACCTAGGAAAAATGAAGAATTAAATTGTTTCTTTCAGTTTTTGCGCAAACACTATCACGTTATTAGATAATGTTGGAGGCAGGGCTGTGGGGAGAGGTTTAGTTACGATAAAATTATCATTTTGGCTTTTTGAATGTCAAATAACAGAAAAGTAGGTATATTATATTTTTGAAGTTTAAAAGAAAGGCTACAAACTGGTATATGCATGGGGGGAGCAGGGCTTTGGGTCCTTATCCCCGAAAAATATGTTATGAGTATGCCATTGTGTTTCGCGTTGAAATAAAATTCAGAAGACATTCTGATTTCAAGACCTTCTCCCGTGCAAGGCCTTGGTTAGAGGCATGAGATTGTGTAGTGTCTGTCTCAATTTTACGCACGCAACGTTTCCACATTGCTTCTCAGGAAATTCTAAAACGTCACTACAGGATACGGTAGGCTCTAGGAAGCTGGTATTTGGAATAGATAACGTAAAACAGTAAATCCACAGCAATGCGTTTATTTAAATTGTTAGAAATACGACGTACCCGACTTTTTGTCTCCGAGCCTGTCCCTGCATGAATCTCTGCACCTCTGATCACACATTATGTGCTTCTTCTACGCACGGAGTGAAGGGTTACTGAGTCCTAGTCTTTCCGATGTCCTAAAATTCTTGTGATTGCCTGCATAATCATGTTATCATGTTGCGGAGCACCCCCCATTATTATTTTATTTTATTTTTTTGCTTGTTTTTTATGATTATCTGCGGTCTATAGTTCGATAACAGCAAAAGATAAAAATTCGGTTTTTGTTCTTCTAAAGCGGGATCATGGAACAAATACGGTAAAGTTCCTCTGAAGTTGCAATTTCCCAGTAGTTATCTAGAAAAGCGGAAAGCGAAATTTATTGAAAATATGAGAAATTAGTGATCTCAAGAAATTAATCATTAAGATCTCAAGTTTAGGGAATAAAGAAGACGTAGCCCGCTGTACGTTCCTGGAGTTGACTATGAAGTCGTGAACTCAAAGTGCCTTTTTTTCCAATTACGGATGATCTCCATAGGGGATGCTAGTTGCCTAGACCCCCTACATGAAATCCTTAGGTTTTCTTGATCCTTTGTAACAATCGCGTCCCCGTAGATGCAACAAAATAAAAAGACAATTTTTTTCAACTAAAAGTAGCCTAAATAGCAACACCCTAAAATGAAGACGAACTGGAACTTTTATGTTAGGGGATTGCTCCCTCCTCTATAACTCACCATTTACGCTAAAGTCTTTTCTACAACTTGTAAAAAAAGCTTATTATTCTAATTAATCGAACCATGTTGTTCAGGAGTCGTTCTTAAAGAATTGGAACACAAAGTCAAGCCTCAGCGTAAAAACTAGGTAATGAGGCGAGGGCAATCCCCTCATATACGTAATAATTTCTATTCGTTTTAAGTTTTAGTGTTGCTCCTTACTTTTAGTTGAAAAAACTTGTTTTTCGTAAAATTTCTTGCGGAGGATTCTGATTGAAATTTTTTTTTAATAGCGCTCTTTCATTTGAAAAAGACTTTAATTTCGTATTCCTCCTCCGTAGAATAGTTCTCCCACAAATACTTAATGAATCTTACTTATTTGGCATCAGCGTAAGCCAATTCTTTTGATAAACCTATTGATATCAAAATTCCGTTTTTAGAGTTTTGTTTACTATTGAGCCACGTCACTCCTTACTTACAGTTCGTTCCCTCGAGCTGATCCATCAGCGGATAAAAATCAAGAAAAAATTATTTTTACCACTTTGAACAAATATAGTTGCTACTTGTTTTTGGCCAGACCATGCATAGTGCTACACTATTATTTAATATGAGTCACCCCCCCTCTCCACAAACAGCGCTATTAACTACGCTTATATTCCTAATTCACATACTGTGTTACATATTAAAAAAAATGTCTTAAAATGTTTACACGAAAAAAAAAGAGAAAAAAAAGACTCTGTTATTGATCGAGATGAGTTCTGTGCAAACAAGGAGTTGTTTGCTAATATATGGCCTATGCAAAATGTCTGTTCACACGCGTGTGTTTGCTTTGCAAACATCCTTTGACTTAAAAAACAAATAATGTCTAGTGGCTTTTAATGCCCTAATGCAAACAGTGGATCGAACGCTCTTGAGTTTCAAGTACTGTTTTTAAGTCTGATTATCGTCAATATAGAACTTGTTTATGTTACTCCTCAATTAGGCTGTATTTTGGAATTGTTTTTTGCATATATTGTTAGTTCTCAGGAATATTCTGGAATATAGAGAATGACTATGCGCACAAGGTTTGAGAGGGTAGAGACCTAGTTCCCCAAACTATTTTTTTTCACCGGAGAAATTCACTGGCTCGTTTTTGTTTTGAAAAAGTTTCGTCAAAATAAATTCCTTTTGCGATTTGGAATCATATTTGAAGCCTTACTCAAAGGTGCTTTGGTCCAAAACTGGGAGGAGGGGCAATGTGACAAGTGTGTCAATAATTGATCAAATTGACAAATTTATTAAAAAAGGAAAAGGGAATGAAAAAATCTTGGAGGGAAGTGTCCCCTGGATCCACCCCTGATCTATAATTGTGTTTCTGTGAATTATCATAGTGGCCTCTCTCCTAGTTGGACCCCTCCCCCTCAAAACACGCTAAATCAAGATTTAGGTGACCTTCTTTTCCTGCGTAGGAAAGTCCAGAATAAAAATACGCAAAATCTGTAATAATTTCACCGATAATTTTATTTTGAGAATAAGCATAGGCTTCTTATTCATTATAAAATAAACAATGATATTCATATATAATGCTCAAATTTATAAATTATCTTATGATAAAAGAGGGGGATTTGCCAATTAATCCCTTCCCCAAAAAGACTCCTTTCTAATTGTAAAAAGCCTGTATTTATGCAAGAACTAATAAAGAAAACATTTTACATAAGAGAACTTTTCAAAGGGAAGTAAAGAACTATAATAAAATTAAAGACGGGCAGAAATAAGGTCAAATAATAATTCAAACTGGAAATGATCAAAAATACTATCAACGGACAAACAAAATCCAAAAATGACAAGAATGAAAATGGGTAATCAAAAATAACAGATACCACTACGTGGTGAAATCAGACATATAGGGTTTGAGAATACCCCTTAAGGATTTACTGCTATTTTCAACTTGAATTTTTTTTTCAAGAATCTTTTAAGTTCTTAAAAAGACTGGCTTTTAAAGAGACAGAGGGAGAGGTTCTTCTATTTGTTTATGTGTTTTCAAACTGTAGGGGAAATGGTGCAACAAATTATATCCTGCGTGGGGTAATTTGTGTTCGTTGTAAGGTCGACTTAAGCATTCGTTTTAGTTTCTGCTTGTTGTATGATTCATTTATTCGTCTATTGCTGCGTTCATGCGTGTGGAATTTTGACAAATTCAAGAATTTTGTTACTATTTTCAATTCGAAATACTTTCAAAATATCCTTTAGGATTGCTAGGAAAGCGTGGAAGGGTAACTGGAAAGAAAATTCGATACTGAATGACTTTTCAAACTTTCATTTTATATAAAGCTTTTTTAAAGGCTTACTAGCAATACCATATCCAGGGGTGGTAAGAGTTTTATCCCCCCTCCCTCCGAAATTTTTCTGTGACACAAAGGTAACAAAAAAGAAAATAAACACGTTTTTAATGCGCTAAAAAAATGTACCCCCGTTCTCTCCAGAAACAATTCTTCTGTAAAACACTCCCCGAAAAAAAAAATCCTGGATGCGGCCCTGCTTTTTTTGCTTTTTTGAATTTTAGTGTTGATTCTTATCTGTATTTTTTATTAGTTTATTTTGCGAGTGGAGATGGTCGATTGGAGGTCTCGACCGAAATATTTGCCTATTTTTCACTGGCTATTATTATCTTCATTTTCTCCTCTTTATTATTATTTTTTTTTGATTTGATAAAATACACTATCTAAAGAGGCAATTTAAAAACCTACGAAGACCAAATATTTAATTAAAATCTAAAATTTGAAATTAAAAATTCTAATAAATGAAAATTTAATTAATTAAGATTAATTACAATTTTATAACAAAGTAAATTAAAATTCATATTCAGAGTTTTCTTTGTTCATGCTTATAATCGGATCCAGGAGTGGTGAGCCACGCCCAGGGTGAAGCGTAGCACGTGTGGTATGAAAACGCAAGAAGTGATGGTAGTGTGTTTCGAGTGGTGGAGCAAATTTTGCTCCAAGATGTGTGCCGCGTGTTGGAGAATCAGGAATTGTGATTTATATGCTCTTACTGTATAATTATCTAATTGTGCCAAAATCAAGCAAAATGGAAAACAATGTAGAAAAGATATAATGTTCTCAAGGAAGAAATGACCATTTGCTTTTGAAATTTCGCTTCTCTCTGAGTTTCATGGGAGAGGGAGGAAATTTGTGTTTGTATAGGGTAAAAAAAAAAGAAAAAGTAAATTAAACCGAAAAAAATTAACGATTGTAGGAAAAATACATGCCTACAAATTACAGGAGCGCGGCTCTTATGCCTCCCAGCCCCAACGTACACGCTCAAATCGACTGCTATTCTAAGAAAGCAGGATTTAGATGAAACTGAAGTTTAAAAATTTTAATTACTCAATTTTTTCTAAGGCAAGATTTGTTTATACGGAGTAATTTGTTTCTTGGTTGGTCATGACCTGTTTGGAGATAACTTCGAAGACCACACTGCCTTTCCATGACGAAAGTAAAACAATTCAAAATAGGGATGATACCTTTTTATTGACAGTGAAATATAAAATTATTTAACTGGATATTTCGAACACATATACAGTGTTCATACTTTTACTGCTGATGATGAACACTGTATATGTTTTCGAAATATCCAGTTAAATAATTTTATATTTCACTGTCAATAAAAAGGTATCATCCCTATTTTGAACTGTTTTACTTTCGACCTGTTTGGAGGGAAGGGGGACAACTTCGAATAAACGCAAAATCTGGTGATATACTTGGAAAGCATTAAAAAAAAGAAGCAATTTAAAAAATGAAGAAAGAATATTGAGGTTTCGGAAGAGGGAACAAAGATTCAAATTTGTCCCGGCTTGTGTGCCCAGGCTTAAGGGGGATAAACCTGAAGCCCAGGCTTCAGGCTTAAGGGCTGAAAGTAAAATAGTATGAAAAACAAGTGTTGCTGAATTGTATGTTTAAATTTGCCATATCGGTACAGCTGAGATTGCATGGTAGTATAATCAATTTTCACAAGAGATGTTTGCGTGTTTTCAAAGAATCAACACAATTAACTTTTTCCTATTTAGTATTCACAAGAAGTGATTTCCGACTTTGTCATTAAGATTGTTCCTAATTTTAATATTCTACACACGCAATGAGCACAAAGCAAGCTAGTGCTGTAATCACAGTTCATTCACATCTTAATACGACACTATTTGGTAAGCTAACAGAAATGCTTGGCATAGAAAAAAGTAAAAAGTGTCCTTTTTCAAAAAGTACACTTTTTCAAAGATGTGATTGTAATTTTTATGATTTGTAACGTGTGTACTCTATGTAAAGGTTATAAAAATCAAGGCGCTATGGCCACTGGCCATGGACTTACTGGCCATGATTAATGACAATCACGACGAATATTTTGGCTATATGAGACTAGGTGTCTTCAGCGTTAAGAAAAGAAATAACCCAAAACATAGCAATTTAAAAAAAGGATAAAATCTAAACTAAAAAAGAACAAAAATAAAAATATCAGATCCAACGTGTATACTGATTTTATTTCATGATGAACAAGGGTGTGTTCTTTCCCGGGGGGGGGGGGGGAGCAAAAAAACTAAAAATCATCAAAATTATTTATATGAATCTTGTTAGGTCTGTACGAGTTGAACGAAATTTCAGGAGGGGTTCAAACCCCGTGCCCCCCTGGAAACAGCCTTGATGATAAAATCGAAACAGCGTTGATGAACACAGCGAGGACAATAGACAATTAGCGAAATGCTTCTATGAACCAGTGGTGGATTCAGGAGATCGGGGACCTTCCCTCCAAGATTAAAATCGAGTACTACGAAGGGACAAAATAATGTCGGAAGACTATTCAACTTTAGCAAAGAAGATTGATGCTATCCCATCCTTCTCAAACCTTCTAACGGGTTGTAATTTACATTTATTGAACACAGTATTTAATTTAGACGGCGATGTTCTGTTTGCTAAAACGTTAACATATGAAAAAAAAAAATCACCATAACAATTAAGATTTCTGGTAGGAACTAATGAAGTCTAATTTTTTAATATATAAAGATGCTAATACTCGAAAGTCTCGGTAACAGTTTTTTTCGATGTTCTAGTTATAAAATAATTCTTTTTAAACAATCCTCCCATATCTTATCTTGCCCCTTAATCTTTCCAGGAAATCTGCTGAACGTAGACAGGTCTGTTGGTCTGAAATGTAGGCATACTATACTAAATGTTGACATACTAAATTTCTGTAATCTGTATATAAACCAAATTCTGTGTTCTGGTACAAATTTCTGACATCTTATGGGTGGCTGAAGCCAAGCAAACCTCGCTGGATGCAGTCTTATTTGTGTTTGGTCGTATCCAGCATTTTTTGTTTGGGGGGAGAGGTTGCAAAAGGAATTACTCGGGAGGGGGAGGGCTACAGAAAAACTTTAAAAGTACGTATCAAAAATGTGTTGATATTCTTTTTTTTATTACGTCTTTACCAGTTGGACAAACACTTTGGGGGGGGGGGGGTTCAAACCTCCTAGCCCCGCGGACACGGCCTTGTGTGTGTATGTGTCTAGTTTTTGCAAACTGCTATATTGTTCTAAATGAACAACGAAACATCTGAGTCATAAAGAAGGAAACAGTAATTATAAGCTATTATTTGAAGACAAAAATTGACGCCATCGAAAACAAAGCCTTATTTTAGATCAATTAGTTCTACTACGTGGTATTCAATTTATGGTGAAAGAAGCATCAACTGTTAATGCCCTGTCTGTGGTTTTCTCGTTGTCACTTATTCTTTGAACACGATTTCTGCTTCCGTTCAATCTCGAATTTCATATTAGGGCACCCGAAACGAGAATTGGTAGCTCAGTGCAAGGCCGTACCAAGGATTTTTTTCTGGGGGGG
This sequence comes from Artemia franciscana, assembly GCF_032884065.1. NCBI lineage: Eukaryota > Metazoa > Arthropoda > Branchiopoda > Anostraca > Artemiidae > Artemia > Artemia franciscana. Next base: position 36,433,369 of record NC_088879.1, on the reverse strand, counting down.
GCAAAAGATTTTTTTTTACTTTTTTTTATAATATGGTACACACCCGAGAAGTTAAATTAGGTTAGCCCCAATGAAATATACCAAAATATGATGAGAATACAATAGCTAGGTAACAAAACTCTGAAAACTAAAACTAAGAATTAACGTGAGGGGGCCACACAGAACGAATCTTACTACCTAAGATAGCCTAACCAAACCAAAATACAATCTCTATATATTGAATATTTAGTAAAAATATACCTACAACGGAGATTTCAACTGAGCCTAAGCTAATTTTCTTCAAATTCTGACAGGTATAGGCTAGACCGGTTATTGTCTGATCTGAAGATCCAAATTCTCGAGTGCGTACCATATGCAAAAGAAGCCTGCCGGATTTTTTCCAACGGGGGTCTCCCCCCCAAAAAAAAAATTAACGCGTAAAAAAACATTTTGTATTCATTTTGTTACGTTTCTACAAATCGTGCAGATATTTTGAGGAGGAGGGTTACAACTCCCCCCTCCTTGAACACGGCCTTAACTCAGTCATCATTCCTAACCAGGTTTCTGATGACAAGATCTGGATAGCCCTACAAGTGATTACTATAGGCTCCAAAAGTATTACTACAACTACTACCACTAGCCACTCTTTTCTGCACCAAACCACCCCAGAATAAAGTAGGTGCGCGTGCTTCTCCTCAGCCAACATCCGTTCAAAGCTTAACTCTTTATCTCCCAGCAATGCAATTCTGTTTTCCTTGAAAGTATCTCTTGTGACCTCTTTCCACTGTATTTAAAAAGCACGATTCTCGTAAACGAAAATCGTGTAACATAAGTAATGCCATTCGCACAACTCGGCCTGGTCATTTAGAACTTTCTTTCGTACAGCTTATTATTTGATTTAAAGTTCTCACTAGGACCTAAAACAACTCTTAGACAATTCCTCTGTATCAAGGCCGTTTCCAGGGGGGAGGGGTCTAGAGAGTTCGAGCCCTCTCCTCCATAAATTTTGCCTGACTCGTACACAAATTATGCATGTATATTTTGAAGTTTTTTTTTGTTTTTATATTTATAGAATTATATTTTATATTTATAGACTTTATACTTAATGACTTATTATTATAGACTTATTACAATATAGTCTTATTGTAGTATATATAATTATATATATAAGTCTTATAATAATAATCTTATTATTAATATTAATAATAATTAATATAAAACAATTCTTAATAATAATAATCTTATAATATATAAGTCTTATTATAAGACTTATTATAGACTTATTATATTTAATGACTTATTATGATAGACTTGTATTTATAGACTTTATATATTTATAGACTATTCTCGTATCGGCATATCTTTACTACTTATCCGATTGTTTCTTAAAAAATTTTCTGGAATTTGCTCAGACATATACTTTTCCACGGGAGCGTTTACATGACGTCGAATGCACAGAAGAGGTGGTACCGACTTTGAAACCCAAACATCCAATTTACGGATTTGGCAGTCCATAATTTTCTTTCTAAATACCAGTAATTTCCGACGACTCTCTCTAACTGAAACTGGCATATCATCAGTCAAATAGATATTAGAAAAGTGCATCACAACTTTTCTATATAATTTTTCAGCGTTTTTCAGCAATGCCAGTCGAATCTCTGCATTATGTATCTCAACTTTGATGTATTTTTATCCTTTCCATATTCCGAAACTGAATAATCACAAATATGTTCATAGTCTAACCCATCTTTGATGACCTTTTCGAACACCACTTTTGCTGATTCCGCGTCACTCGCCGAAACGTTCCATAAAATCACATTCTTACGCTTTTCTTTACTTTCTACTCGCTGGAGGTTTTGCTTAACTGTAGACAACTCTGTTGTTAACTTCACATTTTCACTAGCCAGAACCGAAATTTGCAACTTCAGACTTGACGCTTCATCTTCTACGGCAGAAACTCGCGGCTTTAATTCAGATAGTTCCATATTTGAATCCATCACTGATTTTTCAACTTACGTTAATCGGTTTTCTACTGCTTTCATACTAACTGCTAGACCTTGTAAAGCAGTTGAATTGCTCTTTACTGTTGCTAAAATTATAGCTATGCTGTCAGCTTGCGATTTTATTGACAATTCTTCAACTGATGTGTTCAACAAATTTGGGCTATATATTTGCACATTAGGAGGGGGGGGTAAAGCATAGAATATATTAAATACGTAACCCAAATAAACCTATTCTAAACTCACCTAACCAAAGTACCGACTAAATAGTTAATTAAAATATAGCTATCCATAGTCAGACACTATATTCTATCGCTATTCATTGCCAACTAACCGGGATGAAAACCGGGTAATGTCTTGAGTATTTCTCGTATAATACTTAAGTACCAATATATGTTAGAACAACTCCCGTTTTGTATTATTTACGGCTCTTGTCTTACGGGCCTGGAGGGATTATGTCATCCCTGGGGGCATTGTATCGTTCCTTTTGACTATTTCGAACAAAATGCCTATATCAAAATGTTGATCACATGCCTTTAGAAATTACGCTGGGATTAGATAGGAGAAGGGGTGACGGAAGGTGTCTGGCAGCTCTCCAATCACTTTTAGCTCTAAAAAATAGCAATATAACCTTCTATTTCCGATTGATTGTACCCCCTTCAAAGTTTCTACTCTCACTCCTTCCATACAAAGTTGCTCTGAGCAACATAAAACCAATTATATCATGCACTGAACGCTTATGGTTGTTTACTACAGGCAATTCGAGAGCGTTGTCTCTGACATAATCCTTACCTCACCGTAGCTCTTACACATCAAAGCCACTTACCTGCAGAGAAAAGGGGAGAGGTTGGTCCTACCTTTTTAATGTTACCTATCTTGTTTAATATTAAATACAGTATTTTCATCTTCCCCTCAAATTTATGAGTTCCTCTCTCTTTTGCTCCAGTTTTTTTTTATAGCCATTTGAATCTTCCATCTTTTCTAATGCAACATTGTTCGTTTCCAATATTTTGGGAATTTACTGTAAATTTTAATTTCAGTATTCTGATTTTTTTTTTTTCAATAGACAAGTGACTTTTCAAAGGCCATGACTATCCATATCCTCTGTAATTTATTGCCTGTGTCCAAGGTCATGTCTAGGGAAAGGGACGGGTTTCGAACCCTCACCTACGGAAATGAGAGAATTATAGAAAAAATTTACCACCCCGCCTTTGGAGTAGGTTACACCCTCTAAATCAAAATCCTGTATTTAATCATGTCCTTTTTTGAAGGTGTATATTGAAAAAAACTCTGAATACAAAGGGAGTAACAGCTAAAATGTGCCACAGAATTCATTTCTATTCTCACGAAGAAAATTGGCAATTTTGCATAAACACTGATGTCAATCTTGTGAATTGAAAAACCTCAAATATGACTGATGAAATAAGAAGGGGCAAGGAGGGGCTGGTTCTTCTACAATTTAAACTCTAAATAGGCTGCATAATAGTGGCTTTAATTCACTAATATGTAAGGGGGGGGGGCATATTTTACTTGTTAAATTCGTTTTTAAGTTTTTCAGTAAAAAAATGACGCTTTTCAATGAAAATGCCTAAAAAGGTATTCTTTTTCTTAATCTAGGGGAGGAAAAAAAAACTAGGTGGCAAGTGTACCATTACCCCTTTCAACTGATGTCCCTTCTGCATAAGCTGTAAATATAAAGTTGAAACCGCTAGCCTTCCAAAGAGCTATTTCTGCTTTTTCTATATCTTGGTTAATAGGATTCACTGACCTTACTGAACCTTTTTGTGTCATGGCTTCGTCTAACTGTGAGTTTTAGAGGCTTCCAAAATAACGTTTTAGATTATTTTTTTTTTTTTTTTTTTACTCTGGAGTGATGATAAGGAAGAAAAGAGTGACGTTAAATCTACAGTTTATATTTCAAGACTCTGAACTTAAGCGTTTTTTTGTAATGCTTATTGAACGTTTTAAAACTATATTTGTTCATGTATCGACGCCATTTTTAGTTAAAAAAAATTATATAGGGTAGTCTATAGTTGGTTTTCTCGAAATAATAAGATTTTTATATTTCAGTTTTTTAAGTGGCTAAAAATCAACAGCGTGTTAGACTTTGCACTCCCCTCAGAATACCGCTTTAGTTTTTTTTCTCTTTTTTTTTTGGTAACCCGGAGTTATGACAGGGACGAAAAAATAACGTCAAATCTCCTAATGTCTACATTAATAAGTCATAAGTTGAAAACTAAGGTCGTAGACGAGGGACATACGCAGCGGAGGAATCTTAGGGGCCTGCAGTCCCTCGAAATCCTAAATTTCCTAAATTTTCTGGCACTTTTCATTTAAATTATCAAATAAAATTAGTTTCTTGTTGCCCCCATGAACAAAATAGTATAGTACCTGCCGTAGGTGCCATTTTATTTGATAAACAAAATACAAATATGGCCTGTAGATTATCTTTTGTCATATATATTTTGTTTTAAATAATGATCTGCTGCTCTTATATTGAAACTACCTCTAGATTATTATTCTTTGATTGTTTGAATGTTTAGTGAGTTTCACTAAGTCGCCACTGGAAGTCTGTCAGATCTTATTCCATTCACTTTGACTAATCAAAAGGATTAAGGCTAAAAGCATAGGCCCTATCTTGTAATTAAATAAAAAAAAACAAGTTTTTTTAACTGGTAGTAAGGAGCGACATTAAAACTTAAAACGAACAGAAATTACTTCGTATATGAAAGGGGCTGCTTCCTCATCAGCGCCCCGCTCTTTATGCTAAAGTTTGACTCTTTCTCTCAACTCTTCTTTTTAAAACAGTAAAAACCTTTAGCGTAAAGAGCGGGACGTTGATGAGGAAGTACCCCCTTTCATATACGAAGTAATTTTTGTTCGTTTTAAGTTTTAATGACGCTCCTTACTATCAGTTAAAAAAAAACTCGTTTTTTTTTATTAATTTCTGAACGTTTTTGAATCAATGCATGTTTTGATTTTGGCTCTCCGCAAAGGAATAATTAAAACGAAATTTGTATATTTTTTTTCTTTTGGCTAAATGGCTTTCTCGTAGTTTTGATCGAATGATTTTGGTAAAAAAGGAGTGGGGGACGAAGCCTAGTTGCCCTCCTATTTTTTAGTTACGTAAAAGGGTAACTAGAACTTTTAGTTTTTTACGAATGTTTTTATTAGTAAAAGATATACGTAACTTACAAATTTGCTTACGTAACGAACTTTTGTATTCTCATGTTTTTATTACATATATGAGGGGGTTCACCCCCTCGTCAGTACCTCGCTCTTTATACTAAAGCTTAAATTTTGTCCCAATTCATTAAGAATGACCCCTGAATCACAAAAGCCGTAGGATAAATGGTTGAAATTACAAAAATACTTTAGTGTAAAGAGCTAAGTATTAGGAGGAGATGAGACCCTAATATGTGTAATAATTTCTGTTCGTTTTGAGTTTTAATGCTGCTCCTTACTTCCAGTTGAAAAAAACTTTTCATATTTATTTTTCATTGTTTTTTTTTTAATAATGCTTGAAAATCCTGCGCTCCCTTCATGGAAATTTTCTTTCCCCATGACAAATTCTTCGATGGAAAGTTTCCCCAACATAGCCCCCTCTTCTCAACCCCTCCCCCAACCAAAAAATCCTCCTGAAAACGTCTGTGCACTTCCCAATAACCATTACTACATGTAAGCACTGGTCAAAGTTTGTAACTTGTAGCCCCTCCCACGGGACTGTGGAGGAGTAAGTGGTCCCCAAAGAAATAGTTTTAAAGTTTTTCGACTACGCTGAATAAAATGGCTATCTCAGAATTTTGATCTGTTGACTTTGGGAAAATGTTTAGTGTGGGAGGGAGCCTAAGTGCCCTCCAATTTTTTTGGTCACTTAAAAAGGGCACTAGAACTTTTCATTTCCGTTAGAATGAGCCCTCTTGCATCATTCTAGGACCACTGGGTCGATCCGATCACCCCTGGGAAAAAAACAAAAAAAAAACAAATAAACACATCCGTGATCTGCCTTCTTACAAAATTAAATACTCCTCCGCAATCACTCGCTCTTTACGCTAAAGCTTTTAATTGTTTTAAAAAGTAGAATTGTGGCAAAGAGTCAAACTTTAGCGTAAAGAGCGTGGGATTGTGGAGGGGACAACCCATTTCATATACGGAGTAATTTCTGTTCGTTTTAAGTTTTAATGTCGCTCCTTACTTTCAGCTAAAAAAATTAGTTTTTTTTAATTTAATTTCTGAACGTTTTTGAATTAATGCATGTTTGGTTTTGGCTCTCCGCACATAAATTATTAAAATAAAATTTGTATATTAATTCTTTTTTTGGCTAATTGGCTTTCTCTTAGTTTTGATCAGACGATTTTGAAAAATAAGGGATGGAGAAGGAGGCCTAGTTGCCCTCCATTTTTTGGTTACTTAAAAAGGCAACTAGAACTTTTAATTTTTAACGAACGTTTTTATTAGTAAAAAATATACGTAACTTAAGAATTAACTTACGTAACAAACTTTCATAACCTTATATTTTTATTATGTATACGTGGGGGTTTGTACCCTCGTTAATACCTCGCTCTTTACACTAAATCGTAAGTTTTGTCCCAATTCTTTAAGAATGACCCCTGAATCAGAAAGGCCGTAGAATAAATAGTTGAAAGCATAAAGAGCAAGGTATTTATCTCCTCTTAAATACCTCGCTCTTTATGCTAAAGTATTTTTAGAACCCCTCATATGCGTAATAATCTCTGTTCGTTTTAAGTTTCAATGCTACTTCTTCCTTTCATTTGAAAAAACGTTTTCATGTTTATTTTTCATTGTTTTCTTATAGTAATGCTAGAGAATCCTGCGCCCTTTTCATTGAATTTTTCTTCCCCCATGACAGATTCCTCCAAGGAAAGATCCTCCAACATAGCCCCCTCTCCTCAGCCCCACCCCCAAACAAAATAAAATCCCCCTGAAAACGTCTGTACACTTCCCAATAACCATTAATATATGTAAACACTGGTCAAAGTTTGTAACTTGCAGCCCCTCCCCCAGGGATTGTGGGGGAGTAAGTCATCCCCAAAGACATAGTTATTATGGTTTTCGACTATGCTGAACAAAATAGCTATCTCAAAATTTTGATCCGTTGACTTTGGGAAAAAAATGAGCGTGGGAGGGGGCCTAGATGCCCTCCAATTTTTGGCCAGTTTATTGGGATACCCCAAATTATAAAGTTATATTTTTTAACATTACCAATATTTTTTTTTAAGTTGCTTGATGTCGTATTTTTCGATGTTAGTAGTGCCGACTAACCCTGTGATACCATATCCTGTGACCCTGTGATAGTCAATTCATGCTCTGGTTGGCAATACCGGGCCCAGGGAAAGATCCCTGCTGCCGCAAGGCTGGGTGGCAGACTTGCTATGTGCCCTCGTAAAAAAGACTCAGCAATTGAAACGTCGTATCTACGCCCTATGCACCAGCTTTGTGTCTTGAGGATCTTTACCCTTCTTTTTACCTGGTACCCAGCACCCAGCTGAGACAAAAAGTAAAGCTACTTATAAAGGAGACCCCAGAAGCAGGAATGGTGCATCTGAGTATGCTAAGTTGCTATCAGTATTTAAAAAAAAGGAGAAAATGCAGCTTTGTGATTCTGCTAAGCAATGCTAGATGGCGTTGGTTTTTTTTTTGCAGAAGACCTGCTTGATCTTATCATGTTTATTATTTTATTATTTATCTTTATAGGGTGCTGTTGTAATTTGCTTGATATTTATTCTTATTAGTTACCTTCTTGTTTGCCTTTGGCCCTCGGTTCTCGGACGTCCTCACGTTGGGACAATTTCAGTTTTAAGAAATTAGTGAAGGTTGGGTTAGCCGTGGCAACACTGTCCAACTAGCAGTTCTATATCGTAATTGCAGACACCCTTGTTTCAGCCACTGTCGACTTCATGCTCCTGATGTACTAAACTTTTGTTTCTTTTGCCTGAAAGTTTGGTTTTCCAGAAGTGTAATATCTTTTCTGAGGTCATTCAGTATCCATTTAACTTAAGTTTCTTAATGAATTTTTATTATCTATATACTCAGTAATATGTTGTAATCTCCAACTTGTTTTTTATTCCTTAGTTGACACTGGTAATTTGTAAGAGATTAGAGGCATCACCATAGGTCAACCTTGGGACACTGCATTATTTTGTCAGATTTTATATTGTTCTTCTTTAGATTCAGGTTCTTCTTTAGATTACTTTTATTAAGAACCCTAATAGTTTTACTCTTATGTTTATGATTTTACTCTTATTTTACTCTCATTATCTTATGATTTTACTCTTTATAGAAAAAAGTGGCAGCACCCTTGATAACCCTTCCTTGTTACTATATGATTACTATATGACAATCATGAGAGTCATTTGCATGCTGATGTTGTTAATTTAGCAAAGGCTAATGGTGCCCGTATATTAACATTGCCCCCATTCTCCACTAATAAACTTCAACCATTAGATGTGGCACTTTATAAACCTCTCAAGATATTCCATACTGCCGCAGTGGATTCATGGATGAGTCTGAACCCTGATAAAACTTTCAGTATTTATAATATTGCTGCTTGTATTGGATCTGCATATACTTGAGCCATGAATCATACTAACAAATTATCAGCATTTCGATCAGCTGGAATATGTCCTTTTGACCGCCATATTGTTACAGGTGAAGGCTTTCTGCCATCATCTGTTACAGATCGTCCCGCATCTCATTGTTCTTCCACCAATAATGACACAGCTTTGCCTTCAACTTCTGCACACTTTTCCAACCATGCTTCACTCCACAGCCATGCTCCACTCCATGTCATTACTCCACCCGTAACATCTTCCCGTCGTTTCAGGAAGTAATTCCAGCACTCCTTTAATTGCTCCTATACCTCCAGTTAAAGAAGTTACCAGTTGTGCAAGTGGTAGCGCCTACCACATTCCTGAAGAAGTATTTGGTTACCCAAAAGCAGGACCAAAAAAGGCCACTCCAAAAAGGGCAAGAAAAGGGTTGCAGCCTCATAGCTACTGACACCCCTGAAAAGATTAGACTGGAAGAAAATGTAGAAAAGAGACTATTAAAGAGTGTTCAGAAGACTGAGACAAACTGTGCTGAGCCAGAAAAAAGGTCAGAAAAGATGGTCAGTTCAAAAATGTTGAACTTTCAAAAATGTTCAAAAATCTTAGATTGAAAGCAACGAAGACTCTGATGATCCATTGCCTGATAAAATAAATGATTAACAGAGTTTTTCTGATCGCGAATCAGATGAAGTTGTCAAAGATTTTTCAACAAATGCTCAGAATCTCTAATCTGGAACATTCGTCCTCCGCCGATTCAGAGTGAAAAACACCACCTTCTTTTACATCGGTAACATAGTTGAAAAACTCAGTGGTAAAGAAGATGATGACTGCCAAGTTTCTTACTTGAGGAAATCTCAATAATATGAGGGAAAATTTATCTATCCTTCTGTGCCTGATATAAAAATGGGAAATGTAACGAAATAATTTCTTTTCTTCCTTCTCCAACTGTTACCAAGGGAGGAACTTCCAGGCAAAAAAACCTTTTGTCTTTTAATCAAACAGTTCGTGGTAACGAACTGTAGTAAGGAGCGACCCGGCTCAATAGTAAACAAAACTCTAAATAACGGAATTTTGATGCTAAAATATACATCAAAAGAATCGGATTTTCATGCTGATTTTAAATATATAAGTTTCATCACATTTGGTCTTTGTCATCAAAAGTTACGAGCCTGAGAAAATTTGTCTTATTTTAGAAAATAGGGGAAAACACCCCCTAAAAGTCACAGAATCTTAACGAAAATCACACCATCGCATTCAGCGTATCAGAGAACCCTATAGGAAAATTTTCAAGCTCCTATCTACAAAAATGTGGAATTTCGTATTTTTGCCAGAAGACAAATCACGGGTGCGTGTTTATTTTTTTTTTTTTTCTTTCTTTCTTTTCCCCAGGGGTCATCGTATCGACCAAGTGGTCCTAGAATATTGCAAGAGGGCTCATTCTAACGGAAATGAAAAGTTCTAGTGCCCTTTTTAAGTGACCAAAAATTGGAGGGCACCTAGGCCCCCTCCCACGCTCATTTTTTCTCCAAAGTCAACAGATCAAAATTTTGAGATAGCCATTTTGTTCCGCATAGTCAAAAACCATAATAACTATGTCTTTGGGAATGACTTACTCCCCCACAGTCCCTGGGGGAGGGGCTGCAAGTTACAAACTTCGACCAGTGTTTACATATAATAATGGTTATTGGAAAGTGTACAGTCGTTTTCAGGGGATTTGTTTTTGGTTTTGGGGGTGGGGTTGAGGGGATTGGGTTATGTGGGAGGAGCTTTCCTTGGAGAAATATAACATGGGGGAAGAAAAATTCAATGAAACGGGCGCAGGATTTTCTAAAATTACTATAAAAAAAAACAATGAAAAAATAAACATGGAAAAGTTTTTTCAATTGAAAGTAAGGAGTAGCATTGAAACTTATAACGAACAGAGATAATTAAGCATATAAGGGGTTCTAAAAATACTTTAGCATAAAGAGTGAGGTATTTAGGAGGAGATAAATACCTCGCTCTTTATGCTATAGTATTTTTAGTAATTTCAACTATTTATTCTACGGCCTTTCTGATTCAGGGGTCATTCTTAAAGAATCGGCACAAAACTTACGATTTAGTGTAAAGAGCGAGGTATTAACAAGGGTACAAACCCCCTCATATACATAATAAAAATTCAAGAATATAAAAGTTTGTTACGTAAGTTAATTCTTAAGTTACGTATATTTTTTACTAATAAAAAAATTCATTAAAAATAAAAATTTATAGTTGCCTTTTTGTGTAACCGAAAAATTGCATGGCAACTAGGCCTTCTTCCCCATCCCTTATTTCTCAAAATCGTCTGATCAAACTAAGAGAAAGCCATTTAGCCAAAAAAGGAATTAAATGTAAATTTCATATTAATAATTTATGTATGGAGAGCCAAAATCAAACATGCATTAATTCAAAAACGTTCAGAAATTACATAAAAAAAACTAGTTTTTCTAACTGAAAGTAAGGAGCGACATTAAAACTTAAAACGAACAGAAATTACTCCGTATATGAAATGGGTTGTCCCCTCCGCAATCGCTCGCTCTTTATGCTAAAGCTTTTAATTGTTTTAAAAAGCAGAATTGTGGTAAAGAGTCAAACTTTAGCGTAAAGAGCGAAAGATTGCGGAGGGGACAACCCATTTCATATACGGAGTAATTTCTGTTCGTTTTAAGTTTTAATGTCGCTCCTTACTTTCAGTTAGAAAAACTAGTTTTTTTTATGTAATTTTAAGGTAAGAGATGACATTCGTTGAGTGCAAAACAACTTCTCACTATCTATGTATTTAGAATTTAGGATGCATTGTCAATAAATTTTTGTAAAACAAGAGATTGGTTATAATTTATATAATGTCCCAATCTGAGCTTATGGCCTTCCCAGGCTGGGACACTTCCAAAAATTTTATTTGATTAAAAAAAAAAAATTGATTCACTGAAGACAAACTTCTCTTTCTGAAGAATGAAAGTATATGCCAGTACAATTATGTTGACCTAAAGATATTAAGAAACTTTTAATTACTAGTGAAGTAATTGACTTTTGGATTTTGGTTTCCCAACGTAGGCTGGTTTCCCCTATGCTTGACAATCATGTAGGGATATACCTTTAGTTAAAAAAACCTTTTGTTGTACAAAAAAGAGCGTTGGAAGATGTCTCTTTCTTAACTTTCATTTTTCCCTCGTAAACCACACTTATAATTTTTATTTGTGTTTCTTATGAGGTAAGCCAAATTCTGAAATTGCAAGGTTAATCGGCCCTGGACGTAATAAAGCCTGACTAAATCTTGTGCACTTCGTTTATATTTCTTTTTATTATTTCTTTATAAAATTATTTTATCCCACTTCTCATTTTATACTAGGACAGTGTATGAATATTTATGTATCGGTATTTCGGTGACCAACATCCAACGGGTAAATCAGGAATTTTTTAAGTGTCTTTCTTATTTTTTTTGAGTAATTATTTTTTATATTTTTATACTGTATAATTATTTGTTATATTTCTATAATTATTATCAATTAATTATATAGTTTAATTATATAATTAATTTATAAATTTTTATTTGTTGGATTCTGACCACTGCCTTCAAATGAGGAAATAGGAATTCTGTAATTGCAAACCTACTACAATTGACTATAGACCTCATCTAATTGTGCTTATTATTTTTTTTTAGAATAAAAGCAGTAGTTCCTTTAGTTGATTGCACACTATGGTGATTAGTGTGCTACTTAGTGCTATGGCCATAGTGTTATATGCTGATACCGGTCACGGAGTCCCAGTGAAAGAAGTCGCGGTAAATTCAAACAGTCACAAAGGAAATGGTGTTGAGCAAAGTTTGAAGTATTCAAGACGAAAACGGAAAACCGGAATAGATGATCATATTGTAAGTTTTTTCCCCAAATTAGTCTGTAACAAGGTTGTATCTGGAGTCACGAGGCTTGAACGTCCTCCCTCTCCGAAATTTTTTCTGACTCGTAAAAACAAAACAAAGATGCATATGAAAAATTTCTAATGTGTGTTTTAAGGTTTTATTTTTATATTATATTCCCGCACCCCGAACAAAATCCTGAATGCGCCCTTGATCTGTAGTCAGGTTTATTCGAGCCCGCATTTTGGAAGGTGGAGAGGGAAATAGTTTGAATAGAATAGGGAAATAGTCGCTATAATATGAGGGAAATATAAGAAATTATCGTATATGATGTAAAAAATACCAAAATTGTTTTCTTTCGTGTGGGTGGGAATGGGGAAGGGGACGAAAGCCCTTCTCTTCCAATAGCCTTGCCCAACTGTATTCTCCCCCCCCCCATTATTTATTATGTCTACATATACCTGTGCATAGACTGAGATTGAGACCAAGAAGATTAAGAATAATGTGATAGAACTCATATTTTTGTATTTGGACCCAACCAAGTAAAAACCTGATGGTAGCACAGGTATACATAGGGTAGAGAAACGGGATTGAAGGGGGAAGAGAAAATTTGGAAACGTAAAAAGGGATATAATTTGAAAAATATTAGAAATTATCGAAGATGTTATAAAAAATGTAAAATCGTTTTCTATTGGAGCGATAGGTGTGGACGAAGGTCCCTCTCTTCCTACTTGTCCGCCTGTATTCTTCCCCACCTTTATTTGTTTGTTGTTTTTTTCTGTTAATATTTTACTATGTCGACATATACCTGCACAGGTTGAGATTAAAACCGGTAACATTATAAATCATGATAAAACTTATTTGCATTTTAAGCCCACCATGAAGAATTTGATCCGAGCACATGCAAACAAGGGCAGAGTGGGGTATCCTAGGACTAGTTTGAAGAACTTTTCTAAAAGAGAGAAAATTATGAAAAAATGTAGATTTTTGCATTTTGAATTTCACCTGTAAGTTTAGTATTTCTGTTGAATCTTCGAGTAATGTATAGTAATATATTTCAAGGGGAGGGTGACTGTTTCTCGTTTGGGGGATAAGATAGTCGGACCTCCCCCAGGGCAAAAAATTATTTGGTTTATAAATGCCTATAGAAATTTTAGAGACCATGAGGAAAACTGTAAAAATCTAAACTTTTCGGTAAGTGATTTGATCTAAAGACCCTTGTGTATTTACACAGCTCTAAATCTTCCTTTTGAACTTGTAATTTAGAGCTGTAAGCACTGTAAGCTTGTCATTCATACTTGTTAGCGTATGTTTTTTTTTTTAACGGCTAAAAAATACTGTATTAGGCTTGGCAGAGTATGTTTCATGGTAAGTTATTTCGGGATAATTGCCGTGTAGTAACTTTGTAAGTTCTACCACGATCTGAGTCTAAGAGGTAATTTTTTTTCGCTATTCGTTACTTCTGAATAACTTTTAGTCAAGAACTATAATTCGTTTTGGCTACAACTACAGTTGCTGCAAACGCGGCCTGTAAATTGCCAGTAAATGAGATACTTACAGTGGGTGAATGATTCTGCGTCTTACAAGTTTTTTTTTGCGCAATGAGTGTTTGGTGTTCAAAAGGGAGGGGGAGGCTAAGTTTTGGTTACAACTACAGTTGCTGCAAACGCGGCCTGTAAATTGCCAGTAAATGAGATACTTACAGTGGGTGAATGATTCTGCGTCTTGCAAGTTTTTTTTTTGCGCAATGAGTGTTTGGTGTTCAAAAGGGAGGGGGAGGCTAAGTTTTGGTTACAACTACAGTTGCTGCAAACGCGGCCTGTAAATTGCCAGTAAATGAGATACTTACAGTGGGTGAATGATTCTGCGTCTTACAAGTTTTTTTTTGCGCAATGAGTGTTTGGTGTTCAAAAGGGAGGGGGAGGCTAAGTTTTGGTTACAACTACAGTTGCTGCAAACGCGGCCTGCAAACGCGGTCAAAAACCGTACCCCCACTCCTTAAACAAAAATCATTGTTACCTCCTCCCGAAAAAAAAATCCTGGATATGGCTATGTATGTGATTGAAATGTATATCTAGCAAGGTATTTCTGTAAGAGCAGATCAAGCTTTCTTCTTACAGGATGGGAGGGTCATTTTTAGACGCCAGAATGAAGACAGAAAGTCGCGGTCTTCAGGGATATTTTAGAAGCTGAAGGAAGACTGCCAAGGCTGAAGTAGTCGTCTGACGATCTCTTCAGCAATTTTATCGTCAGGTGCCATTACGGATGTGACGTTCTTAAAGTTCTGAACATCCTACACTGGACTGCCATTTAGTGGTATTAAAGCTCTATCCCATCGTTGTGTTTTCATCATCATAGTTGTTAGAAGACGTATCTTTACACTCATCTTTTTGTCTCTGATAGCTCTGTCATTGAATATTGATTAAGCCTTTTGAGGGGAGGGGGGAGACGTTGAGGATATCAACACTGTCAGCGGAGTCTAGTTCTGTGGCGGAAAAATAGGGACCAATACGAACACTTCACACTTGTCTACGATCCTTAGAATCCGGTCAACGGCAAAATTAAACAGGGTAGGTTATATACTGGTGTTTAAAAAACTTCCTCAATAATCTCAAAGACTGGTATCAAAAGCTATTCTACTCACACATTGGCAAAAACATTTGTGCAATTGGTTGGCAGAAGTCAGGATAAATTACCAGATACTCTGTGGCCATGTATAGTAGTAGTAGTAGTAGAACAATTTTATTAGAAATAAACATTTCTTAATCAATAGCACAACATAAGCAAAGCTTGCGAGGCTGTGCTAAAATCAAAGAAAATAAAGAGACAATATGGAGAATAAGAAAATATGGAGAATGAGACCATATACCAAAATAAAAAAAAACAAAACAAAAAACAATACATAAACATTACACTACCTTGCGTGATCCCAAGACAACAAAAATAACAAACAAAAAAATACATAAATATTACAAATGAATAACCTATGGAAAATTTATTTTAGTTAATCTATTTCAAAAGTATACCTACCGCGCAACTCCACACGTAAATCATACTTAAACTGGCCAAGGCTACCTATTTCCTTAATATCTATACTCAGTTTATTCCAAATATATAGCAGCCCATATGGTGTTTTTTTTTTCTGACGGAGACAAAGGAAGTTATGAGATCAGTGAAAATATAGATCGTTTCTTGTCGACGAGTGGATTGGTACTTCATTGTCTGTTGTAAGTTAAAAATCTGGCTGTAGCACGGTGCTGCAATCAGATTTTGTCAATTAGTGCTGCTGTATCCGCATAGGGTATAGCCAGCACTTCATGTAGGACATATATCTCGCTTGCTTCTTTTTTTTCGTTTTGCTACAGATTTTGGAAACGCTTCAAGAGGGTGATGACAAAGACTGTGACGACAGATCGAATTAAGAAAATGCTATTGGCCTTTTAACAGTTTTGTGGGCCCCTTTTCCTAAAAGTAAGGGCAATGCTATTGTATTATTTCTGAGGGATGTATTAATTCTGCTAAATATCCCGGATTATAGAAGAAAAACTCATCGCCTGCTAACAGCACGGGTGCAGCTCCTACCAGGAGTACTTCTGCAACGAATGTTACTGTTAACAAGACTATTATATCCACGAATGCTCCTGCCAAGACTACTATTGCTATTCCAATACTACGTGTACAATGACTGCTCTCCGCTAAGACTACTCATATCATGACTGCTTCAACCATGACTGCTCTTGTTACTATTCTTACCCTTCCCGCGGCTACTACACGACTGCTTCTGCGACGGCTACATCTACTGTAAAAACAAACAGAACGCGCTGGACTTAAGAATCTAACCATAAAAAGAGCATAAACTACAAAAATAATGATGTCAAACTTGAAAATGAAAAGTAATTCCCACAAATAGATACGTTGTCGTCACCCACCTCTACCCCCCCCCCATGAAGGGTAGAGTCGCGCTTATTACTAACTGGATAAAAACTAAATAGATAGCCGGAACTTAAAGTTTTCTTTTGCTGATTGCCAAGTTTTATAAGATGATTGTTATGATTTCCACCGAGTATTGGAAAATCTCACATCTTCCGTATGTTTTTATCACTTTGCAAGTCTGTATGGTCAGGAAATCAAACTAGAGAAGCTTAGAAACCTTCAAAATTTAATTTTTGTCGAAGTTAATGAGGAACCTGTGAACATTTTGAACTTGAAAGGGGCACAGACCGAAGATTGACACCCCTGCATCTTTACCTAATGATCATACCGATTTATTCATATATATTTTTCCCTATGCTGATCAAGGCGAGTAAAATGTATGCCTGTTCTCACCAATAAAAGTAACCCTTTCAAAGGCTTTTCTTGCATTTAGAGCGGACCATACCCCCTCCCAGGGGCGTCGTTTTGGGTAGGGGGCAGTTGCCCCCAAAAAATTTGAAAAAAAAATTATATAGACCATGCCCCTTGACTATTCAGATACGGACCCCTCTTACTCCCCCCCATAAAAATGTCAGAGCAGCTTCCCCGCCTCCTCCCTTAACCTGTTAAGGAAATATAGTCCTCCTTGCTGACGAAGCATTTGTGTCTGTTAAACTCTTCTAAAAGAAAACAAGTTTACAAAAAAAAAAAAAAAACATTGGACCTATAGGCCTCTGTGAACTGCTCAGCCGCTAAATCAGTTAATGCCGTACAAAAAATAACGAAGAAAAACAATATATCGTCGATCCTTATTATAAGTCTATTCTACTGTTGGTTACACTTTAAAGTATTCTTGTTTTCCGTATGCGTAAATCTGGAGGTTGCACCTAAGCACATTTACCCCAAAACGAGTCATTTTGGGATAATTGTTGTTGTTGTTTTGTGGTATTCTTATTTTTGATATGTGAGAATCTGGAGGTTGCACCTGGACATTTTGCCCAAAATGAATCATTTTGGGATATTTTGTTGTTGTTTTGTGGTATTCTTATTTTTTATATGTTTGAATCTGGAGGTTGCACCTTAGCACATTTAGCCTAAAATGAGTCATATTGGGATAAATTTTTTGTGTTTTTTGATATTTTTATTTTTCGTAAGTGCAAATCTGGAGGTTGCACCTAAGCACGTTTAGCTCAAAATGAGTCATATTGGGATATTTTTTGTTGTTGTTGTTTTGTGGTATTATTTTTTATCTATCTCATTTTATGCCTCTTGTCTTATAAAGTCAATGATCCAAATTGTTAAATTTGGTTATTGAGATCTTGCATCATTTACAATAAAAAGAAAAAAATGTGAAGTTCATCATTCTGACTTCTGAACAGAATCTATCAATATTGTAGTACTACAAAATTGTAACACTTAACAGAATGAAAGAAACGATCTGAAGTTAATTAATTTACTTTTAAATGCATCTTAAAGGGAGATATTGGTATTACTTTGTCACATTGTTACAATATTTTAACGTCAATGTTAAAATATCAAGTTGCAATAATGCAGTCAAGGCCGTGTCTCGAGTGCACTACCGGGCTTAAACCCCTCCCCCTCCCCCAATTTTTTTTGTCTGACTTGCAAAAAAGTACGAAATAGCTACTTATGTCTTGTAGCTACCACACTCTGAGAATTTATATCGCGAACATGAGACAATAAACGGTTTTCATGGTCTTTATACCAGGCAATTAGCTCCGGCTCGCGAAACTACATTATAGTTATATTTTAATAAATATTTGCTACGTATTTTGGTTCGGCTAGGTTAGTTTAGATTACGTATTTAATATAATGCTGCACAAACACGTATAAAACTATATAATATAAAACTGCACAAAACACATTTGCAATATGTTTATATTCATTTTTGTTTCTTTTTTAGAGTCGAAAATCTTTTTTTAGGAGGGACGGGTTCATACTCGGTAAATCCCCCTGTATACGACCTTGTCATTATTGCTATAGTATTTATTATCTAAAGCAGCTGAAGTTACTTCTATTGACATCCGGACGGCTCAGATTGAAATTTCCAAATGAGAATATTGTAATATGATTTGAAGTTATTTTATTTGATATCTCTATGGCTCCTATCAAATTTTAAAATGCGAAAAAATTGGAATATTGCACTATGTACAGTAAAATCTAAAAACGTTGATTTGATGGCTTGGACTTTTTAATGGCTCGTATCAGAGGCAGCGTTTGGAGGGAAGGAGACATTGAAATGTTATATGGTGAAATAATGGCTGGAAGTGAAATAAAGTTAATGAATTTGACATCTATATGACTGGAAATCTAGAATGTTGAAGTTGATCCCTTTGACTTTTGAAAGACTTGCATTCGTATTGAAATGTCATATTTCGAAAGTATAGCACCTTACTCAATTAGACATAAAAAATTGTATTGCTACTCAATTTGATATCATAGTCAGATAAGTTCGTGGGAGAGGGGCTTCAAGGCCTGGGTGCCCTGAAAGCCTATATTCTCCCCAATTTCCGGTTCAATTAAAATGTTTATTTTGCTATCCCCCCCCCAAAAAAGAACTTGTGTACGTGTTGTATCTGAATAGCAAGCATTGATATTTCCGTATTATAACAGCTGCAAAATATACGTCGAATCTGGAAAATTTGACGTTGATCGATTTGACTTCTGAACAGCTCCTATCAAAATGGCAATATCTTAGACTCCTTGAAACAATGCTGAACTTATACAGCTGAGATAAGCTTTGGCATATAAAATTCAAAATGTTAACATATGCCCGAGCAGGTTAGGGTGAAAAGTCAAAGGTTTATTTAGAAGGGTGAAAATGACAGCCATCTTCCGGTGGTCCACTTTTATGATCTAGTACCACCTTTTTGTCTAGTCTTTACAAAAACAACCCGTTAGCATATCTTGTTTTGACACGAAAATTCGTTGGTGTCAGCAGGGGGGAAGGAAGGGTAAATGATAAATTTGAAATATCTTTCAGTCACGATATGCGTTCTATTTTCAGGAACTCGGTTTGAAGCGTATTTTGAGAGGGATTGATAAAAAATCGCTATCAAGTTCTCGGTGTTTTTAACACAGCCAAACTTTAAAGCATTTTCTCCTTACGAGTTACGGGTTCCAAACCTATCGAACACGGGGTCCTCAAAATTCTAACAAGCCAGAAAAGCAGTGTTGAACATGGGTTCTGAAAAGAGCCATACCCGTGTTGAACACAATACTCAAAACGATAATCAGCACAACCCGTGTCTAATTCCGTGTTGGATGTGGGTGGCCTAAAAATGGAGCTGGTACTTATGTATTATACGAGAAACACTCGAGAAGTGAAGTTTGGTTAATGCTTATGAAATAAAACAAAATATGATGAAAATACAATACTATATTTGCAAAATTGTGTTGCTTGTGATTTGTGATGTTACTTCTCGTAAGAGTCCAAAGTCATTGTGTGTCCATTGACGCATTGTTTTGTTTTGGGCCACAACCCCTTTTCCTTGAAAATATAATTGGCTGTTCTTCAGTCCTCGGCAAATCCCAAATTTTTATTGGAACATGTATGGTGGGACACTTCTATCACTGTGTGTTGCAAAGTAACCGGCTATTGTCCTATATAATCTTCGCACCAAATTATCGAGTGTTTCTTGTATAATACATAAGAACCACGGAGCTTCAGTTGGAATATAAAGCTTGGGCCATAGAGGTCATTTGTGGTAGGAATGTTGGACCTCTCCCCAATAATTTGGAAAATTTTTTAATCCATTAAGTAAACCTAACAATGATAATTGACGAGAAAATGGTTTAGCCTATGTGTTGCCAGGTTCTTTTTCGTCAAAAAATACTTTGGACTAGGTTAAGAAGAACATTCTTAATGAAATCTTTATTAATATTAGCGTCGATAGGGCACAAATCACGGGTAGTGCTAGTATTGTTTGAAGTTTTATAGGGCAAGGTTACCAAAATACGAGCCATGCGCGCTAGGCGCGGAAGCAGGACCGCCAACGTATTTTTTTTTTGTATGTATTGTTTACTAAGTAATGTGTAATATTTTTGAAATTAAACGTGTAGAGTCTTTGCCAAATAGTAGTATTCTTCGTCACTGCTTGAAGAAGGAGGCTAACGCCACCTTTATATTTTTACCACCTTTATATTGGCAGTTGCCAACACAACTGCGCATGCTTCTCCTACCTCTCAATCCTTTCAAAGCCTCCCTCTTTACATCCTCCCAGGAAGTTCTCATTTCCCTTAAATCTTTCTTTGCGATATTCCCCCACCCTAACCACGAATGACCTGCTTTCCGTTTAGCCCTTGACGGTCGGCTGAAAAGGACAATAACCCACGATAAACTTGCCCAGACACCATAAACCGTAAATAAGTAAGAGCATTAAAATGAGATTTTGATGCATTTTTCCTTCCCCATTTTCCTCATTTTTCCAACATTTTTCCCTCACCCTGAACCAATCTCAACTCTATTGATACCTGAAAACCAAGATTTTTTTTTGGGTTTATTCCAAATCATAAGGATTTTAGGGCAGTAGCATACTTTCGTCAGTGTTGCCATGCGTGAAAATAAATTCGCAAAGCTGATTAATTAAGTTTGGTGACGCTTTTTGTCTGTATAAAATTCAAATGTTAACAGTGTGTTTATTCCCAAATCAAATGTACCTTCAAAGTAAAGCTAAACCTTCTTGAATTACCAAGGACATTAAAGTAAAACATATTTCCCTGCTGACCCCATCCTAGGTCTATTCATACAGGAAAAACGAGAATTTTCCTGATGTGAAAGTTTTTTTTCATTAAAAATTGAATTCATGATTTGCCCTAGATTTTTAATTTTTTATTTTTCTCTTACCCAATTAAATTTCACTGTCCTTGGTACTTTAAACTGATTTGTGCTATGTTTTTAAAGCTGTGTCCAGGGGATTAGGTGTGTAACCCCCCTCCCTGAAATGTTGGTCTGACTCGTAATAACTTATCAGTATATATATATATATATATATATATATATATATATATAGGCTATATATATATATATATATATATATATATATATATATATATATATATATATATATATATATATATATATATATACACAAATTGTTTATTCTTTTTTAGTTTACTCTCCCTGAAAAAAAATTCCTGGTACTAAATTCTGGATACGGTTCTGATTTTTTTTTTTTTTTTAAGCTTTGTAATTGTTGATTTTTTGCCACGTTTCTTTATTATTTTTTTTTTTTGATTTGCCGCCAACCACTGCTCAAAACTGCATATGGAGGGCCTTTTCATGTAAAACTTTATTCCTAACTTTTAAAAATATATTAATGGTTGAATATGTTTCCACTTATACAATTCATCAGTAATGTCTCATCTCCATTGTCCTTGGGGCTTTAGATTTGTGCGCCCTATTAATATGTTTTTGCTAGCTACCATTTTTTTAAAGTTAACAATTCTGTTTTCACGATCTAACAGAAAATTGCTAGTAACATTTGCGATGGTAGAAAAGGACATTAAATTGCATTAGTAATCGATTGCACCTATTTATGACGGCCGTTAAGTACTGAAATGTAAAGATCTTTTAATACTTTGAACCAATATACATCCCAGTGGTTGTCTGAGATAGTTTATAAAAAGTATTTGCTAAGCTGTTCTCAAAGGTAAGGTCTGTAGGGCCTTGTCAGAAGGGTATCTACATTTTTCTGCGTTTGAGAACAATTTTTGGCGAAAATTCTCTCAGAAGTTTTAATTATCAGATTCGAGTTTTTGGCATAACTGCCACTTTACTGTGTCTTTATTCGGCACTTGTATGATATATTGACCACAGCAATAATCCATGTTAAGAAAACAATACTTACCTAGTAGCATACATAATAATCATAGTTAACAAATTTTTTATGCATCCTAGCTATACTTTACCCCCAACCGCCCAAATGTACAAATATATAGCCTAGCCAAAATTATATATTTCCTATCTAGTCATCTCAGTTGTTTCAACTCGTTTACCTGTGAATTGAATCAACTGTAACGCAACAAAAATTGAAAAAAAAAAACAAGCTACCATGCACTGAAAATATGTAATTTGGTCTATATATTTGCAAATTAGGGTGGGGTTGGGGGTAAAGTATTGCGAGGCTACATCCAAAATGTGTTAACTATGATTATTCTGCATACTATGAAGTAAGAATTGTTTTCTTAAAACGGTTACTTGCTGTGGACGATATATCATACGAGTACCTTTTTTTTCTTTTTTAATTTTGTCACTTTGGTTGCTAATCAGATGTGTTGCTGTGCATGTTTATAGATTTCAATTTTTATTATTTTTAAGCAAACACTGTGAATCATCATGTATGGTCACCGAGACAGTTTTGCATGTGCATTACGATTTACCAACCATAAACGCTGCAATGAAACTGAATTTGATATCCACAAAACTCATCAAATGAGGAATTAAAATATCAACTAACTCTGTAGAGATAAATAACACTAATGAGATAGAATTTATTCTGAAAGTCTTATTAAGAAAGGAATAATTTATGTATCATTCTCACGTTTTGGACACTCAGCAATTAAAATTTAGTGCTAAATAAAACTGCTTCGTTTCGTGTTGATGTTATTTGAAGGGGTGGAGGGGGAATAAAAACATGGAACTTTGATTGAGTATGCATTGCCCTGTTGATTATATCTCTACAACATCATTTGAAACTTCAAAATATTCACAAAAATGCACTACATGTATGCACTACTCTAAAACACGAAAATCGAATACTATTATATGAAAGGGACTGTACGGTATATGAAAGAGGCTGTTCCCTCCTCAACGCCTTGCTCTTTATGCTAAAGTTTGACTCTTTTTCACAACTCTACTTTTTAAAACAATAAAAATTTAGCGAAAAGAGCGGGGCGTTGAGGAGGGGACAGCCCCTTTCATATACGGAATAATTTCTCTTCGTTTCAAGTTTTAATGTCGCTCCTTACTTGCAGTTGAAAAAACTTGTTATTTTATTTAATTTGCATACAAAAAAACTTGTTATTTTATTGAATTTGCATACAGACGAAAGATCCGCATTGTTTCAGTCTTTCATCTTTTCTGTCTACTGGTCGCAGTCTCGTTTGTTGTCTCTCCATTGGGTTTTACCTCTCTTTGTTTATTTATATATATATATATATATATATATATATATATATATATATATATATATATATATATATATATATATATATATATATATATATATATATATTACTCTTATTATTAATAACACACTGCAGCACCAAGCCGCCTGAGACCAACACTTGCTCCTCCTCCATCCCAATCTCTTCAAAGCATCCCTCTTTACACCTTTCCTGGATAATTCCCATTTTCCTTAAATCTTTCCTTACGAAATTTTGGCACGACCAGCTTTTCGTTAGGCCTAGACGGATGGTCGACAAGGACAATCGTTGACAATATGTCATCCTTCAGCCGCAAAACTTGCCCTAGCCATCTCATCCTTTCTCTCATTATAACCCTAGAAAGCGGGATTGTACCACATCTGTCTTACAAATTACTGTTTTAGATACGGTCAGTCAGTCGGGTACCCAAAACAATCCATAGGCAATTTCTCTGGAAAATATCTAGCAAATGCTCCTCCATTCTGTATGCAATTTCTCTGGAAAATATCTAGTAAATGCTCCTCCATTTTTTGGAATGCCCACGCTTTAGAGCCAGACTTGAGCACCGACACCACTGCGGCTTCTAATATTCCTGTAATTGTTTCTTCTTCTTCCATCTGGTCATAGACCTTATCTTCTAAAAAATTTTCTGGCCTTATCTTCTAAAAAAAAAATTTCGTTTGTCATGTTGATACTAGGCTTCACCTCAGAAAGTATACCGAATAGAAAAATTTTGACCGTGCCATTGGACTGGCCATGTCAAGATGAAAGGAGCAATCCCTAACTCAAAATTGAATTTAGTGCGGAAACTAGGTTTTTGGTAGAGGGTAGACGAAAAAGCCTACAGTTTGAAATTAATAGCTTTGAATAATAGGATAATATATCAGCAGACTCCCTGACTAGTTATGATCCTCATCAGCTTAATCAACTGATGTGATATCTATAAATGACTTATTTCGACTAACAAAAAAATAAAGGAAAGATACAACTGAGGGGGAGCCAACGCTCAGAAATCAAGTAGACCTAGTGGCACTTTCCGAACCTGTCGGAAATATGCAAAGCGTTGCGAGGACTGAGCCACGTATGACGCTCCAATATGCCCTTCAGGGGACGGAAAGCAAGTGGTCCTTCTAATGCAACAAATTAGCCTTCACCAACTAATGAGTCAAGCATTTGCGCAAACGTTTTTTAGCTTGACCCATTAAATGGCGCTTGAGTAGAGGGGGGTGTTCCCATTGTTTACTCTGGTACTTCTCGGTTATTCAAAACACATTCAAGAATTACGCAGTGTAGGCTACTATCCGACAATAACCGGTTTGCCTGTCTGGAATTGGTTGTAATGTGCCTATTTTGGGCGAGAAATACTACGACGTAGCTATATTTTAACTAAATATTTAAAATATAGAGGTGGTTTGGGGTTGGATAAGGTTCGGTTAGGTTTCCGTAATTTTTTTTTTCTAAAACATTATTTTATCATCATGTTTTGTTGTATTTCATTAGGATTAACCTAACTTGACTTCTTAGATATGTTTCAAATAACCGACAAGTACCTTCACTTTTCATCTGTTATTTTATGATTTGTATTCTTTGTTTTTCCGACTTGTCCCATCCTAAAACGAAAGCACATTTACTTGTAGGCAAGTAAGCTACCTTGGATTTTATTTGGGAGACAATGAACCACAGCAAAGAAAATATGCTTTGTATTTTTTTTTAAATTATGTTATTTTAAAGATTGAGGTTTAGGGTAGGAGGAATAAGACTATAACTTAAGAATAAAAACACAACGAAGATGTCACTGTTATAACGAATAGGTCTAACCTAGGAAAGGCTGATCAGAAAGTTTTTGATGGGTGGGGGAGGGAATGAGGTCAAAAACGACATCAGAGAATTTTTAAACCACTGACTAGCCTGTGTGACGGGATCCCTCTGACTAATATTGGGTTAAATGGCCTATTCACTCCCGTGTGCGCAGGAATGTGCGGTATGATTATTTAGCGTGCTGCTGTTGCTAAAAAAAAGCCGATGCCTTAACAAAAATGTTGTTTAAGGGTAATGTAGTTTTCTTTAATTTTCAAAGACTTGGAGACCTAGAAATAGAAGTCCAAGACAGTAGATCAAATTGAAAAGAAATATAATTCCTCACTTCATGTCCCTCCCCCTAATGGTGTCAATTCACCGAGATTAGGGGGGCTATATATGTATTTTTCAGATTTTAGGGGAAGGGAATTTTGCGTGTTCCCGTTTTTCAATGAAAATACTAAATAGTCGTTTTCCATTAAAATACCCAAAAAGTTAATTTTCAAAACCATTTTTTTCCTTTTTTTTGGGGGGGGAGGGGGGGGGGGAGCTGAAAATTGATCTTTTGAATGCCCCAGTCCCCGTCTCTAATTGAAATTTTTGAGCTTCGATGACTAATTGGAAATATAACCTATCATCAGCAAAACTCTCAAATAGTCTTCATGTCAGATATTGAATGAATTTTTTTGATTTGAAGTTTTCTTTTTAGTTCTCTTCTTAATTTATTTGACAAAACTGGGATACAAGGTAAAGCTATATAATTTGTTTGTTGAGTTGACCCATCTTCTTCTGATGTCACAGGTTCCATTAACTTCTTTTTTCTTGTTCAATTATTTTTGAAATCATATTTTCAGGAAATCCATTACCTATTAGAGCCGACTCCATAAAATAGGTCGGGAAAAATAAACGAAGAATGTATCATTTGTTTTGGTTACCCCCCCCCCCCCTCCCTGCTATTGTGTTTAAAGAGGTTATGAGGAATTTGTTTAAAGTGTAATTCAGTATACAGTCCCAAATAAACACAATAAAATTGACGATGTTTTTTGGCCAACTTGGCCAGTCGTTTTGGCCATCTTGGCCAGTTTTTTCGGCCATCTTTCTTGGAAGGCCGAAAAGTCGAGAATCAATGGAGTGTATCGAGGTCTAAATTAAAAAAAAAAAGATGGATTTATAGGTGAATGGAAAAACAAGTGAAGTTTGATTTTTTTTTTTTTTTTGGCCACTGAATGACTCAAATATAGCAAGGGAAAATATTTTGGTGTGATATCGACAGAGATATGTGTCAGTTGATATGGTTGTCGGGCTTTAATAAAAATGAAATGAATAATTCATTCCACTTTAAAGAATATGGAGGGACCTGCTGATTGTTTTTTTCTTTTTGCTGAGGGCAAAGGTTCAAGAAGGATTGCCTTTTTGCCAGCAAAGTGTCATTTTTTCTAAATGCTGTTAGATGCTTTTTATATATGATCTTTTACGCTCCTACTAGACTCCCCTGTGCACCCTGGAGTAAAGGTATCATTTAATGGACATAATTGTTTGTTAGTAATTCTATATATTCCTCCCAATTGAGGCCTGCTTTTCATTGTCTATTAAGTATATCACAGATAAGTTTCATATTAGGGACCAAAACCTTCGAAACAGCAGATATAAAGTAGCACTTATTTTATTTAGTAATGCAAAAAACACGTATATCGGAAAATACAGATTAACTTAAATCTGTAGTATTGTAGCGGATGGGGGGGGGGGAAAGACTGAAGCCTTAAAAGTACGTTTTAGGCTCAAGTTATGTTCATAGCGATTTAAAACCAGTGATAAATCTATTATATCCCACTGAAAGGGAAATTTTAGGGTTAACAGTGAAATATTGGTGCTGTGGGGGTAGTTCTTCTATTGCAAAAACTTAGATTTTAATGAAAAATAATTTTTTTCCAAAATTGATCCATTAAAAGCTTTACTTTATCCTGAAAAGGGGGATAAACGCCCTAATCTCCAGAATAATTCTATTTAGCTGTGGAAAGCAAACTCTCTTTACAAAAAAAATAACAGTACAATTTACTAATCACTTCAAAGAGGGTAAAAAGTTAGACAGAAGATGGGTTAATAATTGGGCAGTGACTTGACCGGATAATTGAATGCTGTAAAATCCCCCAAAAAAGGCTTCACACATGTATCTAGATTCTTAATAAATGTCCTACTTTTGCCAGAAATCCCAAGACCCCATGGGGAAATTAAACATTTCACAAAATTTCGGGGGGGGGGTCTCGCGCACGAAGCCCCCCCCCCCCCCCCCCCCTGCGTATGTGCCAGATATATGTATATATATATATATATATATATATATATATATATATATATATATATATATATATATATATATGTATATATATATATATATATATGAATATATATGTATATATATATATATATATATATATATATATATATATATATATATATATCAAGATATATATATATATATATATATATATATATATATATATATATATATATATATATATATATATATATATATATATATATATCCTACAGCCAATGCTATTTGATTCCGGAATGAGTTACCATCAAAATCTGATATTTACGATTTCCTCAAATGCAGGTTTTATTGGATGTTGGAGGTTTTGATTTTAGTATTTGTTGATCATATCTTGAAGGCTAGGCTAAAGGCTTCGCTTTAAAAGCAACTATCCGTTAACTACTACCAAAACACCACCTTTTTTGTTTTTTTTCTGCTCTTCTTAAAATACACGTCCAATTTACTATTTTCTGGATTATAGCAACCAAGGTGCTTGGAGATCGCAAAAAAAAACAAAAAACTTTTTAGTATTCTAAGGTATTTATATCTACCCCAGCCATTTGGGGAGTTGGGTATTTATTATATATCCCTATCTTGACATTTTAATCGAGAGATTCCTTTCGTGGAATTTTCATTGAAAATCTTTTTAACGAACACCAACATTGTCCTTTCCCCCGTATTTTGAAAGATATATGTTTCTCTTCCCCCAATTTTTTGTGAATAGAGTCCAGTACAGTCAGTACTTCTGATCGTTTCCAAGGGATATATGGAGTTCCTATTTAAGAATAAGGTATACTAATTTCCCAGAATTTAAAATTTGGGGAGTTGGGTATTATTTATCCCGGTCTTTTCTTGACATTTTATTCGAAAAATTCCTTTCTTGAAATTTTCATTGAAATTTTTTTAACAAACATTAACATTGTCATCTCCCCCTGTATTTTGAAAGATATATGTTGCTCTTCTCCCTATATTTTGTGAATAGAGTCCAGTGCAGTCAGTATTTATGATTGTTTCCAAGGGAGATATGGAGTTTCTATTTAAGAATAAGGTATACTAATTTCCCAGAATTTAAAATAATAGAACAAAAAACCAACGTTTTTCACTTTAGAAGTAACAGAATAATGTTCATACAATTGTGTAATACGATTGGAATTTTCAATAGCTGTGTAATGCAATTGGAATTTTCACTTAAAAATTGAAACAGAACAATAAAATTCTCCCTATTTTATTTTGAAAATACATTCCACATCCCCTACATTTTGCAAATTGAGTTCACTACAGTAAGTACTTCTGCATCTTTCCAAATGACATATGAAGTTTCAATTCGAGAACAAGCTTTACTAATTTTCTCGAATTTAAAAATCAAACAGTTCGTGGTAACGAACTGTAGTAAGGAGCGACCCGGCTCAACACTAACCAAAACTCTAAAAAATGGAATTTTGATACCAATAGTTACATCAAAAGAATCGCATTTTAATGCTGATTTTAAATATATAGGTTTCATCGAGATCGGTTATACCCATCAAAAGTTACGAGCCTGAGAAAATTTGCCTCATTTTAGAAAATAGGGGGAAACACCCCCTAAAAGTCATACAATCTTAACGAAAATCACACCATCAGATTCAGCGTATCAGAGAACCTTTTTATAGAAGTTTCAAGCTCCTATCTACAAAAATGTGGAATTTCGCATTTTTTGCCAGAAGACAGATCACAGATGCGTGTTTATTTGTTTTTTTGTTTGTTTGTTTTTTTCCCAGGGGTGATCGTATCGACTGAGTGGTCCTAGAATGTTGCGAGAGGGCTCATTCTAACGGAAATGAAAAGTTCTAGTGCCCTTTTTAAGTGACCAAAAAAATTGGAGGGCACCTAGGCCCCCTCCCACGCTCATTTTTCACAGAAGTCACCGGATCAAAATTCTGAGATAGTCGTTTTATTCACCATAGTCGAGAAATCTAATAACTATGTCTTTAGGTACGACTTACTCCCCCGCAGTCCCCGTGGGAGGGACTGCAAGTTACATACTTTGACCTGTGTTTACATATACTAATGGTTACTGGGAAGTGTACAGACGTTTTCAGGGGACCTTTTTTGTTTAGGGGGAGATTTGAGAGGGGGGGTTACGTGGTAGGATATTTCCATGGAGAAACTTGTCATGGGGAAAAAGAATTTCAACGACGGGGGTGCGGGGTTTTCCAGCATTATTTGAAAAAAAAACAATGAGAAAATAAATATGAAAAGTTTTTTCTACTGAAAGTAAAGATGAACACAAATTATTACGCATATGAGGGGTTTACCTCTCTGTTATACCTCACTCTTTACGCTAAAGTATTTTTAGTAATTTCAACTATTTATTCTATGACCTTTGTGATTCAGAGGTCATTCTTAAGGAATTGGGACAGAATTTAAGCTTTAGGGTAAAGAGCGAGGTATTGACGAGGGTTGAACCCCCTCATACACGCAATAAAAACATACGAATATAGAAGTTCGTTACGTAAATTAATTCGTAAGTTACGTAAATTTTTTTGCCAATGAAAACGTTTGTAAAGAATTAAAAGTTTTAGTTGCTTTTTTAAGTAATCAAAAAATTGGAGGGCAACTAGGCCTCCCCCCTCGCTCCTTTTTCTCAAAATCTTCCGATTAATTATAATTAGTTAATATGCGAATTTCATTTTAATTATTTATGTGCGGAGAGCCAAGATCAGAACATGCATTAATTCACAAACGTCCAGAAATTAAATATGAAAAAATAAGTTTTTTAAATGAAAGTAAGGAGCAACATTAAAACTTAAAACAAACAGAAATTACTCCGTATATGAAATGGGCTTTTCCTCCTCAACGCCCCACTCTTTACGCCAAAGTTTCTTACTGTTTTAAAAATAGAGTTAAGAGAAAGAGTCAGACTTTAGCGTAAAGAGCGGGGCGATGAGGAGGAAAAGCCCCTTTCATATACGGAGTAATTTCTGTTCGTTTTAAGTTTTAATGTTGCTCCTTACTTTCGTTTAAAAAAACTTATTTTTTTATTTAATAATAGAAGAAAGCCAGAGTGGACATACGTCTTTCAAGCTAACCACAGCAGTGTAATAAATTGACATATCAGTTCGGAATTTTCACTTAAAAATTGAAACAGAACTATAAAATTTTCCCTATTTTATTTTGAAAATACATTCCCCCCCTCCTACATTTTGCAAATTGAGTTCACTACAGTAAGTACTTCTGTATATTTCCAAGTGACATATGGAGTTTATTATTCGTGAACAAGGTTTACTAATTTTCCCGAATTTAAAAATAATAGAAAAAAGCCAGAGTGAACATACGTCTTTCACGCTAACCATATCAGTGTAATAATTTGACATTTCTTATTTTCTCTAATGGGTTTTGCAGCCTTCCTACTATTTAAAGGGTGGTTCCCTAACGTTTTTATGGAGAGCTCAAGTCTCATTTGTTGGCCTTTCTAGATAAGTTAGGAATGTAAATTAAAACATTTCTGGAATTTTCAGCTTATGGCTCATGACACTCTGTCAACTCCAAGGCTTTTTCTCATAAATTTCTAGGTTTTTGATTCAAATAGGAGTTTCCTGGGAACTTGATATGTTCCTCGTCTTAAGTAAAATTTCATTTTCACACTGTAAGAGAGAAGTGCTTTTTATTGGCCAAGAAAAATTTGTTACATCAACTTGTTTTCACCATCCTAATCTTTAAATTCACTTCTGTATTGCAACAAGCCGGTCAAGATAGACATATTTGTATTTTATACAATTTTTTTTTCAAAGGACGGGGGCATCTTTAAACCCATCTCCAGCCTCACTTCTTCTCTCTGCTCCTTAAGTGAGCTCAGGGTTCTCTATTTCCGGTCTGAAATGTAAAATCAATTAGCTCGATGTTGCAATTCACCAATAGTTAATCATCTTGACTAGAGTTAACAATTTGGTGTCTACAGTCATTGCTGAGTCAAAATAGGGTTTACCAGATAATTTTGCAGAAGAACCCCCTCATGAAAACTTAAGATTTGCAAGAATTAATTTTGTAGTTATTGAAAAATTTTCCTACTTTATAATATTTTGACGCATTTTTCATCTCCCGCTAAAAATACGACCTCCTTTAGCGTGTAATACGTGTTTGTTGATTGCCCCGATTTTGTGAGCTTTTGAACCAACAAAAAGTCGGTAAGATCAGTTTCTTGCCAGTGTAGCTCCTAGATCGGATCTCCAATCGCATCTCCCATATAAAAAAGCCAAAAATCAAACCCAACTTTACATATCCAGAATTTAATACTGCTTAGAAGTTCCTTCATACTTAGTGACATAAGTTATAACAAATAAACTCGCGCAAGATATCAGGCTGAGGTACTCAGGGGGCGTATGATCCCCTCCTAAAAAAATCCAAAGTTTCTACGAATCTCTCGGCGCTTCTTATTTAAATTATAGATCCTTTTTTTAATATTGACCCCCCCCCCCGAAAAAAAAGATCCTGAGTACGAGCTTCATCTGGTTGGGCGGAGGACGTCCTCCTTCTCATTAGAGGAGATGGGTGTCTTAGTTAAAACAAGACAATGAAATCAAAATATTTAGAGATTATGTTAGGCATTATAAGATTCGTTGGATTTCGGAAAGGGGGACTAAGAACATAGTAAGGAATTTATGGTGGAAGGTCCTAAGTTTGTCAAAACCCCTCAAAATAAGCAAGTCAAACCTGCTCTGTAGGAAGGATTTGGAAACTTGAGAAGGGGTTGAATAAGCTTCTTGAGTTTATTTCCACCGTAATATACAAAATCGCTATTATTGTTATTCTTTTTTTCTATTTTTTAAAATCATTCCCACATTTATGAAGAAAAAATGCCTGACGCCTTGGTACCAATTCATGAAAATTTAGGGGAGGGGGTGAGAGCAAGGATTCTTTTTAATCTTTTTCCTAATGAAGATACAAAAGAATCTTTCAAAGCTTGGGTGGGCAATCTGGTTTTGCTTATTTTTTCAAATGAAAATACCAGGGGAAATGTATTTTTAAAGATGTAGGGGGTGGGAGCAATTACCCCCTTCAATTGGTGCCCTTGTATATCCCTAAACAAAGAGGAGAAAGGTACCATAATTAGATCAGCTACTTGCTGATGTATATTTATTCATTGAATATCAAATAGATACGCCTCATGAAAGCACCGAAAATCAGAAAATATGACAATAAAGACATATCAAATGTCAGAGATGCCCAAATTAACATGGATTCGATTACTTCGATAAAGATACAAAATTCATGGTTCTCCATTTATGCAAACTCGATAAACTTGGCAGCTTTTTTAAGATTTGGCATTCTTGAATAAATAAAAAAGGGAAAGAATGCTTTAGGATGCTATCTTTAATGCAAAATAAGTAATGAATTAATAAATTTTGTGAAATAAATGATCTTAATAAGCTTCAATTAACCTCTGTGGGCTGATAAAAACTGCCAAATTTTGTTTCATAAATAGTTAACATTTTCGATGAACTCTTTAGTATTTTCGTATGTAGTATTTACTGTAACGTTTTTGGTATTTTCACTTTTAGAAATTCAAAAATACCCCCCCCCCCCCCATAAATGCACTTTTTTCATCTGGTGAATTGTAGAAAGTTGAAATATCCTGTCCCCATTTTGCCCCTTTCATTCTATTTATTTTCTTCTCATAAAGCTGAAGTATGTCATTTATTTTACTTTATGCTTATTACCTTTCCTCTTGGCGGCTCATATGCCTCCCAAAAATAAGAATACATAAATGTGAGTGTATTTTGAAGCCGATAAAGAAGCATACAAAACTAAAGAAACTGATAAAATCGGTGGTGTCAGTTCACGAAAATCGGTGATGTCAGTTCACGAAAATCAGTTTGGCAGGGGGACTTAACTGTCCAAATTATAGAGGGTGGCAAATTTGTAGTTTTTCTGAATTATCCCATAAAAAAAAGCTAAAAAAAAAGCTTCTAAAGAAAGTACCTCAGAATAGGCATTTATCAAAATGTGGGTAGGCTAAGAGTCAGGGGGTGAGGCGATACCTCTGGATCTCTCTCCAAATGACGCGGCTGGATACATTAAAGAAATCAAACAAAAAAAACAAGTTTTTGTTTAAACTGAAAGTTTAATGTCGCTCCTTACTTTCAGTTAAAAAAGCTTGTTTTTTTTAAATTTAATTCCTGAACATTTTTGAATTAATGCATGTTTTGATTTTGGCCCCCCGCACATGAATAATTAAAACGAAATTTGCCTATTAATTTTTTTTGGAAAAATGGCTTTCTCATAGTTTTGATCGGACGATTTTGAGAAAAAAGGAGCTGGGGAGTAGGCCTAGTTACCCTCCAATTTTTTGGTTGCTTTAAAAGGCAACTAGAACTTTTAATTTTACGAATGTTTTTATAAGTAAAAAGATACGTAACTTACGTAACGAACTTCTAAATTCGTATGTTTTTATTAGGTATATGAGGGGGTTCGCCCCCTCGTCAATGCCTCGCTCTTTACACTAAAGGTTGAATTTTGTCCCAATTCTTTAACCCCTGAATAACAGAGGCTGTAGAATAAATAGTTGAAATTAATAAAATTACTTTTTTTAAAGAGCAAGGTATTAGGAGGTGGTGCACCCCTCAAATGTGTAATAATTTCTGTTCGTTTTAAGTTTTAAGGCTGTCCCCTACTTTCAGTTGAAGAAACTTTTTCATATTTATTTTTCCATTGCTTCTCAAAAACATGCTAAACAATCCTGCGCCCTCTTCATGGAAATTCTCTACCCCCATGAAAAATTCCTCCATGGAAAGTTCTCCCCACACAACCTCACCCTCCCAACTAAAAAATACCCCCCTGAAAGTGTCTGTACACTTCCCAATAACCATTACTATGTGTAAATACTGGTCAACGTTTGTAGCTCGTAGCCCCTCTCATGGGGACTGTGGGGGAGTAAGTCGTCCCCAAACACATAGTTTTTAGGTTTTTTACTATGGTGAATAAAATGGCCATCTCAGAAATTTGATCCGGGGTCTTTGAGGAAAAAATGAGCGCAAAAGGGGGCCTAGGTGCCCTCCAATTTTTTTGGTCGCTTAAAAAGGGCACTAGAACCTTTAATTTCCGCTAGATTGAGCTCTCCCGTGACATTCTAGGACAATTGGGTCGATACAATCACCCCTGGGAAAATAAAAACAAAACAAAACAAAAAACAAATAAACACATCCGTGATCAGTCTTGTAGTGAAAAATACAAGATTCCATATTTTTGTAGATAAGAGCTTGAAACTTCTGCTGTAGGGTTCTCTGTTACGCTGAATCTTATGGTGTGATTTTCGTTACGCTTCTATGACTTTTAAGGGGTGTTTCCCCCTTTTTTTTAAAATTTATCAGGCTCATAACTTCTGATGGGTAAGACTAAACTTGATGAAACTTATATATCTAGAATCAGCCTTAAAATGCAATTCTCTCGATGTAACTATTGGTATCGAAATTCCGTTTTTTATATTTTCGGTCCCTCCTGAGCCGGGTCGCTCCTTACTACATTTCGTTACCACAAACTGTTTGAAACGGTCTACCTACGAACCTCGGAAGCTTTAGAATGAATTTGCCTATTGCTACTATATATTTGGGGAACGTTGACAGCAGCTCATCATTTTCACCATTAAGGCAGGACGGACTCGCAAAGAATCTTCCTATACCTCCCATGTTAAACATTTGGAGTTTGCCTGACGTTCCTGAATTAGTGATTTTGGCGGTTTTTATGTCAATAGAAGTAAAAAAATCTGGTGAATATTTTGGCATAATCAAATCTTAAAGCCGACAATTATTTTTTTTATAATTCCAAAATAATTATAAAACCTGTTTCGGGTTTGCATTCTAGATTGCTATGCTTGACATTGTTGTTGTGGGTATCAAAAAATAGAGCAAAAAATTTTCTATTCATCAATAAGAAGCTTTTTTCTATAATATATACCTCCTGGCTGCAGTCCCTTCAAATACTTTACATATTTGTGTTCCGAAACCAAAATTTCCCCTCAAAAAGTTAGATTGAGCTGTAATCGGAGCATCTAAGAATGCAAAAATTACACCAAGGGGCTAACCACTCGGATTGTTCAGGAGCGATTCAGTCAAGCATTATTTAGTTCTAACCTGTTTAAACAGAGTCTAGAGAAGAAGTAAGGTGCAGACACCAAACTGCCGGTTAATGAATATATAAGAAAATTGTATTGTATAAATAATTAAGGATAAGCTACGTCTAATCCTAGAGATAAATTGAACACAGCACAAGGGCCGAATAAGAAGCAATGGTTTTATTTTAAAAAGATTGATCTATTGTTTTGGTTTAATTAAAATAAATTCAGGACAAATTTATGTATTGTAGTATAAGTACAATTTTGCATAATCTTCGTACTGAAATAAGAATTAAAAATATATAAGACAAGCTAATTAATAACTAATGAATGAAACAAAATAACTAATGAACGAAACAAAATGTCCCCAGAATATTTAAATTTGTTATAGCAAAACCCGAGTCTTGCTGTAGAACTACCAAAGCAAACTACAAAAGCAGTCAATGACCAGTCTCAAGTCCAAGGCCTTTCCAAGAAACAATCCCACCCCTTGGTAAATAAACCCCAATAAAAATTATCCATATTAAAGAAGTCAAATGACCAGTCTCAAGTCCAAGGCCTTTCCAAGAAACAATTTAACCCTTTAGTAAGTGAACCCCTATAAAAATGGTCAAAACCCTAATAAAGTTCTTATATAGTTCTTGTTATTGACCACAGTAACATGGGAAAAAAAAAAATATACGAGGGCTCCATTTGCCAAATGTGCAGGCCCATCGTGAAAAGTTGAAATTAAATTATCGGGCTAGAGGCAGACCGCGTATACCAAAATATATGTTAGAAGACTTAACGGATGCTTCGGTTCACGACGAATCAAGTTCCGAAGGAATTGGAACAAATTCCCCTTTTGTGTTGAAAGTTATCACTTCTGGAAGAAATTTGGGGTCAGACCTTCTAAAAGGCTCACGCTGGATTGTGGATCTGCCTTACCTTTTTGAGAATTATGAAAAGCTCGTGATTCGCCACATGTAAGTTTTTTCTTTGTCTTTCATTTTACGTCATTGATTTACTGCTATCAAAATTATTAGGATGGGGAATTATTCTGGGTTGCAATTAATACAACTTGTACCTTATTAATTCTTGATAATTGTCTTTTCTGCTATAGAGAAAGAATGTTCGATAACTTTTAAAGATATTTTCATCCCAAAACAACAGAACGCTCCGACGGTATCTACTTAGGTTAGTTTAATTTAACTATTGTTGGTTTTACCAACAATTTAAAGCTTATATAGAATAGTCGGCAGTTGTTTCGCTATTTCTTTAGCAATCTCATCTTCGTTTAGACAAGACAAGATTTATTTCTAAAAAACGGCTATCACAAGCCCAAAAGGGCCAAATTCACATTTTAGTCTCAATAAAAAAATTTAAAAAAATGGTGAATGCCAATCAGTAATAAATATCAAACCAGTTTAAACTAATAAAATTGCAATCAGTAAAAAAGTCAAACCATAAAAAGTCTTAAATTAAAACCGGTAAAACAAATTTAAACAAAATGACAATTTAGTTTACCTTGCAAGAATTGTAAAGTTTGCAGTTGCAAAATAAGCATTGAAACTATAAGTTAAAAGTGGAGCGATAAGAGCGAAGGGTTAGTAATTTAAAATTTCAAATATGTGAAGGATGAACGTTCTTCTATATCTTTCAGTGGAAACTCTTATTTGGGCAAAAAGGGGGATTTTTGTTGAATTAGAACGTGGGGCAGTGGCGAATGCAGGGGGCACCCTCCCCCTGACATAGTAGTAGATTTGTGGTTGGGACCGCTTGCTCTGGTTCTTTTAGGGACGAATTTTTTTTTATTTGGTTTTTAATAGTCGAGTTTTTAGTAAGTTTTTAGTTATTAAGGCTGTTTCTTTTTGCAAACAAGTTTGAAACAAGGTTTCAGTTACTTTTTGCAGTCTCTATTAGATTTTTATTAATGACACATGTCCCCAAAAAGTATTTAATTAAATTCAAGTTTATCAAGGGGATCTGTCCGTATTACCACAAATGCCAACTGGGAGGCGAAAATTTTCATTCGTAAGAAGGGGAGATTTAAAATTCTGACTTAATCCGCTGCTAATAGCAACAATAAGAAAGCATTATATTTCTATTTCTTTGTTCTATTTTTCCTGCTACACCATCAAACGAACTATTACTTAATGTTTAATCAACAATTAGTTCCAAAGAATGTATGATACCAAAATATGGTACTAATTTTTTTTTTTTGACAATACAAAGTTTAAGTAACTCGCTATAGTCGCCAGAAGTGCAAATGCTAAAAATTATGCAGAAAAGATTTAATATATTATTTTTTTGTAGAGGGTGAACAACCTTTTAATTGTGTTTTATGGCGAGGTGGTTCTTATAAACTTACTTCTTTTGTATCAATATTTCTAATTGACTTTAATTTCAATAGATAGAACTCATCAGATTTTATATTAAATTAAAGTCCATGTCCACTACCTACCCACGACTTAGAAATTGTTGCAGTTCCCTTTAAATTGTTGGTATTTCTTTGTCCACAAGTTTATCGGAGTATCCTTTCATGTACACCCCCCCCCCCAAAAAAAAAAAATCCTAGATCCGCCCCTGACGTGGCGGGTGGGTAAATATTCACTAGGGAAAGGAGAAGTAGTACAAGGGTTATGCACGATATTGTTGGCAAAATAATAAGGAAATTTGTACTCTCATTTCCTTAAGGGTGACTAGATTTGCTCTCCGAAGAAGGGAAATGTAAGGCCCTTTACCCTGTTTGAAAATAATTCTTAGACACGTTTTTTGAACTGCCTCTATTCTGTCCCACAATTCATTGGACATGCCAGAATGGCAAACAGAGAAACAGAAAAAATGCACAAAAAAATGTATTAATCCAAAAACGTTCAGAAATAAAATGAATAAAAAACAAGTTTTTGAACTGAAAGTAAGGAGCGACATTACAACTTAACACATGCAGAAATTACTCTGTATATTAAAAGGTTTTCTCCCTTCTCAACGCTCTGCTCCTTACGCTAAAGTTTTTTACTATTTTAAAAAGTAAACTTAAGAAAAAGAGTCAAACTTTAGCGTAAAGAGCAAGGTGTTGAGGGAGGAAAAGCCCCTTTGATATACGGAGTAATTACTGTTCGTTAATTTTGCCCCTTACTTTCAGTTAAAAAACTTCTTTTTATCATTTTTTTTCCAACATAAAGCGAACTTACCAGTAGAGGTAATTTCGAACAGTTCGTGGTAACGAACTGTAGTAAGGAGCGACCCGGCTCAATAGTAACCAAAGCTCTAAAAAACAGAATTTTGATATCAGAACATCTTAAGAATCGCACTGTTATGCCGATTTTAAATATGTGAGTTTCATCATTAAGTTTAGTCTTACCCATCAAAAGTTACGAGCCTGAGAAAATTTACCTTATTTTCGAAAATGAGGGAACCCCCCTAAAAGTCATTTAATCTTAAAGAAAGTAACACCATCAGATTCAGCGTATCACAGAACCTTATTGTACAAGTTTCAAGCTTCTATCTACAAGAATGTAGAATTTTGTATATTTTGCCAAAACACAAATCCCAGATGCGTGTTTATTTATTTAATTCTTTTTTCCAAGGGTGATTGTACCGACCCAGTGGTCTTAAAATTTTGCGAGAGGGCTCATTCAAATGGAAATGAAAAGTTCTAGCGCCATCAAAATCCTGATATAGCCATTTTATTCAGCATAGTTGAAAAACCTTATAACTATGTCTTTCAGGACGACTTACTCCCTCAAAGTCCCCATGGGAGAAGCTGCAAGTTAAAAACTTTGACCAGTGTTTGCACATAGTAATGATTATTGGGAAGTGTACAGACGTTTTCAGTGGGATTTTTTGGTTGGAAGGAGGGGTTGAGAAGAGGAGGTTATGTTGGGGAAACTTTCCATGGAGGAATTTGTCATGGGGAGGAAAATTTTTCATGAATGGGAGGGGGCAGGATTTTCTAGCATGATTTAAAAAAAACAATGAAAAAATAAATATGAAAAAGTGTTTTCAACTGAAAGTAAGGACCAGCGGTAAAACTTAAAAAGAAAAAAAAATATTACACATATAAGGGGTTCATTTCCTCCTAATCTCTCACTCTTTACGCTAAAGTATTTTTTAGTAATTTCAATTATTTATTCTACGGCCTTTGTGATTCAGGGGTCATTGTTAAGGATTTAGGACAAAATTTAAGCTTTAGTGTAATAAGCGAGGTATTGACAAGTGGGCGAGCCCCCCTTATACACGTAATAGATACCTGCGAATATAGAAGTTCGTTAGGTAAGCTAATTCGTAAGTTACGTATATTTTTACTGATGAAAACCATCGTAAAAAACTAAAAGCTCTAGTTGCCTTTTTAAGTAGCAAAAAATTGGAGAGCAGCTGGGCCTCCTTCCCCGCTCATTTTTCTCAAAATCGTTCGATCAAAATTATGAGAAAGCCGTTTAGCTAAAGAAATATAAATTCAAATTTCGTTTTAATTATTCATCTGCGCAGAGCCGAAATCAAAACATGGATTAACTAAAAAAAACGTTCGGAAATTAAATAAAAAACTATTTTTTTTAAATGAAAGGAAGGAGTAACATTAAAACTTAAAACGGACAGAAATTACCCAGTATATGAAAGGGGCTGTTCCCTCCTCAACGCCCCGCTCTTTACGCTAAAGTTTTTACAGTATTAAACAGTAGATCTTTTAAATTATATTTTTGGTAAAAAATAAGGAGAGGGGCACATTTGAAGGAAGGCCTAAAAATTCAGAAAAGAACTTAAAACAACCATAAGTAGCTACTTATACTATTCCTAAGAGCGAATGCTTTGCTATACCCCACCCCTCGCCCCTCTTTAAGCGACAGTTTATAGCCCATTATATATTTCCCCATTACATTTTGAAATAGCCCCACTTTTTACTTCTGTATTAATTTATGACGAAAGCTAATCAATCGGCGGAAAAAATGAGTCGCGCTATTCTGAAATAAATAAAAAAAAAACAAGTTTTTTCAACTGAAAGTAAGGAGCAACATTAAAACTTAAAACGAACAGAAATTACTCCGTATATGATAGGGGCTGTTCCCTTCTCAACGCCTTGCTTTCTACGCTAAAGTTTGACTCTGTCTCACAACTCTCCATTTAAAAAAAAAAAAATGCCATTTTGAAAAATAAAAAAATATACTATGACGTTTAGGGGTGTTTTCCCTTATTTTCCAAACTCGTAACTCGAAGAAGAGGGGGATATGTTGGGGGAACTTTCCTTGGAAGAATTTGTCATGGGGGAAGAAAATTTTCATGAAGGGAGCCCAGGATTTTCTAGTATTATTTAAAAAAAAATAATGAAAAAATAAATATGAAAAAGCTTTTTTCAACTGAAAGTAAGGAGAAGCATTAAAGCTTAAAACGAACAGAAATTATTAAGCATACGATAGGCTCACCTCCTCCTAATACCTCGCTCTTTACGCTAAAGTATTTTTAGTAATTTCAACTATTTATTCTACGGCTTTTGTGATTCAGGGGTCATAATTAAGAAATTGGGACAAAATTTAAGTTTTAATGTAAAGAGCGAGGTACTAACGAGGGGGTGAGCCCCTTCGTATACGTAATAAAAACATGAGAATACAGAAGTTAGTTACGTAAGCTAATTTGTAAGTTACGTATATCTTTTACTAATAAAAAGATTCGTAAAAAATTAAAATTTTTAGTCGCCTTTTTAAGTAACCAAAAAATCGGACGGCAGCTAGGCATCCTCCCCCGCTCCATTTTTTCTCAAAATCATTCGATCAAAACTATGAGAAAGCACTTTAGACAAAAAAATAAATATTAAAATTTCGGTTTAATTATTCATCTGCGGAGAGCCAAAATCAAAACATGCATTGATTCAAAAACGTTCAGAGATTAAATAAAAAAAAACAGTTTTTTTTAACAGAAGTAAGGAGCGACATTAAAACTTAAAACGAACAGAAATTACTTCGTATATGAAAGGGGCTGCTTCCTCATCAACGCCCCACTCTTTACGCTAAATTTTTTACTGTTTTAAAAAGTAGAGTTAAGAGAAAGAGTCAAACTTTAGCGTAAAGAGTGGGGCGTTGAGGAGGAAACAGCCTCTTTCATATACGGGATAATTTCTGTTCGTTCTAAGTTTTAATGTTGCTCCTTACTTTCATTTAAAATACTTGTTTTTTTATCTAATCATTAAAAAGTACGGATAAAGGTTCTGAAAGAATGTCTGCAAAGGCTTTAAAGGATTTGAGAAATAAACTAGCTAATTTGATCCTCCTAACTCATAAAAGCATATTGGTATTTTTAATCGTACTAATAAGAACTTTGTGAATTACTCGAATAAAAATTTAAATGATAGTTGAGATGCAACTGAATTTGGGGCACGGATTTTTACTTTGAATTTGATTTTAGGGAGTCAAGTGAGACTTAATTTTTCTTGGAATTTGGTTAGTAATTTCCGTTGGAATTTGGTAAATCGACACGGGTCTGTTTAGAGGGAATTCCCGGCCATGCCCCAAAGGATTTTGTAAAGTTTTGAAATACTTGGCTTTCCTGATTGGTAGTTCCAGGACAGTTTTTGGCTTGGTTACATAAATAAATAAAATTGGGTGGTTTAATCTGACAATGAAATACAACAAACTTTCGGTTAGATCGTATAATTTCCACTTCTCGCCCATTTCTAGCTATATTTTATATTTTATTTCATATTTTAATAACCCTACATCGCTCACTACTCTACATACTACCTATCCTTTTTGAAGCTATAGCACTTTCCTTTCTACCAAAACAATAAAATCGCTACTTTACTATTTTACTTCCTCACAACCAATTAGCATTTTATTTGCAGGTGCCAAGACATCAATTTGGTTTCAAATATGATGTTTTCTAAAGAACATAGAGCTGGATTGCGCTCAAGACTCATCTTCAAATGCGAATCATGTCATGAGGAAGCCACAATTCACACAGAAAAACCCCTTGGTCCTAGAAGGCTTAAAAAAAAAGACTCAACGAAAACCGTAGTCAAAAAACGGAAAAGGACTGATTTTGATAGTGTGAATACTATCAGAAAGAAACACAAAACAGAAACAGGAACAGTAAGTGTCAACAAAGAGGTAGTGGTTGGTGCAATAAATGGTGGAATGACTCACGCCCAGGTTCAAGAACTTTTCTCTACCATTGGAATAAATACCCCGTCTCAAAAAGTCTTTACGAAATTTGAGAAAGAAATTTGCGTAGAATTGGAAAAAGTTCTCTATGACTATCTTATCGAAAATGGGAAAACCGAGCGAAGGATGGCACTGGAAGCAGGTGAGAAAATTCACCCAAATGGAGCTGTAGAGACATGTGTTATAGCTGATGGAAGCTGGTGTACACGAAGTTATGGGAATAGATATCGTGCACTCTCAGGCTGTGGAGTGGTGATAGGTTTCTATTCGAAGAAACTCTTAAATCTAGGAATTAGGAACAAATATTGCTGTACTTGCGTGAAATACAGGCATCAAGTTAATAGATCTGTTCCTGAACATACATGTTTTATTAACTGGCAGGGGCCCAGTACAGGTATGGAGTCAGATATATTAGTTGACGCATTCCGAATAGCAACATCCATGCACAATCTAAGATATACTCGATTTGTTGCCGACGGCGATTCAAGTACCCATTCTGAAATTATAGCAAGGGTACCATATGGCAGAAATGTAGAAAAAATTGAGTGTGCTAATCATGCGTGCAAATGCTTGAAAAACAGACTATATAAGAAGCAGTATGAAAATGCCGAATGCACAAGATTTCTTAGTGCCGCAATAATAAAGAAAATGTGTGATTTTGCCA
Source organism: Artemia franciscana (assembly GCF_032884065.1). Lineage (NCBI taxonomy): Eukaryota > Metazoa > Arthropoda > Branchiopoda > Anostraca > Artemiidae > Artemia > Artemia franciscana. Next base: position 36,389,877 of record NC_088879.1, on the reverse strand, counting down.
GAAATGCAATTGTATGTGCCACCACAGAGAAGAAAAGCGTGAAGGATCTCATCAGTGCGCTGAAGGCAATTCCTCTACATTTTTTCCGTGGCGACCATAGATTTTGTCCTACACGCTGCTCGTTCTCCGGGAAAGTTCTACAGGTCAATCCTGAAGACACCCCTAGCAACATCTTTCTCAGCCATGTGTATTCAGCCTTTGATACGCTGACCAGAAGGGCTCGTCTACTGATAGGAAACCACACGAGCAACCTGGCAGAATATTTTATGAGCATAGTTGCAAGGCTTATAGGTGGCAAAAACATCATGGTTAGCCAAAGTGCGCGATATACCACCCGTGTTAAAGCAGCAGGAATCCGATTTACGAAAGGTCACTCAGCTCGCCTTGAAATATTTCGGAGAACTGTAGGATCTACACCAAGTAGGCAGTAGAAAAAACTTGCACAACAGCGGGCCATGACTACTGCTCGACGTAAAAAACTGTCTGCTAAAAAGCGCCTTTTCACTAATACTTCCACAAAACTCCCTTCAAAAGAAATCAGGGAGCCAACCGGAGCAGACAAAAACTACGACTCGAACGCAACTGCTCCGGATCTTGATTGCAGTGCGCTCGAAATTGCAAAAACAGATTTTTTGTCCTCAGTATCGAAAAAGCCACTAGGCTTTAGAAAAATTCTATCGATAATAACTGGATAGAATACAGAAAAAACAGAATTACAGCTTCCGTAGCTGGTGCTGTTTGTAAAAGGCGGTTGAAGACTGTGGGCTCATTAGTTCGGCAGCTGCTGTATCCCAGAAACCGCCAAACAAAGGCAATGGAGCATGGTCAGATGTATGAGCCTGTAGCTATTGCAGCTTTTGCAAAGAAAATGGGTTGCATTGTGAACTCTGCTGGGCTTTTCATTCACGAGGAATACGGGTTTCTAGGGGCCAGTCCGGACGGTATAGCAATTTTTCCTTCGGGTGAGAAGGCTCTTTTGGAGGTGAAGTGCCCTTTGACAGCAAAAGGGCTTACATTTGAAGAGTGGATAGCGCTTAAAAAAAATACATGTCTAGAAAAGAAAGTTAATAGTGAAATAAAGCTGAAAAGAACACATGACTACTATTACCAAATTCAAATGCAATTGGAATGTTGTGACATTGATTTTGTATGCTTTGTAATATTTTTAGGGGAAGAGGAATTATATTATGAAAAGATTGGTCGTGACCGTGAATTCTGGTCTAACAAAATGATGCCAAATCTAAAAAATTTTTATTTTGAGGCACTGTTACCCGAAATTGTCGACGGAAGGTTGCCAAGAAGTATGGAGATACGAGAACCGTTTATATAAATCCAACTGTGCTAGGTATGGGTAGTTATCATGTGTCATTACAGTCTTATCCGAATACAAATTCAGATATACAAATACTCAAGCAACAATCGAACTTTAGAATATTTTTTAATGAACCCGTATGGATAAGCTAAATAAAAAGAACGAGTTTTTTTAACTGAAAGTAAGGAGCGACATTAAAACTTAAACGAACAGAAATCACTTCGTATATGAAAGGGGCTGCTCCCTCCTCAATGCCCCGCTCTTTACGCTAAAGTTTTTTACTGTTTTAAAAGTAGAATTGAGAGAAAAAGAGTAAAACTTTAGCGTAAAGAGCGGGGCGTTGAGGAGGGAGCAGCCCCTTTCACATACGAAGTAATTTATATTCGTTTTAAGTTTTAATGTTGCTCCTTGCTTTCAGTTAAAAACATGTCTTTTTTTCATTTAATATCTGAACGTTTTTGAACTAATGCATGTTTTGATTTTGGCTCTCCACAGATGAATAATTAAAACGAAATTTCATATTTATATGGCTTTCTCATAATTTTGATAGAATCACTTTGAGAAAAAAGGAGCAGGGGAGGAGGCTTAGTTGCCCTCCAATGTTTTGGTTACTTAAAAAGGCAACTAGAACTTTTAATATTTTACGAACGTTTTTGCTAGTAAAAGATCTACGTAACTTACGAGTTAGCTTACGTAACGAACTTCTGTATTCTGTTAGTGTTAAATTTTAATGCTGCTCCTTACTTTCAGTTGAAAAAACTGTTTCATATTTATTTTTGTATTGTTCTATTTTGAAATAAGGCTAGAAAATCCTGCGCTCCCTTCATGGAAATTTTCTTCCCCCATGACAAATTCATCCATGGAAAGTTCCCCCAACATAACCCCCTGTTCTCAACCCCCCCCCCCTCCAACCAAAAATCCTCCTGAAAACGTCTGTACATTTCCCAATAACCATTACTATATAAACACTGATCAAAGTTTGTAACTTGTAGCCCCTTCCACGGGGATTCTGGTGGAATAAGTCGTCCCCAAAGACACAGTTATAAGGTTTTTCGACTATGCTGAATAAAATGGCTATCTCAGAATTTTAATCGGGCGACTGTGGAAAAAATAATTAGCGTGGGAAGAGGCCTAGGTGCCCTCCAATTTTTTAGATCACTTAAAAAGGGTACTATATACTTCATTTTTTTATATATAATTCACTTGTATATAACTTCATTTCCGTTGGAATGAGCCCGCTCGCAACATTCTATGACAACTGGTTCGATATAATCACCCCTGAAAAAAAATCCATATTTTTGCTGATAGAAGCTTAACACTTCCACGGTAGGGTTCCCTGATAGGCTGATTCGGATGGGTGTAATTTTGGTTTTATTACTTTTATTGGGTGTTTCCTTCTATTTTCTAAAATAAGGCAATTTTTCTTACTCGTAATTTTAGATAGGTATCTCATATATTTAAAGTCAGCATTAAAATGCGATTTTGTTCATGTAGCTATTGGTATCAAAAATCCGTTTTTTAGAGTTTTGGTTACTATTGAGCCGGGTCGCTCCTTAGTACAGTTCGTTACCACGAACTTTTTGATAAAATGAAATAAATTTGTCACTTCGCTGTGAGCAATTATTTAAATTATATTTTTCTAAATAGGTCTGCATGAAGTAAAACCCGAAAATATGTACTTTTTATTTGTAATTTCCACAATTTTATACCGCGTCTCCTGGCAAATAATGATGACCAGACCACAGGCACACACGCAGGCGAGGGATTCACCCACCTTAAATTTGTATAATGCTTAATTTTCTCAGCGAAATGTTTAATTTTCCTGTGTTTTCCTGGTTTTTCTTTCGTAAGAGTTGAACCCCCCTCCTCCAAAAAAAAAATCTGGAATAATAATTTCTCTAATTTTCTCCTCGAATAATAGTTCTTTTCCGAATAAATATTCCTATTTATTTGTCGAATTACGAAGAATGAATATACATTAATCATAATTTTCAGTGAGAAACCCCTTGAGTTTAATGACGGCAGTGAAATCTGATAACCTTGAGTGTTTGTCGATTTGCCGCAATTGAAAAAGAACTGAACAGAGAGTATAATTTCTGGACGTCGGCGCGGCCTTAAACGAATCTGCTATTAGATTAACCAAATCATTGGACTAGACCAAAGGTCGTGTCCAGATTTTTTTTTTGGGGGGTGGGTACAAAAAACTTCAAAAACGTGTCAAAATTTGTTTGTATGTATTTTTTTATGTTATTACGAGTCGGGAAAAAAACTCGGAAGGGGGTGGAGGTTTTCAAACCCAGTAACCCCTCTGGATACTGCATTTGATCTGAAAAGAAAACTTTCCAACCCCTCCCTTAAATCACTGTGTAGCGATCAAGTTTGCTGTCTACTTGGAAAATTGAAATCAATTGAATTTATTTTTAGCGTAAGACATCTGACACACCTTAATCTAAATTCTATCGTATTTAATTCGCAATTTTAACTTTACGTAATTTTCTTCACCAGAACTACTTTTTAATAGCTACTTATACAAAAAATAATAAATAAAGTTGTTGACGTAATTGTATACGCAGGACAACTCTATATCTTCATGTCTTCTAATCGAGTTTTTCAATTTTTAAGCCTCCTCAATTTCTTTAGCTTTCTTGACCAAAAACTGCTCTCATTCAGCGTTTTTTTTTTTTTTTTTTTTTTTTTTTTTTTTTTTTTTTTTTTTTTTTTTTTTTTTTTTTTTTTTTTTTTTTAATTCGAAATTTCGTAGTTACTTTTTAGCTTTACAAGTTTTTCATGTGCAGTTCGAGTTAGCCAATATTCTGGCAGTGAAACTTTTCGTCAAATTTTTACCATCTATATATATATATATATATATATATATATATATATATATATATATATATATATATACACTTTTTTGATTTTTTTTTTGTACCCCTCGAGTTGAACTGTCAGAACAAATAAGCAAAGAAATTAGTAAAATTTGTCAACGAAATTCATTCGTAAGAATTTAAACATTAACAATATGTTGATTTCCAAAGACTACCGCGTCTTTAAGAAGAACAGCACCTTTTTAAGCCCTTTAGCGCCATTTGCTAACCAAAGACAGCATAACTGGAAATGTAACTCTCTTTTCTGTTGAAAATTGATGTTTCAGTTTTCCCTATTTTTCGAAGACTTAGTTTCCACTTAACCAATGCCGCCAATGCGATTTTATTTCTACTGTCATGGTACTTTCAAGTACTGAACCTGTAGATACTTATTTAGCCAGGTTTGTCCCCTATACCTCTGCGTCATAATTTTTTTTATTTGAATACTTATTTTAACATTTTCAATTATTGATCTCCCTTAACTACTACTACTACTACACTGCAGCACCAAGCCGCCACTGCTACTTTTGCTTAGTGCAAACATTGTTGCTTTCCCTTCATAAGAGTGAATCTAGTGTGAGTTTGCCCTGACACCGTAGAGTTTCGTCCTGAAACCAAAACAGGGTGTTGAACATGATCCATAAGTTACACGGTCATCGTAAAAAACGTAACCCCCCGTATCACTATTTTGGATCAATGGGCTTGTGCACTGTCCATGCACAGGCTTGGGGTATTAGAAACTGTAACAGAAGGATCGTGAAATGGCATTTGACTGGATGAAATTTATCGAAAGGCATCACTTTCAACTTATCAGAGACAGTTTTTCTTGACGTAAAGTTACTGAAGGTAAAAGTAATCAAAGCCATCACTGTCAGCTAATGAAAACCACTCTTTTTCGAGTAAAATTAGGATTTTACGCTCCTCTTGATTCAAATTTAAAACAAGCGGTCTCAAATTTGAGACATATGGTTAAAATATGAGACCGGCGGACCACGTTTGCTACCCAGAAATAAATTCGCACTTTTACTAGTTGGAGCAGCTATACCTAAGAGTGACCTAACACTTGCTTTTGTAATTAGTAAAAGAATGTTACCCTAGCTTGTGTGAAATTAAAAGTGTAAATATTCTTTTTGTGCCCTTGATAGTGTTTTGTCAGAGGCTTTAAAAATTATCTTCTATTAATTTTTATCCTAGAAGATGAAGGCACATATTTCAGCCAGCTTTAGATCTCTAGACTTTTACTAGTCGGAGTTCTTTCTGTTTGTAGTAACATTTATAAACTTGTTCTATACTATTTCTTAACTTGTTAAAAGTCGTAATTTCCATTTTATCACCACTAAATTGCTTCTTTTGAGAGCCAGGTAAACCAACTTAAGATCTAAAAGTCTGCAGGTTTTCCTCTGGTTTCGCCGCCAATGCAATATCAACTCCGGAAAAAAGGAACGAAAACGCCGTATTTCACATAATTTTACTATTAGGGCCAAGGGCACATCTAGGATTTTTCCGGGAAGGAGGGTTTACAAAAAAACCTTAAAAACGCATCAAAATCTGTTTATATGAATTTTTGAAATGTTTTTATGAGTCGGACACTATTTTCAGGGGGAGGGTTCAAACCCCCCTACGCCTTCCCTAGATACGACCTTATCTGGTCAGGTATTGTCAACCTTGATCATTTTTTCCATTCCTTTATGCTGGCCACTGTGTACTTTTCTATTCGTTTTGGTGGCAGTTCTGGTTTGTGATAACCTCGGGTTTTAAGTTCTTCCTCTCTTCAAGTACAATCGCGATCCCTAATAAATGATACCGATGTATCCCTTATACCCTTAAAGATTGGACTATCCTTCAGGATAAAAAATCATAAGATTTTTTGATTAGGCTAAATTAAATAAGAGGTTTATTAGAAAACAACAATAAAACAAAACAATTAACACTTTTTAGCTTTCGCTTGTTTGGTGTAAATTAACCCATAAACATATATTATTCATTAAATACGGGGTAACAGTTTCCTCTGAATATCTTAAATCATATCCACATTCATCAGAAACGTTAGGTCATTCCTTTGAATAAAAAAGATTTTCTATTCCAACACATTCCTTGAGCTTTCTTTGATGTTTCTAGAAAATCAGAGGAAGAAAGATGATGTAAACATTCTCTAGAAGAAACATCCTAAATGAAAAAGTTTGTCTCTCTTAGATTCTGTTGGCTAGACCAATTCTAATAGAAAGATTTCCCACCAAATCGAACAAAGACTTTTTGCTTAGAATTTGAAGCTCTCTAAAAGGAAGTAGTTTGTTTACATTTGCGTCTTCCTTTTATGCTAACGTATAAATGGTAAAAAAAATTGTCACACTACAACAAATGCCAATATCTGTTTTTTTTTGCCATTTTTCTTTTATAGGCTTACTTTTATAGATCCACCTATTGAGCTGATATAATTTCACCGATGCTGGTATACTTAGCTATAATTCTATTGTGTAATTTGTCGACAATTTTCAAGAAACTATTTCCTCACGAAACGATCGGAACAATCTGATCATAGGAATTTGTGTGTATCCTTTTTCTACTTTCTCCTGTCTTTTTTGGATCTATTGGATTCGGCATGTGAACCGCCCATAGCATAATCATAAGTTTGGGTGAGAAACACTTGATCTTCCCTTGTGAATTGGCCTTCACTGAAATGTCAATGGTAACTCATTACTGCACCGGCAGCTGTGGAAAAATAATAAAACTTGGTGGCAAATTGCCACAGAACTTCCAACTTTATTGGAATTGGAGATGGAAACTTGTTACCATTTGACCTTTTATTAATACGACTCAATATAAAGGTCGTATCCATACCGGAGGGAGGGGCGTCCCAGTTTTGAGGCAATTTGGGCCACCCTCCCCCGAAAATTCTGTCCAACTCATAAAAAGTAACAAATGCATATACACAATTTTGGATGCCCCCTGAGCGAAAATCCGGGATACAACCTTGCTACTTTTTTTTAGGTGTAAAATGCTACTTTTTTATGGCACTTGGTATTTACCAAGTGACATAGCAATTGTAAATTCTATTGGTCTGTCTGTCGGTCCCGGTTTTGCTAGTTTAGGCACTTCCAGCTAAGCTAGGACGATGAAATTTGGCAGGCGTATCAAGGACCAGACCAGATTAAATTAAAAATAGTCGTTTCCCCAATTTGACCATCTGGGGGGAGGTGGGGAGTCAGTTAATTCGAAAAAATAGAAAAAAGAGGTATTTTTAACTTACGAACGGGTGACCGATCTTAACGAAATTTGATATCTAGAAGAATATCGTGTCTTAGAGCTTTTTTTTTAAATCCCGGCCGGATCTTGTGACATTAGGGGGAATTGGAGGGGGAAGCCTGAAATCTTGGAAAACGCTTAGAGTGGAGGAATCGGGATGGAACTTGGTGGGAAAAATAAAGCACAAGTTTTAGTTTTATTCATAGTTATAGTCTTAGATACGTTAAGTCTTAGATACGTGATCGACATGACCGGAACGGATCCGATGTCTTAGAGGCAGTTGGGGGAGGTTTTTTTCTGAAAAATTAGAAAAACTGAGGTATTTTTAACTTGCAAAGGAGTGATCGGATCTTAATGAAATTGCATATTTCGAAGGATCCCATAACTCAGATCCCTTATTTTAAATCCTAACTGGATCCAGTGTCATTGGGGGGAGTTGGGGGTACCTGAAATCTTGGAAAAGGCTTAGAGTGGAGAGATCAGGATGAATCTTGGTGGGAGGAACAAGCACAGGTCCAAGATACGTGACTGACATAACCAAACCGGATCCGCTCTCTTTGGAGGATTTGAGGGGAAGGGTAATTCGGAAAAACTAGAAAAAATGAGGTATTTGTAACTTACGAACTGGTGATCAGATCTTAATGAAATTTGATATTTAGAAGGATCTTGTGCTTCAGAGCTCTTATTTTAAATCCCTACCCGATTCGGTTACATTGTGAGACATTGAGGGGGAAACTGGAAATTTTGGAAAACGTGAAAATTGAGGTAGTCTCTCTTTATCTTATGAATGGGCGAACGGATCTTAATAAAACTTGATAAATGGAAAGATATTATGTCTCAGATGCTTCCATTTTCAGTTTGAATCGGATCCGGGGACATAGGGGGGTGGAGGAGGGAAACAGAAATCTTGGAAACCAGAAACTTTAGAAACCGCTTAGAGTGAGAGATCGGGATGAAACTTCATGGGAAGAATAAGCACAACTTCTAGATACGTGATTGACATAATTGGAATGGATCCTCTCACTTTAGAGGCGTTGGGGGGAGGGTATTAATTTGGAAAAATTCGATAAATTGGGGTATTTTTAGCTTAAGAATAGGTGACTGGATCCTAATGGAATTTGATATTTAGCAGAAACTCATGTCTCAGAGCTCTCTTTTTAAATCCCGACCAGATCTGTTGACATTGGGGGGAGTCGGAAGGGGAAACCGGAAATCTTGGAAAACGCTTAGAGTGGAGAGATCCAGATGAAACTTGGTGGGTAGAATAAGCAAATGTAATAGACACGTGATTGACGTAATCGGACTGGATTTGCTCTCTTTGAGGGAGTTAGGGGGGGGAAGGTCCAGTGCTTTGGCGAGTTTGGTGCTTCTGGACATGCTATGACGATGATAATTGGTAGGTGTGTCAGGGACCTGCACAAATTGACTTGATAAAGTCGTTATTCCCGGTTCGACCATCTGGGGGCTGAAGGGACAGGAAAAATTTAGAAAAAATGAGGTATTTTTAACTTACGAGTAGGTGATCGGATTTTAATGAATTTTGATATTTAGAAGGACCTCGTGACTCAGGGCTCTTATTTTAAATCCCGACCATCATTGAGCCTCTGATTTTCCTTTTAAATCAATCTATTGATTCTTCGAATTTTGCTGGAGCTCATGCCATATGTGTTTGTGGCTCTTGGCTCTTCCGACCTCGTCGCAAGTGCCATATGAGCTTCTAGCTCTTGTTTTATTATATTGTTGCTTAATTCCGAATGTGTGATCATTTTTGTCTTACATAATTTCTCCAAAGAGAAAGATATTACTTTTCTACAATTGTGTGGTAAAGACTATGCTATTAATTCATTGATTTGCGTTTTTACCTATTTTCTTAATCCTATGACAATACGTGTTATTTTCTGCAATTTATGGAGAAACAAATGAATCGGCTTTTTTAAACCAGACTTTGTTTCCTATGTGACATCAGCAAGAAGAACAGAAGGTTTAGTCCCGCCAGATTGGTTCTGCTCTGTGAAATTTTAAGCCAGTCAAATGAAAGGAAATTTTCTGAGTTACAAGTTTTTTACAAATAATTCCTTTCTATATGTATAATATTAAGTTCAAAATACAATGTTTTTTCAAGGTGAACTAATATTGCTGCCAATAAATTATTGCAGAGCTAAACTGCCTCAGGTCAACAGAGGTATGCACCCTTCTTTAATCCCATTCTATCAAGATCACCTTTACAACTCCGTAAAGTCATTACCTCCTGTCAGTCTTTAACCTTTTCCACCAATTTCATCTCTTTCCATCTGACCTACCTCTTTCCATTGATTTGAGGTTGTCCTCACAACTATCTTAATCCTCCTATCACCATAGATCTATTGTGTGTTTAGACCCTATGCTTTATTTTACTACAGTCGACTTCAAGCGTTTTGCCCTCCATTGTCATATCTTTTTTGATGGTTTTGCCCTGCAACTCCAGTTAAGCTTTCGTCCATGAGAATATACAGCACGTAGTCACTTAAGGATTTTGAGAATTCCCTTCGTGGATTTTAGAATGTTTGAAGAAGTTGGTCCTATGGTATTTAAAAAGACGTCCTTTTGAATTTACTAAAAATGTTGCTTGAAATTGCCATACGGACAAAAAAGAAAACTTTTATCAGAGCCCTTATCAAAACTACGGATTACTTAGCTCTAATCAAGTCAATTCTAGTCAACTGCTTTAGCTCAGGGTACGAATGCACCCCCATAACAGAGGGATCGAATCGCATTTTTTTTTTGTATTGCTTTTTGTTTAATATATGGGTTCTCAACCGAGCATCTAAAATGCTGAGATTACCATTACCTTAGGTAGTTCTTCTGGACAATAAGTAGCATAGATTGATCAGATATTTTGTTGTTGTTGAATTGTCGGTTCCCGACGGCAGAAAAAATCCTAAAAATTATTACACAAAAAATTCTGATCGTAAGTCGCAGTTACTAGACTTTTATAAATATATAAACAATCAAATTTTGTAAAAACACAAACTTGAAAACTGAACCCAGTCTACTCTACGACAGTTCGAATGGCATCATAACATTTTTTGTCAAATTGAAACTTATTGCCCGTCTTTAAAACGCAGCAGGTTCAATTAATTGGTTAATTTCGTGCATATGTTCTTAATTTGATTCTCAAGATACTTAAAAAGTGTATCCTTTAATTCGTTATGTCTCCATTGCCCATCTGCAGAAACAATTGGGGATTGAAAATAATTTTACGAAAATTACCTGTGTGGCATCTTGGGCGCATAAAAATTCTTGAAAGAACTAATAGTCGTTAATAGTCTGATTTGTTTGTCCAAATAACAGTATTTGCAAACAACAATGGCAATCTTATATATATATATATATATATATATATATATATATATATATATATATATATATATATATATATATATATATATATATATATATATATATATATATATACATATATATATATATATATATATACATATATATATACATATATATATATATATATATATATATATATATATATATATATATATATATATATATATATATATATATATATATATATATATATATATATATATATATATATATATATATATGCTGAGAGTTACGGATTACGATATATATATATATATATATATATATATATATATATATATATATATATATATATATATATATATATATATATACATATATATATATATATATATATATATATATATATATATATATATATATATATATATATATATATATATATATATATATATATATATATATATATATATATATATATATATATCCAAGTCCACCTGTGCAATTGCTACTTGTCCGTAACTCTCAGCCAATCACAAATTAGCTCTAAAAACAATCGCGTGATGATATACAATGCGCACCGATTGTCAGAGGTCAATTAAGTATTTGTCATTATAGATATTTAGTGCAGTTACTAGGTTTTATAAAACGTTGACTTATGTTGTGTGTAAGTTTGTTAAGTGAACCCTGTTTTCTCTAATTGTTGAAAGTTCAAGTTGAAACTTTCAAGAGGAGTTTCTTTTTCGGGAGGGAGGGGAGGCAGGGAGGTGTATGAAGTTTAAAATTTTGTGTTTGCAGAAGGAAGCAAAATATTTTGATAAAACTCTAGATGAGTGGCTTTTTGCTATCTTTGAAAGAAGTTGAGTAAGGTAAATTGAACGTTTAGAAGTGGACCCAGAACCTTAACGATGCACCGGGAAGTTCTTTTAAAGTATCTATCTTCACCCCTTTCCCCTCTAAAGGTAACTGACCTTTGATGACTTTTAACAATTTTTGTGTTACAGAAGTAAAATTTTCAGGAATAGATCAACAGTTCAAATGTTTTGATCCTTGTACCTATTCTCCATCGTGATTTATAAGTAAGGCCGTTTTTAGGTGAGGGACAAAGGGATATTACCCTCCGGTCTCCCGAAATACTTGTTCAGGTCGTAAAAATGTAATAAATGTGCATAAAAATACTTTTTGATGCGTTTTTAAAGTTTTTTGTAAATCTCCCCCCCGAAAAAAATATCCCTTCCTGAACAAAAATTCTGGCTACGTGCCTGTTTATCAAGGGTTTTAAAATTATTTCCAAATGTTTGATGAAAGTCTTGACATGGATTAAAATTTTTTCTGGGAATATAATGATTGTTCTTCAAAACCTAGAAACGATGAAAAAGAGACTAAAATCCTAAAATTAAGAGATTTTTTCAAATTTTATTTTACCTACCTGTTTTATTTAGCTTTCTTCTATTCAATATCATAAGCCCTAGAAATAAAGAAAGTGTTGAGATAGAAGCTTGAAACATTTTTTCAGGATATATTTTAGACTTTGAGTTCATTTCTGGAAGTTTCATTTATCTAACTCAACTCCTTTACAAGGTAGTAAAAAGTTCCTCATTCTGGAGCCAAATATCCCTCATAAATTTTCATGTAATTTATTAAAATATAAGCAAATAAAGTAACAAATGAAAAATTTATGATTTGTTATAGATAAAGTTAGATAAACATTGAACGTAGTTTTTGTTCGCCTATTGCAAAGCTCAGGTTCTGTAGAAAAAAGCCAATTTAATAACTACTGCCGATTTGTAGGTGAAGAAAAAAACTCTTAAAACAACAGAAAAACTGATCAGACAGTTACATTATTAGTTAACCAAAAAGTTAACTTTTGTTGGCTTGTGTAATTTGACGGTCAGTGTACTGCAATAATGAAAGATAATAACAGCACTGAATCTTTTCCAAACGATATTGTGGTAAGGTCTAATCAGTATATATACAAATTTTCTTCCCTTAGATTGTCAAAAATCAATTTTGCCCTCCCAGTTTCTCAGGAATTGAAGCCACTCCGTTGCCCTCTTAGGAATTAAAAGAAATCAAATGGTTTCCCCGTAGTTTGTATTTTATAATTTGCCCTTTTTTAACTAGATCCCCCAACCAGAATGCTGAGCTATCCCTACATAAATTTCTACATTTCTCGCAAAAAAAAAAAAATTCAAAAGCGAATCCAGTTTGTATTCTACTGCAATACTGATTTTTAAATTTAATGAACGATATTGATTCCTTGGGGTTATGTGTTCTTCGAAGTCCGTCTCATTTCTGTACCATTTTTATTTCTGTTCTTGATGTAAAAAGTTATTATTATTGAATAATAATTTCTATATGGTAATTTCTATATGATAATATGGTAATTTCTTAATTTGCGCAGCTGGATGAAATAAAAGACATTAGAATAGGTAAAATATTTGACGAAGATAGTGAAGTAACTAAATTGTTGTAAGTTGTATCATTGAGTTTTTTGTTTTTGTTTTACCGTTTTTAAAATTTTGGTTACTTTGGGGCTATGGGCTAGAGTTTGCTCTTTGCTAGTTTGCCCCTATGGGGCAGCCATAATTGCCTTTCTGTTCTGAAGTCAAATAAGCAGTTACATAATTTTAATGTTTTCAAATTAAACCTATCTTTATAGTATATTTTACGAAAGAGGTAGAAAAAATTAAGACAGCCGACAGGATTTGAACTATATTTTTCTATTTAATTACTACCAAAATTCAAAAATAATTACTTTCCAGGGCCATTGATTTTTTTCTTTCGAAAGGGGGTGTCTTGCCCAATAAGTTTGGGAACAACTATATTAGTGTCTTTAATAAAAGTTTTAAAAAATAACATAAAATGCTTTCACTATATATACATATTTCTTAAACTTTTTTTTCTTGTTGGATTTCGGGCAAGTTTGTGATCTTTTTTTTTCTTCTTCTTTTTTTTCTTTCTTTCTTTTTTTTAATGAATTACCGTAATATGACCAGCATATGGCCTTGTACGTACACTATAAATATGATGAATTTAAGTCGTTGTAACGATAAATTTTAGTGATCGGCCACTTCTGGAAAAAATATGTTAAACAAATAAAAGTAACACAAATATATTTATTATTTTATTCTCTTTCCAAATACCATGGTCGCTGTACTGACAATGCACTCATCCCCTATGATGATTCCAGGTATAGCCCTATATATATATATATATATATATATATATATATATATATATATATATATATATATATATATATATATATATATATATGTTTTCTTCCGTTGTTATTCACTTTTAAATCATTTCAAAGAGTATTTATATTCACAATTCAGTAGCTCACTCTACAAAACTAAATTATCTTAGTTTTCAGTGGTCGACCACTTCTGGAAAAATATGTTAAACAAATAAAAGTTTAACATATATATTTATTATTTTATGCTCTTTCCAAATAGCGACAAAGACCACACTGACTTTTCATCACAAACACCAAAAACAAGAAGAACAATAGGGAATTTCTCAAGACAGTGGGAAACAAATTAGAATGGCCCTTGGACATAGGGCCGAAATATTCATTCTAATTTGTTTCCCACTGTCTTGAGAAATTCCCTATTGTTCTTCTTGTTTTTGGTGTTTGTGCTCTTTCCAAATATCATGGTTACTGTACTGACAATGCAATCATCCCCTATCATGGTCCCAGGCGTAGCCCTATATATATATATATATATATATATATATATATATATATATATATATATATATATATATATATATATATATATATATATATATATATATATATATATATATGTATATATATATATATATTATATATATATGTATATATATATATATTATATATATATATATATATGTATATATATATATATATATATATATATATATATATATATATACATATATATATATATATATCTATATATATATATATATATATATATATATATATATATGTATATATATATATATATATATATATATATATATATATATATATATATATATATATATATATATATATATATATATATGTGTTATGTTTTTTTCCAGTCATTCACTTTTTAAAATCATTTCAAAGAGATTTATATTCACAATTCTATGTTTAACTCAGGCAAAACTAAACTAGTTTAGTTTTGATTGGGCATGCTCGTTCAAATTTGCATCGCTTGATTGTTTTCATTCGACAAGTTTGGCCATTTTTCACTCAGGCAAAACTAAACTAGTTTAGTTGTGTTGTGAGAGTTTAGTTGTTTAGTTGACCATCTGGGGAATTGAAGGGAGAGGAAAAACTTAGAAAAAATTAGGTATTTTTAACATACGAGTGGGTGATCGGATCTTAATGAACTTTGATATTTAGAAGAAACTCGTGTCTCAAAG
This sequence comes from Artemia franciscana, assembly GCF_032884065.1. Classification (NCBI taxonomy): domain Eukaryota; kingdom Metazoa; phylum Arthropoda; class Branchiopoda; order Anostraca; family Artemiidae; genus Artemia; species Artemia franciscana. The sequence goes on along the minus strand of NC_088879.1, from coordinate 36,374,733 downwards.
CTCTTTAAATACCTGCCGGGATTAAGCCTCTGATTTTCCTTTTAAGTCAATCATTTGATTATTAGAATTGTTTTTGTCATTTTACTTTTATAGGCTTACTTTTATAAATCTACCTATAGAGCTATTATGATTGCACCGATGCTCGTAATTGTGTAATTTCTCAACAGTTTTCAGGAAACTATTTCCTCACGAAACGGTCGAAACAATCTGATCAAAGGAATTTTTGTGTATCCTTTTCCTACTTTCTCCTGTCTTTTTTGGATATATTGGATTTTGCAAGTGAACCGCTCAGAGCATAATTATAAGTTTAAGTAAGAAACACTTGATGCTCCCGTGTTAATTAGCCTTCACTGAGATGTCAATGGCTACTCATTACTGCACTGGGAGCTGTGGAGAAATAATAAAACTTGGTGACAAATTGCCACAGAACTTCCAACTTTATTGGAATTGGAGATGCAAACTTGTGGCTGTTTGACCTTTTATTAATACGACTCACTATAAAGGCTGTATCCAGAACGGAGGGAGGGGCGAGCCATTTTTGGGGCAATTTAGGCCACCCTCCCCCGAACTTTCTGTCCAACTCATGAAAAGTAGCAAAAATGCACATACAAAATTTTGGATGCCCCCCTGAACGAAAACCCGGGATACGACCTTGCTGCTTATTTTTTATTGTAAAATGCTACTTTTATGGCACTTGGTATTTACCAAGTGACATATAGCGATCGTAAATTCTGTCGATCTATCGGTCGGTCCCGGTTTTGCTAGTTTAGGCACTTCCAGATAAGCTAGGATGATGAAATTTGGCAGGCGTATCAAGGACCAGACCAGATTAAATTAGAAATTATAATTTCCCCGATTAGACTATCTGGGTGGGGGGGTGGTGGTAAAATAAGAACTCTCAGAGCCCTTATTTTAAATCCCGACGGGATCCAGGGACATTGGGGGAGTTGGAGGGGGAAACCTAAAATCTTGGAAAACGCTTAGAGGGAGGTATCGGGATGAAACTTGGTGGGAAAAATGAGTACTAGTCCTATATACGTGATTGAAATGACCGGAACAGGTCCGCTCTCTAATTGAGGGAGTTGGGGTGAGGGGGTAATTCTGAAAAATCGGAAAAAAACTAGGTATTTTGAACTTACGAAGGAGTGATCGGATCTTAATGAAATTTCATATTTAGAAGGACCTCGTAACTCAGATCGTTTATTTTAAATCCTGACCGGATCAAGTGTCATTGGGGGGAGTTTGGGGGGATCCAAAAATCTTGGAAAAGGCTTAGAGTAGAGACATCTGGATGAAACACTTGGTGGGAAGAATAAGCACAAGTCCGAGGTACGTGGCTGGCATTCGGAAAAGTTCTGGGGGGGGGTAATTTGGAAAAATTAGAAAAATTGGGGTATTTGTAACTTACGAACGGGTGATCAGATCTTAATGAAATTTGATATTTAGAAGGATCTTGTGTTTCAGAGCTCTTATTTTGCATCCCGACCAGATTCAGTGACATTGGGGGGATGTGGAGGTGGAAACCTGAAATTTTTGAAAATGTGAAAATTGAGGTAGCCTATCTTTATCTTACGAATGGGTGATTGGATCGTGATGAAACTTGATATATAGAAAGGTCTTATGTCTCAGATGCTCGATTCTCAATTAGAATTGGATTCGGGGACATTAGAGGGCTGGAGGAAGGAAACAGAAATCTTGGAAACCAGAAATCTTGGAAAACGCTTAGAGTGGAGAGCTCGTGATGAAACATGATGGCGAGAATGAGCACAAGTTCTAGATATGTGATTGAAATAATCGGAACGGAGCTGCTCTCTTTGGGGGAGTTGGGGAGGATATTAATTGGGAAAAATTAAAAAAAATTGATATATTTTTAATTTAAGAATGGGTGACTGGATCTGAATGAAATTTGATATTTAGAAGAAACTCATGTCTCAGAGTTCCTATTTGAAGTTCCGACCAGATCTGGTGACGTTGGGGGAGTCGGAGGGGGTACTGGAAATATTTGAAAACGCTTAGAGTGAAGAGATTGGGATGAAATTTGGTGGGTAGAATAAGTAAATGTCGTAGATACAGGATTGACGTAATCGGAATGGATGCGCTCTCCTGGGGGAGCTAGGGGGGTCCAGTGCTTTGGCGGATTTGGTGCTTCTGGACGTGCTGGGACGATGAAAATTGGTAGGCGTGTCAGAGGCCTACACAAATTGACTTGATAAAGTAGGTTTTCTCGATTTGACCATCTGGGGAACTGAAGGGAGAGGAAAAACTTAGAAAAAATTAGGTATTTTTAACATACGAGTGGGTGATAGGATCTTAATGGATTTTGATATTTAGAAGGAACTCGTGTCTCAAAGCTCTTTAAATACCTGCTGGGATTAAGCCTCTGATTTTCCTTTTAACTCAATCTATTGATTCTTAGAATTTTGCTGGAACTCATGCCATATGAGCTTTTGGCTCTTCCGACCTCGTCACAAGTACCATATGAGCTCTTAGTTCTTGTTTTATTATATTATTGCTTAATTCCAAAATATGTGAGCACTTTTTGTCCCACATAATTTCTCCGAAGAGAAAAAGATTACTTTTCTACAATTTTGTGGTAAAGACTGCTTTAATAATTCATTGATTTACTCCTTTTTTTTACCTATTTTCTTAATCCTATGACAATACACATTATTTTCTGCGATTTATACAGAAACAAATGGATCGGCTTCTTTTAAAATCAGACTTTGTTTCCTATTTGATATCAAACAGTTCGTGGTAACGAACTGTAGTAAGGAGCGACCCGGGTCAATAGTGACCGAAACTCTAAAAAAGGGAATTTTGATACCAATAGTTACATCAAAAGAATCGCATTTTAATGCTGATTCTTACCCATCGAAAGTTACGAGCCTGAGAAAATTTGCCTTATTTTAGAAAATAGGGGGATTCAGCGTATCAGAGAAAGCTATTGTAGAAGTTTCAAGCCCCTATCTACAAAAATGTGGAATTTAGCATTTTTGCCAGGAGACAAATCACGGATGCGAGTTTTTTTTGTTTTTTTTTTCCAGGGTTGATTGTATCGACTCTGTGGTCCTAGAATGTCGCGAAGGGCTCATTCTAACAGAAATTAAAAGTTCTAGTGCCCTTTTTAAGTGACTAAAAGAATTGGAGGGCACCTAGGCCCCCTCCCACGCTCATTTTTTCCCAAACGTCACCGGATCAAAATTCTGAGATAGCCATTTCATTCACCATAGTCGCTAAATCTGATAACTATGTCTTTGGGGACGACTTACTCCCCCTCAGTCCCCGTGGGAGGGGCTTCAAGTTACAAACTTTGACTTGTGTTTACATATAGTAATGGTTACTGAGAAGTGTACAGACATTTTCAGGGGGACTTTTTTGGTTTGGGGGGGTTACGTGGGAGGATCTTTCCATAGAGGAACATTTCTTGGGGGGAGAGACTTTCAATGGAGGGGGCGCAGGATTTTCTAGCATTATTTAAAAAACAATGAAAAAATAAATATGAAACGTTTTTTCTGCTGAAAGTGAGAAGCATATTACGCATAGGAGGGGTTTACCTCCTCGTAATACCTCACGCTTTACGCTAGAGTATTTTTAGTAATTTCAACTATTTATTGTACGGACTTTGTGATTCAGGGGTCATTCTTAAGGAATTGGGACACAATTTATGCTTTAATGTAAAGAGCGAGGTATCGACGAGGGGTGAGCCCCCTCATATACGCAATAAAAACATACGAATATAGAAGTTCGCTACGTAATTTAATTCGTAAGTTACGTATATTTTTTACTTATGAAAAAGTTCGTAAAAAATTATAAGTTATAGTTGCCTTTTTAAGTAATCAAAAATTGGAGGGTAACTAGGCCTCCTCCCTCGCTCCTTTTTTCTCAAAATCTTCCGATTAAAACTCTGAAAAGCCATTTATCCCAAACAAATTAATATGCAAATTTCGTTTTAATTATTTATGTGCGGAGAGCCAAGATAAAAACATGCATTAATTCAAAAACGTCCAGATATTAAAAAAAAAAAAACAAGTTTTTTAAATGAAAGTAAGGGCAAGATTAAAACTTAAACGAACAGAAATTACACCGTATATGAAAGGAGCTTTTCCTTCTCAACGCCCCGCTCTTTACACTAAAGTTTCTTACTGTTTTGTAAATAGAGTTAAGAGAAAGAGTCATACTTTAGCGTAAAGAGCGGGGTGTTGAGGAGAAAAAGCCCCTTTCATATACGGTGTAATTTCTGTTCGTTTAAGTTTTAATCTTGCCCTTACTTTCATTTAAAAAACTTGTTTTTTTTTTGTTTAATCAGCAAGAAGAACAGAAGGTTTAGTTCGGGTTCTGCTCAGTGAAATTTTAAATCAGTCAAATGAAATGAAATTTTCTGAGTTACAAGATTTTTACAACTAATTTCTTTGTATATGTTTAATATTAAGTTCAAAATAAAATATTCTTTTAAGGTGAAACAATATCGCTGTCAATAAATTATTGCAGACCTAGTTTGCCTCAGGTCAACAGAGGTATGCACCCTTCTTTAATCCCATTCTATCAAGATCACCTTTACAACTCCGTAAAGTCATTTCCTCCTTTCAGTCTTTAACATCTTCCACCAATTTCATCTTTTTCCATCTGACCTACTTCTTTCCATTGATTTGAGGTTGTCCTCATAACTATCTAAATCCTCCTATGTCTCAGAGCTCTCTTTTTAAATCCTGACCAGATCTGTTGACATTGGGGGGAGTCGGAAGGGGAAACCGGAAATCTTGGAAAACGCTTAGAGTGGAGAGATCGAGATGAAACTTGGTGGGTAGAATAAGCAAATGTAATAGATACGTGATTGACGTAATCGGACTGGATTTGCTCTCTTTAAGGGAGTTAGGGGGGTCCAGTGCTTTGGCGAGTTTGGTGCTTCTGGACATGCTATGACGATGATAGTTGGTAGGCGTGTCAGGGACCTGCACAAATTGACTTGATAAAGTCGCTATTCCCGGTTCGACCATCTGGGGGGCTGAAGGGAGAGGAAAAATTTAGAAAAAATGAGGTATTTTTAACTTACGAGTAGGTGATCGGATTTTAATGAATTTTGATATTTAGAAGGACCTCGTGACTCAGGGCTCTTATTTTAAATCCCGACCATCATTGAGCCTCTGATTTTCCTTTTAAATCAATCTATTGATTCTTAGAATTTTGCTGGAGCTCATGCCATATGAGTGTGGCTCTTGGCTCTTCCGACCTCGTCACAAGTGTCATATGAGCTTCTAGCTCTTGTTTTATTATATTGTTGCTTAATTCCAAATGTATGATCATTTTTGTCCCACATAATTTCTCCAAAGAGAAAGATATTACTTTTCTACAATTGTGTGGTAAAGACTATGCTATTAATTCATTGATTTGCGTTTTTACCTATTTTCTTAATCCTATGACAATACGTGTTATTTTCTGCAATTTATGGAGAAACAAATGAATCGGCTTTTTTAAACCAGACTTTGTTTCCTATGTGACATCAGCAAGAAGAACAGAAGGTTTAGTCCCGCCAGATTGGTTCTACTCTGTGAAATTTTAAGCCAGTCAAATGAAAGGAAATTTTCTGAGTTACAAGTTTTTTGCAACTAATTCATTTGTATATGTATAATATTAAGTTCAAAATACAATATCCTTTCAAGGTGAACTAATATTGCTGCCAATAAATTATTGCAGAGCTAAACTGCCTCAGGTCAACAGAGGTATGCACCCTTCTTTAATCCCATTCTATCAAGATCACCTTTACAACTACGTAAAGTCATTACCTCCTTTCAGTCTTTAACCTTTTCCACCAATTTCATCTCTTTCCATCTGACCTACCTCTTTCCATTGATTTGAGGTTGTCCTCACAACTATCTTAACCCTCATATCACCATAGATCTATTGTGCGTTTATACCTTATGCTTTATTTTACTACAGTCGACTTCAAGCGTTTTGCCCTCCATTTTCATATCTTTTTTGATGGTTTTGCCGTGCAACTCCAGTTAAGCTTTCGTCCATGAGAATATACAGCACCTAGTCACTTAAGGATTTTGAGAATTCCCTTCATGGATTTTGGAATGTTTGAAGAAGTTGGTTCTATGGTATTTAAAAAGACCTTTTAAATTTACTGAAAATGTTGCCTTATTGCCATACGGACAAAGAAGAAAACTTTCAGAGACCTTACCAGAACTAAGGTTGACTTAGCTCTAATCAAGTCAATTCTGGTCAACTGCTTTAGTTCAGGATCCGAACGCACCCCATAACAGAGAGATCGGAACGCATTTTTTTTTTGTATAGCTTGTTGTTTAATATATGGGCTCTCAACCGAGCATCTAAAATGCTGAGATTACCATTATCTTAGGTAGGTCTTCTGGAAAACAGGTAGCATATCTTGATCAGATATTCTATTGTTGTTGAATTGTCGGTTCCAGGCGACAAAAATTCTTAAAATCATTACATCAACAATTCTGATCATAAGTTGTAGTTACTAGACTTTCATAAATAACTAAACAATCAATTTGTAAAAATACAAATTTGAAAACTGAACCAAGTCTATTCTACGACAGTTTGAGTGGTATCGTGACGTTTTTCGTAAAATTGAAATTTATTGCCCGTTTTTAAGTGCAGCTGGTTCAATCGATTGGTTTATTCTGTGTATATGTTCTTAATTTGATTCTCAAAATACTTGAAAAGTGTATCCTTTAATGCTTTATGTCTCCATTGCCCATCTGCAAAAACTATTGGGGATTGAAAACAATTTTGCGAAAATTATCTGTGTTGCATCTTGGACACATAAAAATTCTTGAAAGAACTAGTAGTCGTTTATAGTCTGATTTGTTTGTCCAATTAACAGTATTTACAAACAACAATGGCAATCTTTTATATGGCACTATATGGCAATTTAATATAAAAAAAGTCCACCTGCACAATTGCTACTTGTCCATAACTCTCAGCCAATCCCAAACCAGCTCTAAAAACAATCGCGTGATGATATATAATGGGTACCGGTTATGAGAGGCCAAACGAGTATTTTTCATTATAGATATTTAGTGCAGTTGCTAGGTTTTATAAAAAGTTGACTTATGTTGTACGTAAGTTTGTTAAGTGAACCCTGTTTTGTTTAGTAGTTGAAAGCTCGAGTTGAAACTTTCAAGAAAAGTTTTTTTTTTGGGGGGGGGGAGAGGGAGGTGCATGAAGATTTAAATTTTTGTGTTTGCGGAAGAAGGCAAAATATTCTGATAAAATTCTAGATGGTTTTCTTGTTGCTATCTTTGAAAGTGGTTGAGTAAGGTTAATTAACGTTTAGAAGTGTACCCAAAATCTTGGGGATGCCCCGGGAATGTCTTTTGAAGTGTCTATCTTCACCCCTTCCCACTCTAAAATAATTGACCTATGATGCCATTGAACAATTTTTGTGTTGCAGAAGTGAAATCTTCAGGAATAGGTCAACAGTTCAAATGGTTCGAGTCGTACCTTTCCTCAATCCTGATTTATAAGTAAGGCCGTATTCACGGTAGGGGTAAGAAGATAGTACCCCCCCCCCCCCGAAGTGTTTTTTCACCTTGTAAAAATCAAAGCTTTTTTTTTGTAACCTCCCCCCACCTGAAAAAAATATCCCCTCCCGAACAAAAATCCAGGGGTCGTCCCTGTTTATCATAGGTTTTAAAACCATTCCAAAATGTTGGTAGAAAGTCTTGACAAGACTTAAAATTTTTCTGGGAATGTAATGATTGTGTCTTCAAAACCTAGAACCGATGAAAAAGAGACTAAAAACCTAAAATTAAGGGGATTTCTTTTTAAGTTTAAGTTTACCTGCCTCTATTATTTAACTTTCTTCTATGCAATATCCTAAGCCCTAAAACTAAAGAAAGTATAGAGATAAATCTTGAAACACATTTTTTCAGGATATATTTTAGACTTTGACTTCATTCCTCAACTATTTTACAAGGTAGTAAAGTTTTTATATAATTTATTAAAAAATAAGCAAATAAAGTGACAAATAAAAAATAAATGATTTGTTATAGATAAAGTTAGATAAACATTGAACGCAGTTTTATTTCGCCTTCTGTAAAATTAAGGTTCTGTAGAAAAAAATCTATTGAGTAACTGCTGCCAATTTGTAGGTGAAGAAAAAAAAAACTCTAAAAACAACAGAAAAACTGATGAGATAGTTACATTATTACTTAACCAACAAGAGCTAAGAGCTCATATGGCACTTCTGAATAGGTCGGAAGAGCCAAGAGCTCGAATGGCATGAGCTCTAGCAAAATTATAAGAATCAACAGATTGATTTAAAAGGAAAATCAGAGGCTTAATGCCGGTTGGGATTTAAAATAAGAGCTCTGAGACACGAGGTCCTTCTAAATATCAAAATACATTAAGATCCAATCACCCACTCGTAAGTTAAAAATACCTCATTTTTTCTAATTTTTCCTCTCTCTTTATCCCCCCAGATGGTCGAATCAGGAAAAACAACTTTATCAAGTCGATTTGTGCAGGTCCCTGAGACACCTACCAATTGACGTCGTCATAGCACGTCCAGAAGCACCGAACTCGCCAAAGCACTGGATCCCCCTAGCTTCCCCAAAGAGAGGAGATCCAGTCCGATTCCGTCAATCACGTATCTACGACACTTGCTTACTCTACCCACCGCGTTTCATCCTGATCTCTCCATTCTAAGCGTTTTCCAAGATTTAAGGTTTCTGCCTGCGACTCCCCCAAGTGTCACCAGATCTGGTCGGGATTTAATATAAGACCTTTGAGACATGAGTTCCTTCTAATATCAAATTTCATTAAGATCCCGTCACCCGTTCTTAAGTTAAAAATACCTAATTTTTTTTCATTTTTCCGAATTATTACCCCCTCCCCACCAAACTGACCGGATTCAGTCCGATTACGTCAATCACGTATCTAGGACTTGTGCTTATTCTTCCCACCAAGTTTCATCCCGATCTCTCCACTCTATGCGTCTTCCAATGTTTTTCGTTTGACCCTCCAACTCCCCTAATATCACCGGATACGGTCAGGATTCAAAATACGAACTTTGAGTCCCGAAGTCCTTCTAAATATCAAATTTCATTAAGATCTGATCACCCACTCGTAAGTAAAAATACATCTAATTTTTTTTTAATTTTTCCTCTCCCTCCAACCCCCCAGATGGTCGAATCGGGGAAAAGACTCTTATCAAGTCCATTTGTGCAGGTCCCTGACACGCCTACCAATTTTCATCGTCCTAGGACATCCAGAAGCACCGAACTCACCAAAGAACGGGAAATCTTCCGATTTCCCTAAAGAGAGCGGATCTGTTCCAATTATGTCAATCACGTACTTGTGCTTATTCTTCCCGTCAAGTTTCATCCCGATTTCTCCACTCTAAACGTTTTCCAAGATTTCCGGTTTCCAAGATTTCTGTTTCCACCCTCCAACCCCTTATGTACCCGGATCGGATTCAAATTGAAAATGGGTCATCTGAGGCGTAAGATCTTTCTATATATCAAGTTCCATTAAGTTCCGATCACCCATTCGTAAGATAAAGATACCTCCATTTTCACGTTTTCTAAGATTTCCGGTTTCACCCTCCAACTCCCCCCCAATGTCACTGGATCTGGTTGGAATTCAAAATGAAATCTCAAAAGCACACGACCCTTCTAAACATCAAATTTCATTAAGATCTGATCAACCGTTCGTAAGTTGAAAATACCTCATTTTTTCTAATTTTTCGAACTACCAACCGCCCCCCAGCTCCCCCAAAGAGAGCGGAACCGGTCCAGTTATGTCAGTCACCTATCTTGGACTTGGGCTTATTCTTCCCACCAAGTTTCATCCTGATCATTCCGCTTTAAGCGTTTTTCAAGATTTCTGCCCCCCCCTCGAATCTCCCAATGACACTGGATCCGGTCAGGATTTAAAAATGAGAGATCTGAGTTACGAGGTGCTTCTAAATATGAACTTTCATTAAGATCCGATCACTCCTTCGTAAGTTACAAGTACCTCTTTTTCTAATTTTTCAGAATTAACCCTCTCCCCAACTCCCTCAAAGGCAGCAGATCCGTTCCGGCTATGTCAATCACGTATCTAGGACTTGTGTTTATTTTTCTCACCAAGTTTCATCTCGATCCCTCCACTCTAAGCGTTTTTCAAGATTTTAGGCCCCCCCCCAACTCTCCCAAATGTCACCGGATCCGATCGGGATTTAAAATAAAGGGTCTGAGACACAATATCAATCTAAATTTTGAATTTCATTACGATCCGATTACCCGTTCATAAGTAAAAAATACTTAATTTTTTCTAATTTTTCGTATTAATCGTCCCTCCACTCCTCCTCCCAGGCGGTCGAATCGGGGAAAGGAGTATTTCTAATTTGATCTGTCACTTGGTTAGTACCAAGTACCATAAAAAGCTAACTTTTGTTGACTTGTGCAATTTAATTGTAAAATTGACGGTCAGTTTACTGCAATAACGAAAGATAATAACCGCACTGAATCTTTTCCAAACGATATTGCGGTAAGGACTGCTCAGTATAGTTAAAAAAACAACAAACAAAAAAAAACTGAGTGATCAAAAACGGCAATACACGTGACACTTCACGTTTCTCATTTTAATTAAAATAAAAAACAAATTTTCTTCCCTTAGATTGTCAAAAATCTATTTCCCCCCCCCCTCCCTAGTTTCTCAGGAATTGAAGCTACTCCGTTGCCCTCTTAGGAATTAAAAGAAATCAAATGATTTCGCCGTAGTTTTTATTTTACAATTTGCCCTTTTTAACCAGATCCCCCAACCAGAATGCTGAGCTATCCCATACATAAATTTCTAGATTTCTCGCTGAAAAAAAAATTCAAAAGCGAATTCAGGTTGTATTCTACTGCAATACTGATTCTTAAGTTTAATGAACGATATTGATTGCTTGGGGTTAAGTGTTCTCCAAAGTCCGAATCATTCCTGCACCATTTTTATTTCTTTTCTTGGTGTGAAAAGTTATTATTATTGAATAATATAGGTAATTTTTTCATTCGTGCTGCTGGATGAAATAAAAGATATTAGAACAGGTAAAATATTTGACGAAGATAGTGAAGTAACCAAATTGTTGTAAGTTGTATCATTGAGCTTTTTTTGTTTTATCGTAATTTTGGTTACTATGGGGCTGTGGGCTAGAGTTTGTTCTTTACTATTTTGCCCCTATGGGGCAGTCACAATTGCCTTTTTGTTCTGAAGTCGAATAAGACATGGCACAAAATTTTTCTGGGAATGTAATTATTGTTTCTTCAAAACCTAGAACCAATGAGAAAGAGACTAAAAACCTAAAATTAAAGTAATTTTTTCAAATTTTAGTGTACCTGCCACTTTTATTTACCCTTCTTCTACACAACATCCTAAGCCCTAAAGATAAAGAAAGTGTAGATATAAAAGCTAGAAACACTATTTTAGGGTATACTTTAGACTTTGTGCTCATTCCTGAAAGATTCATTTATCTAACTAAACTACTTTACAAGGTAGTAAAAGTTTCCTCATCCTGGAGCTAAATGTCCTTCATAGATTTTTATATAATGTATTGGAAAATAAGCAAATAAAGTAACAAATAAAGAATAAATGATTTTTTAAAGATAAAGTTAGATAAACATCGAACGCATTTCTTTCTCGCCTTCTGCAAAATTCAGGTTGTGTAGAAAAAAAGCTATTGAATAAGTGCTGCTAATTTGTTGGTGAAGAAAAAAAAAACTCTAAAAACAACAGAAAAACTGATGAGACAGTTACATTATTAGTTAACCAAAAAGCTAACTTTTGTTGACTTGTGTAATTTAATTGTAAAATTGACGATCAGTTTATTGCAATAATGAAAGATAATGACCGCACTGAATCTTTTCCAAACGATATGTGGTAAGGACTATCCAATATAGATTAAAAAAAAAAAAAAAAAAAAAAAAAAAAAAAAAAAAAAAAATGGGTGATGAAAAACGGCAATACACGTGACACTTCACATATCCCATTTTCATTGAAATCAAAAGCAGAATAAATTTTCTTCCCTTAGGCTGTCAAAAATCTATTTTGCTCCCCCCTAGTTTCTCAGGAATTGAAGCCACTCCATTGCTCTCTTAGGAATTAAAAGAAATCAAATGATTTCTCCGTAGTTTGTATATTATAATTTGCCCTTTTTTAATAGAACAGGCAAACTATTTGACAAAGATATCAAAGTCACCAAATTGTTGTAAATTTTATCTTTTTTGTTTTACCGTTTTTAAATTTTTGGTTACTATGGGACTATGGGCTAGAGTTCGTTCTTTGCTTGGTTACCCCTATGCCTTTATGTTCTGAAGTCAAATAAGCAGTTTCATAATTTTAATGTTTTCAAGCTACACCTATCTTTATAGTATATTTTACGAAAGAGGTAGAAAAGATTAACACAGCCAACCGATTTTGAACTATATTTTTCTGTTTAATTACTATTAAAATTCAAAAATAATTAATTTACAGGGTTATTGATTATTTTTTTTCGAAAGGGGGCGTCATGGCCAATAAGTTTGGGAACAACTATACTAGCGTCTTCAACGAAAGTTTTGCAAAATACCATACAATGCTTTCATTGTATGTACAGGTTTCTTAAACTTTTTTTCTTGTTGGATTTTGGGCGAGTTTGTCATCTTTCTTTTCTTTTCTTTTTTTAATGAAAGACAGTAGTATGATTAGCATACGGCCTTGTACCTACAATATAGATACGATGAATTTAAGTGGTATTAACGGTAAATTTTAGTGTTCGGCAACTTCAGGAAAAAACATGTTAAACAAATAAAAGTAGTACCAACATATTTATTATTTCATGCTCTTTCCAAATACCATGGTCGCTGTACTGACAATGTACTCATCCCCTATGATGATCTCAGGTCCAGCCCTATATATATATATATATATATATATATATATATATATATATATATATATATATATATATATATATATATATGTTTTCTTCATTCACTTTTAAATCATTTCAAAGAGTATTTATATTCACAGTTCTATAGTTCACTCACGCAAAGCTAAATTAGCTTAGTTTTCAGTGGTCGACCGCTTCTGGAAAAAATTTGTTAAGCAAATAAAAGTATTACCATTATATTTATAATTTTATGCTCTTTCCAAATATCATAGTCACTGTAATATATATATATATATATATATATATATATATATATATATATATATATATATATATATACATATCATATTTTATTCCATTGTTATTCTCTGTTTAAAATAATTTCAAAGGGAATTTATGTTCACAATTCCATATTTCACTCAGGCAAAACTAAACTAGTTTAAACAGGGGGCGAATTATGCTTTGGCAGTCGGATTTAGCATCGCCCATTGTGAAATTGTTTGCACATGGGTGAATTATTTGGTATGCTTTTGTTTCAGATCGTACAAAATTGTCTCTTCCGGCTCCCGAAATCGCGTTTCGAAACAATTAAAGTTTCGCTTTTATGCGGAGCTTCCTGGGAATCATGACTTAGAAAAGTGTTTGTTTCAATGAGAAACACCTGATGATATTTTTGTCCTTCGAAGGTTTACGTCACCTTTTCCAGAACCCCTACAAAATTAGTCAACCCTTTTCAGGATCATAATCATTTGATTTAAATGTTATTTGACATAAATGGTTGTCGTGTTTGGCTGGCCAACTCCTTTGGCTGCCGAAATTTAAAACGCTTTTAGAAAAAAAAATTATCTTCTTTGTTTCATATCCTTCAAGTTTAAGTTTTAAATTTGGAACCTTTTATTTTTTTTTTACCCATTTACTATTTATTTGCTTATTATTTTATATTTCATTATTTTTTTTAGTTTTATGTGTCTTTTTTTAGTTATTTTCTTTTTAGTCAGTAATTATTTATTATGCATCATTTTTATTGATTAGTTTTTTTGTTTATTTTTCACCGGCCCAAGGTTAGAATGCCAGTTGATTTATCCCAGCTTTCTTTATTCTGTCAACGAGAGTAATAAAACGAAATCCCCGTCGAAAGTCTAAATACAAATTGGAGGAGAAAAAACTAACAAACACTTGATTAGAATGATTGTTTTGAATTCCTCCGGACTGTTGGTCTAAAACACTTCAGATTAAACTATTTTTTTTAACCTTTCGTCAATAAATAATAGATAGGTGTTATATACAAGCAAATAACTTGGGTCAGATAAGCAACGTTTCAAATTAGAAATAAGGCAACCATTCTTTCGCAGAGGAACGGGCCATTTAAAATGACCTTTTCTCTCAACTCTACTTTTTAAAACAGTAAAAAAAAAAACTTTAGCGTAAAGAGCGGGCCGTTGAGGACGGAACAGCCCCTTTCATGCACGGAGTAATTTCTGGTCGTTTTAAGTTTTGATGTTGCTCCTTACTTTCGGTTAAAAAAACTTGTTTTTTTTTATTTAATTTATGAACGTTTTTGAACTAATGTATGTTTTGATTTTGGCTCTCCGCACATGAGTAATTAAAGCGAAATTTGTATTTTTTTTTGGCTCAATGGCTTTCTCTTAGTTTTGATCTGACGATATGAGAAAAAAGGGATGGGGGAGGAGGCCTAGTTGCCCTCTAATTTTTTGGTTACTTAAAAAGGCAAATAGAACTTCAAATTTTTTACGAACGTTTTCATTAGTAAAATATATAGGCTACGTAACTTTGCTTTGTAATTGCCTTACGTACTGGCACGTACGCAGGGGGCCCTTCGGCCCTCCCCCGAAATTTTGTGAAATGTTTAATTTCCCCATGGTTTCTTGGGATTTCTGTCAAAAGTAGGACATTTATTAAGAATCTAGATACATGTGTGAAGCTTTTTTTGGGGATTTTACAGCATGCAATTATCTGGTCAACTCACTGCCCAATGATTAACCCATTTTCTTTTTAACTTTTTACCCTCTTTGAAGTAATTAGCGATTGTACTGTTATTTTTTTTGTAAAAAAGAGTTTGCTTTCCACAGCAAAATAGAATTATCCTTGATATTATGGCGTTTATCCCCCCCCCCTTTTCAGGATAAAGTACAGCTTTCAATGGATCAATTTTGGAAGCTATCATTTTTCATTAAAATCGACGTTTTTGCAATAGAAGAACTACCCCCCACAGCACCCATATTGCACTATTAGCCCTAAAATTTCCCTTTCAGTGGGATATAATAGATTAATCACTGGTTCTAAATCGCTATGAACATAACCTGAGCATAAAACGTACATTTGAGGCCTCAGTCTCCTTCCCCCCCATCCGCTACAATACTACAGATTAAAGTTGATCTGTATTTTCCGATATACGTCATTTTTGCATTTATTTAGTTACTAAATAAAAAAAGTGCTACTTTATATCTACTGTTTCAAAGGTTTGGGCCCCCTCGAAAAAATTCCTGCGTACGTGCCTGCTTAGGTAGCGAACTTCCATATTCGTATATTTTTATTATACATTTGAGAGCGTTTGCCCCCTCGTTAGTATCTCGCTCTTTACACTAAAGCTTAAATTTTGTCCCAATTCTTTAACAACGACCCCTGAATCACAAAGGCAGTAAATAAATAGTCGAAATTACTAAAAATACTTCAGCGTAAAGAGCGAGGTATTTAGGAGGAGATGAATCCCTCATATGCGTAATAATTTTTGTTCGTTTTAAGTTTTAATGATGGTCCATACCTTCAGTTGAATTTTTTTTTTTCATGTTCATTTTTTCATTGTTTTGTTTTAAATAGTGCTAGAAAATCCTGCGCCCTCCTCATGGAAATTTTCTTCTCCCTACACATATTACTCCATGGAAAGATCCTCCCACGTAACCACTTCCGCTCAAACCCATCCCCTTCCCCAAAAAATAACAAAAATTTCCCTGAAGATGTGTGAACACTTCCCAATAACCATTAATATATGTACACACTTGTCGAAGTTTGTAACTTGCAGCCCCTCCCCCGGGGACTGCGTGGGAGTAAATCATCCCTAAAGACATATTCATTAGTTTTTTCGACTATGCTGAATAAAATGGCTATCTCAAAATTTTGATCCGTTGACTTTGGGGAAAATGAGCGTTAGAAGGGGCCTAGGTGCCCTCTGTTAGTTTTGGTCACTTAAAAAGGGCACTAGAACTTTCAATTTCCGTTAGAATGAGCTCTTTCGCTCATTCTAGGACCATTGGGTTGATACGGTCACCCCTGGGAAAAAGAAAAAAACAAACAAATTAACACGCACCCTTGATCGGTCTTCTGGTGAAAATTACGAACTTCCACATTTTTGTAGATATGAGGTTAAAACTTCTACAGTAGGGCTCTCTTGATACGCTGAATGCGATGGTGTGATTTTCGTTAAAATTCTATGGCTTTTAAGGGGGTTTCCCCCCTATTTTCCTAAATAAGGCAAATTTTGTCAGGCTCGTAACTTTTGATAGTTAAGATTAAATTTGATGAAACATAAAAATCTGATTCTTTTGATGTACCTATTAGTATCAAAATTCCGTTTTTTAGAAGTTCGTTTACTATTGAGCAGTGTCGCTCCTTACTCCAATTCGTTACCACGGACTGTTTGATTTGCTGATCTGACTTAGATTATGCTGATGATTTCAGCATCCTAGGTGAAAGTCTGAGCACAATGGATGAACTTTAAGAGGGTTTGCGAGTTCAAGGTGCTAGAATAGATTTGAAAATTTATGTTTAGAAGACTAAGTCGCTAAGAAGTGGAGATGAAAAGGTAACGTTGGGTAACAGAAAGATTGATCAGGTGGTGACAAGATGTTAAAAGTAGTGACGATGTTAAAAGTAGAATAGCCAAGACTCGAGGTGTTTTTTTCACAGTTAAAAAACAGTTTGGAAGAATGAGAAGATTAGTGTGCGAGCCAAGATTAGTGGTTAAAGCGGTGATGACAGTGGTCAAATATGGTTCTGAAGCACGAGCGCTCCAAAAAGTGGAAGGAGATTTGCTAGATGTTTCCCAGAGAAATTCCTCTCGAATTATTCCGGGTACTCGACTGACTGACCGTATTTCAAACAGTAGGCTGTACGAAATGTGTGGTTCAATGCTGCTGTCTAGGGCTATAATGAGAGAAAGGCCGAGATGACTAGGGCACGTTCTGCGGATGAAGGATGACAGATTACCGAAGATTGATCTTTTCAGCCGATCGTCTAGGGATAAAAGGAAAGTGGGTCGTCCGTGGTTGTAGCGGCAGGATGTTGTAAAGAAAGATGGAAGGGAGATGGGAACTTCCTGGGAGGCTGTAAACTAGGTGGCTTTAAATAAACCAGGATTGAGGAGGATTGTGCATAGTTATGTTGGCCTCGGTTGGCTTGGTGCTGTGGTGAGTTACTAGCAGTAGTAGTAGCTCAGAATAAATTAACCTGAATTATTTCATGGTCTTGAACGTGGTCCCCACGTATCACGGTCATTTTAAAAATATTGCCCACCCGTATCACTGTTTTTTTTTACCAGTGCTCTTGCAATTGCATGCGCATAATGTAGCGATATCAAAAATCGTACCTCTCTAATTTGAACCAACCGAAGCGTGGAATGATCTTTGGATGAAAGTAATTGCATGATATCTCTTTTAACTAATCAGAGATGTTTTCAAAAGACGTAAAATTACTACAAAATTAAATGGTATTCCATGTCTTTAGTTACAGCATCAATGGCAGACAAGAAAAACCACTCTTTTTCAAGTAAAACAAAAATTCCGCACTACTGTTTGTTCAAATTTGAGACAGATGGTTTAACATTTGAGAGTGATGGCTTAAGTTGGAGATATATGGTCAAAATAGAAACACCGATGGGTTGCTTAAATGATGGGACCATGATCATGACCCTGTATGTGTTTGCCCGGCTTTACAAAGAAGGAGCAAATTGGTTTACAAAAATATCTTACAAAAAGAAGCCGGTGGACTTAAATCATAATCTTTTATCTCGAAAGTATAGGAAAGTAGCTTCTCTTTTTCTTGTAGCTCCATTTATAATGGCTCCTGAATGTCGACGCGCTCTATTTTAGTAAGTAGAATTGCCGATTCGAATTGGTTTGCTGCAAAAAAATTACTTATAACCTCGAATACAGAAGAAAAGCCTTCTTATATATGTAATCACAGGGAAACAACAGTTTTATATATGTAATCAGAGGGAAAGAACAGTGTTTACTTGTGAAAAATTTTTTGACTCTAAAATTTTTCCTTCTTTTTACTGGTTTAAAATTTAACTCAGCTTACCTAGTCATATTTGTCCATCTTTTCGTTGGCTCAAAATTTCTCACAGGAATTGATTCTGTTTTAAAAAGACAGGGTGGAACTATTTGCTTTTCTTATGGCATACACTTAAAAAATGGTGTGAACGGTTTAAGAAAATACGGTGTAAAAGAGGCATATTTTTTAAACATAGTAGTATGTCTAGTTGATTTTTGTTTTGGGGGAGGTAATAATGCGAAAGTAGTTTATTTGCTAGTTTGAGTAAGTAGTCCCCAAAATTCAGGAGAATCTTGGATTTTATAGGTGGGGGCTGTTTTGAACTCCTGTAAATGACTTAAACATCAACCCTATGGACATAAATTACATATATCCAAATAAACCCTCCCATGATGCATTGTTCCCGAACGTGCTGAACAGTTTGGTTAATAAAAACTAAAATGTGTCATCAAATTTAAGTTTTTACTCTGAATTAGAAAACGCAATCAGAATTACAATGCTGAATCGCAACTAGAATGCAATTCGGTATGATTGTTTTGGATGCAATTATTTTGCTAGAAAAAATTACTTGCATAATCGCGTACAAAAGACACGCCTTCTTAAACGTGCAATCACGGAGTGTTAAAATGGAAAAAAATCCTGCGACAAAACCATCTCGTAATTTTACTCGCTTAGAATTTCACTCTGGTGAACCAGTTAGGTTTTTCGTCTGAGCTTAATATTTTTACTGGAACCAATCAGGGCCACTATATATTGTTGAATATTCTTTCTAGAAAGAAGATCAAGAGCTTTCCCGTATTTTGTTTTAGGGTATACAAAGCCGGTATTTGAAGTCCAACGTTGACTCAATAATCATCAACTATCCAAAAAACCTTACAATATTTTTGTAGAACGTTGTAGTCCAAACCCTCAAATTGAGTAAGATCTACCGATTACTTCAGCCCGTTTTCATTTATTTTACTTGACTGTCAGGATATGTAGCAGTTTCTATTTGGTCAAAAATGCCCTTCCTCATTCACCTAAAGAATTTTTCATTTATTTTACTTGACTGTCAAGATATGTAGCAGTTTCTATTTGGTCAAAAATGCCCTTCCTCATTCACCTAAAGAATTTTTCATTTATTTTACTTGACTGTCAAGATATGTAGCAGTTTCTATTTGGTCAAAAATGCCCTTCCTCATTCACCTAAAGAATTTTTCATTTATTTTACTTGACTGTCAAGATATGTAGCAGTTTCTATTTGGTCAAAAATGCCCTTCCTCATTCACCTAAAGAATTTTTCATTTATTTTACTTGACTGTCAAGATATGTAGCAGTTTCTATTTGGTCAAAAATGCCCTTCCTCATTCACCTAAAGAATTTTTCATTTATTTTACTTGACTGTCAAGATATGTAGCAGTTTCTATTTGGTCAAAAATGCCCTTCCTCATTCACCTAAAGAATTTTTCATTTATTTTACTTGACTGTCAAGATATGTAGCAGTTTCTATTTGGTCAAAAATGCCCTTCCTCATTCACCTAAAGAATTTTTCATTTATTTTACTTGACTGTCAAGATATGTAGCAGTTTCTATTTGGTCAAAAATGCCCTTCCTCATTCACCTAAAGAATTTTTCATTTATTTTACTTGACTGTCAAGATATGTAGCAGTTTCTATTTGGTCAAAAATGCCCTTCCTCATTCACCTAAAGAATTTTTCATTTATTTTACTTGACTGTCAAGATATGTAGCAGTTTCTATTTGGTCAAAAATGCCCTTCCTCATTCACCTAAAGAATTTTTCATTTATTTTACTTGACTGTCAAGATATGTAGCAGTTTCTATTTGGTCAAAAATGCCCTTCCTCATTCACCTAATGAATTTTTCATTTATTTTACTTGACTGTCAAGATATGTAGCAGTTTCTATTTGGTCAAAAATGCCCTTCCTCATTCACCTAAAGAATTTTTCATTTATTTTACTTGACTGTCAAGATATGTAGCAGTTTCTATTTGGTCAAAAACGCCCTTCCTCATTCACCTAAAGAATTTTTCATTTATTTTACTTGACTGTCAAGATATGTAGCAGTTTCTATTTGGTCAAAAATGCCCTTCCTCATTCACCTAAAGAATTTTTCATTTATTTTACTTGACTGTCAAGATATGTAGCAGTTTCTATTTGGTCAAAAATGCCCTTCCTCATTCACCTAAAGAATTTTTCATTTATTTTACTTGACTGTCAAGATATGTAGCAGTTTCTATTTGGTCAAAAATGCCCTTCCTCATTCACCTAATGAATTTTTCATTTATTTTACTTGACTGTCAAGATATGTAGCAGTTTCTATTTGGTCAAAAATGCCCTTCCTCATTCACCTAAAGAATTTTTCATTTATTTTACTTGACTGTCAAGATATGTAGCAGTTTCTATTTGGTCAAAAACGCCCTTCCTCATTCACCTAAAGAATTTTTCATTTATTTTACTTGACTGTCAAGATATGTAGCAGTTTCTATTTGGTCAAAAATGCCCTTCCTCATTCACCTAAAGAATTTTTCATTTATTTTACTTGACTGTCAAGATATGTAGCAGTTTCTATTTGGTCAAAAACGCCCTTCCTCATTCACCTAAAGAATTTTTCATTTATTTTACTTGACTGTCAAGATATGTAGCAGTTTCTATTTGGTCAAAAATGCCCTTCCTCATTCACCTAAAGAATTTTTCATTTATTTTACTTGACTGTCAAGATATGTAGCAGTTTCTATTTGGTCAAAAATGCCCTTCCTCATTCACCTAAAGAATTTTTCATTTATTTTACTTGACTGTCAAGATATGTAGCAGTTTCTATTTGGTCAAAAATGCCCTTCCTCATTCACCTAAAGAATTTTCATTTATTTTACTTGACTGTCAAGATATGTAGCAGTTTCTATTTGGTCAAAAATGCCCTTCCTCATTCACCTAAAGAATTTTTCATTTATTTTACTTGACTGTCAAGATATGTAGCAGTTTCTATTTGGTCAAAAATGCCCTTCCTCATTCACCTAAAGAATTTTTCATTTATTTTACTTGACTGTCAAGATATGTAGCAGTTTCTATTTGGTCAAAAATGCCCTTCCTCATTCACCTAAAGAGTTTTCATTTATTTTACTTGACTGTCAAGATATGTAGCAGTTTCTATTTGGTCAAAAATGCCCTTCCTCATTCACCTAAAGAATTTTTCATTTATTTTACTTGACTGTCAAGATATGTAGCAGTTTCTATTTGGTCAAAAATGCCCTTCCTCATTCACCTAAAGAATTTTTCATTTATTTTACTTGACTGTCAAGATATGTAGCAGTTTCTATTTGGTCAAAAATGCCCTTCCTCATTCACCTAAAGAATTTTTCATTTATTTTACTTGACTGTCAAGATATGTAGCAGTTTCTATTTGGTCAAAAATGCCCTTCCTCATTCACCTAATGAATTTTTCATTTATTTTACTTGACTGTCAAGATATGTAGCAGTTTCTATTTGGTCAAAAATGCCCTTCCTCATTCACCTAAAGAATTTTTCATTTATTTTACTTGACTGTCAAGATATGTAGCAGTTTCTATTTGGTCAAAAACGCCCTTCCTCATTCACCTAAAGAATTTTTCATTTATTTTACTTGACTGTCAAGATATGTAGCAGTTTCTATTTGGTCAAAAATGCCCTTCCTCATTCACCTAAAGAATGTTTCATTTATTTTACTTGACTGTCAAGATATGTAGCAGTTTCTATTTGGTCAAAAATGCCCTTCCTTATTCACCTAAAGAATTTTTCATTTATTTTACTTGACTGTCAAGATATGTAGCAGTTTCTATTTGGTCAAAAACGCCCTTCCTCATTCACCTAAAGAATTTTTCATTTATTTTACTTGACTGTCAAGATATGTAGCAGTTTCTATTTGGTCAAAAATGCCCTTCCTCATTCACCTAAAGAATTTTTCATTTATTTTACTTGACTGTCAAGATATGTAGCAGTTTCTATTTGGTCAAAAATGCCCTTCCTCATTCACCTAAAGAATTTTTCATTTATTTTACTTGACTGTCAAGATATGTAGCAGTTTCTATTTGGTCAAAAATGCCCTTCCTCATTCACCTAAAGAATTTTCATTTATTTTACTTGACTGTCAAGATATGTAGCAGTTTCTATTTGGTCAAAAATGCCCTTCCTCATTCACCTAAAGAATTTTTCATTTATTTTACTTGACTGTCAAGATATGTAGCAGTTTCTATTTGGTCAAAAATGCCCTTCCTCATTCACCTAAAGAATTTTTCATTTATTTTACTTGACTGTCAAGATATGTAGCAGTTTCTATTTGGTCAAAAATGCCCTTCCTCATTCACCTAAAGAATTTTCATTTATTTTACTTGACTGTCAAGATATGTAGCAGTTTCTATTTGGTCAAAAATGCCCTTCCTCATTCACCTAAAGAATTTTTCATTTATTTTACTTGACTGTCAAGATATGTAGCAGTTTCTATTTGGTCAAAAATGCCCTTCCTCATTCACCTAAAGAATTTTTCATTTATTTTACTGGACTGTCAAGATATGTAGCAGTTTCTATTTGGTCAAAAATGCCCTTCCTCATTCACCTAAAGAATTTTTCATTTATTTTACTTGACTGTCAAGATATGTAGCAGTTTCTATTTGGTCAAAAATGCCCTTCCTCATTCACCTAATGAATTTTTCATTTATTTTACTTGACTGTCAAGATATGTAGCTGTTTCTATTTGGTCAAAAATGCCCTTCCTCATTCACCTAAAGAATTTTTCATTTATTTTACTTGACTGTCAAGATATGTAGCAGTTTCTATTTGGTCAAAAATGCCCTTCCTCATTCACCTAAAGAATTTTTCATTTATTTTACTTGACTGTCAAGATATGTAGCAGTTTCTATTTGGTCAAAAATGCCCTTCCTCATTCACCTAATGAATTTTTCATTTATTTTACTTGACTGTCAAGATATGTAGCAGTTTCTATTTGGTCAAAAATGCCCTTCCTCATTCACCTAATGAATTTTTCATTTATTTTACTTGACTGTCAAGATATGTAGCAGTTTCTATTTGGTCAAAAATGCCCTTCCTCATTCACCTAAAGAATTTTTCATTTATTTTACTTGACTGTCAAGATATGTAGCAGTTTCTATTTGGTCAAAAATGCCCTTCCTCATTCACCTAAAGAATTTTTCATTTATTTTACTTGACTGTCAAGATATGTAGCAATTTCTATTTGGTCAAAAATGCCTTTCCTCATTCACCTAAAGAATTTTTCATTTATTTTACTTGACTGTCAAGATATGTAGCAGTTTCTATTTGGTCAAAAATGCCCTTCCTCATTCACCTAATGAATTTTTCATTTATTTTACTTGACTGTCAAGATATGTAGCAGTTTCTATTTGGTCAAAAACGCCCTTCCTCATTCACCTAAAGAATTTTTCATTTATTTTACTTGACTGTCAATATATGTAGCAGTTTCTATTTGGTCAAAAATGCCCTTCCTCATTCACCTAAAGAATTTTTCATTTATTTTACTTGACTGTCAAGATATGTAGCAGTTTCTATTTGGTCAAAAATGCCCTTCCTCATTCACCTAAAGAATTTTTCATTTATTTTACTTGACTGTCAAGATATGTAGCAGTTTCTATTTGGTCAAAAATGCCCTTCCTCATTCACCTAAAGAATTTTTCATTTATTTTACTTGACTGTCAAGATATGTAGCAGTTTCTATTTGGTCAAAAATGCCCTTCCTCATTCACCTAAAGAATTTTTCATTTATTTTACTTGACTGTCAAGATATGTAGCAGTTTCTATTTGGTCAAAAATGCCCTTCCTCATTCACCTAAAGAATTTTTCATTTATTTTACTTGACTGTCAAGATATGTAGCAGTTTCTATTTGGTCAAAAATGCCCTTCCTCATTCACCTAAAGAATTTTTCATTTATTTTACTTGACTGTCAATATATGTAGCAGTTTCTATTTGGTCAAAAATGCCCTTCCTCATTCACCTAAAGAATTTTTCATTTATTTTACTTGACTGTCAAGATATGTAGCAGTTTCTATTTGGTCAAAAATGCCCTTCCTCATTCACCTAAAGAATTTTTCATTTATTTTACTTGACTGTCAAGATATGTAGCAGTTTCTATTTGGTCAAAAATGCCCTTCCTCATTCACCTAAAGAATTTTTCATTTATTTTACTTGACTGTCAAGATATGTAGCAGTTTCTATTTGGTCAAAAATGCCCTTCCTCATTCACCTAAAGAATTTTTCATTTATTTTACTTGACTGTCAAGATATGTAGCAGTTTCTATTTGGTCAAAAATGCCCTTCCTCACTCACCTAAAGAATTGCGAAATTGAGCTGCTTGACATCGGCATATTTTGTTGTATATTAGGTGCCTACAATACCCTTATTTCGGAAGCAACTGGGTCGTAATAAAAGGTAAAAAAAACACAAAAATCACATTTTTGAAGGTTTCCTTTAAAATCAACGTTGTATAAAATACTGGCTTTTGAATTATTGAAGCAGATTTACTGCAGTAAGGAGCACCGCATATTACATGTCAATGCTTGTCTCTTTTTTGTTATTGGCTTAGAACAATATTGTTTGACGCCAAGGCTTTTTTTTATATACAGGTGCTTTGAGACGGATATTACATCACAAGTTGTGTTCCTCTGTGACTTCTTTTGCTTTTGCCCGACCAAGATTGTAACTCTGGCCTGATTTCTTGTTTCAGATAATATTGGAATAGAAATTAGTCATTTGCTCAGACCAGCTGGTGAAATAATTTTGACTCTCCAATTTTGCGGTAGTCAAAATTTCAAGGTCAAGCCTTGT
The DNA here is from genome assembly GCF_032884065.1 of Artemia franciscana. Lineage (NCBI taxonomy): Eukaryota > Metazoa > Arthropoda > Branchiopoda > Anostraca > Artemiidae > Artemia > Artemia franciscana. The sequence continues at coordinate 36,349,757 of NC_088879.1, read as the reverse complement.
CACTAGGAATCAAAAGTTAAAAAAAAGTTTTTATAACATTGTATGCTTCAAATGAATCTGATTTTTTGCCAATTCACAGTACGCGAAACTTATTAAATTTAAACTTAGTTAAGAGAATTATGAGCGGTAGAATATTTGCGTGATTTTGGAGAAGTCGAAGAAAATTAAATATGAAAAGATTTAGTCTCCAAAAATTGGATTTTTTTTTCCCGAGAAGAAAGTATGTTCACGAATACGCGTTCGTGTTTTTACCATCCTGTGGTGTGCTCACTGCACCCCTAAAAATGTAGTCCAGACGTAATGAACGGCTGTTATAAACCGTTTGAACACTAATACTAACAATTTTAAAACAAAAATGGCTTCAGAACAGCGAATAATAAAAGGTCACTGGAACATTGTTGGGAGAGGGTGCTTATTGCCTCAAAAAGTTTATTCAAGCCATAATTTGTTGTGAAAGTCCTTTTAAATTAATAGGAAGACGGTAGTTTTTCCCTAACCCCCTCCATTTGGAGGAATATTTTTGGAGTAAAGGAGCTAAATAAATGCTGAAGGTTGATAATATTTCCTTTCTTTCTATGGAAACGGCAGTTTTAACAGAAAACAGTATAGGCTACTTATAAAATTGTTGGAAAATTGTCTTGTTGATTTTGACCTCGTATAGTCATTGTACTAAATTATTGTAAAATGTGGAGCAGATTTTAAAATTTACTCCTATAAAAGTCTTGCTCAATCTTTTTTTTCATGTCATATAGACATATCCTCATTCCAAGGTTTAAGAGAGCTTAAAAAAATCTATTCTCTTGACTTTTATCAGCTGCGGCATTTCGGCCACGCAAAAAACATTGATCGATCGACCTCTTTTATTTCCTCTGTCAGATGGCTGTCATCATCATTTCTGTTTTTCATGGGAAAGATACTATGCAAACTTCAATTATCAAAATTACTTGACTTCTTGTGCGGAACTATTTTATGACCCAAACAGCGCATGGTCGAAGTCTGTATGTTATATTGTTGTTGTTTTTTGTTTTTTGTTTTTTTTTATGGGAAAAAGCACAGAAAAGTGAGTGCCTGCTAGTTATATTTTCAAACGGTTTTTATATAATTTCGTCTGTTTAGATCAAACTTCTAAGAAGATCAACATTAAAAATAATGTTGACTTAAAAGATTGCTGACTAAAAATGAAAGCGTGGGATGATCTTTAAATAAAAAAAGTGGGCCTTGAATATTATAAGCATAGCAGAAAGTATTCCGTGTATGCCACAAAGGTGTGGCATGAAGGAGGTGTGCCACACTTGGCGCTCTAAGATAAGCACAAGATGGCGGGAGCAGCATCTCGGGTTTGTCACTTAAGTTGCAATATCTAGCCTAACCCACAGGTTGAAGCAAAGTAAGATTTGTGTTCCCGTCCATAAATGCAATCTACCTTATTTTTTTTCCTCATATGTAAAAGCGCTCATTTAATATTTTATTCAAAAGGTATGGGTTTATTTATTTAAAACATAAAAACATGGCGAGAGTTAGAAATCGCTTAAGTGTTTTATTAAAATATAAGGCTATTGTAGTGGACCTTATTTTAATCCCTTATACCCTTGTCTTAATTGACGAACAACACCCAATGGGAATTATGCGAATAACACAAAATTAAATTATTTGTACTTGTCTTGCTTATCTCAGAACTGGAGCAATAGTTGCACTACAAGCGAAAGTTTTATACGTTCTGGTACTTATAAATAAATAAATACCCAGTCACAAATAGGAATGGTGGTACTTGTATGATATTGCCCCTATCGCTCAAGTCGTTCATTCATTGACGCATTATAGAACTGTTTTTTTTTCCTTAGTTTTGTTCAGCTTAGCCTGACACAAGACAAAGAGAAGCGACATAATAGATGGAAAATATATAGTTTGGGCTATATATTTGCATATTCGGGGGGTGGTAAAGTATTTGGACAAGGTGAAGTTAGAAAACAATTCTTATTTCATATTATGCAGAATAATTGTACCTGACACATTAGGCATGCAGACCCCTATACTCTACCCCCCCCCCCCTAATGTGCAAATATTTAGCCCAAATTTGTTTCTAAAGTATTATATTTTTTTCATACTTAGGTATACTTCATTGGGATTGAGCGTCAGAGAAACAAATTAGAAGAATATTAAGTAGGGGTTAGGTATACAAGTACGGGAATGGCTATTGTTTCTTAAAATTTGGTCACTTCCAATTCTTCTAGGGGATCATAAATTAGGAAAGGATGTCATATATGTCTTATTCGTCATATACATTCTTATAATCTATTCAAACTTATGCGTGAATAAAGACTAGGGGAAACCTTTGCTTCACGATTTTTGTATAAGTTTCCTAAGGTGTTCAACGTGCATGTTAATGGGGGAAGGGGATCGCTCTTCTCAAAATTGAAATATATATATATAGATTTTTTGGCATTCTCTTTGAAAACTGATTTTTCAATTGAATCGAAAAATCGAAAAATAACAAAATTGATACCCCCTGCATTTTTTTAAATTGATACCTCCAGGTATAGACTCCTAACGACCCTTTTTAAGTCATTTTAGAGAGGACTTCATTTGAATTATTGATACCCATAATTAATCGTATGGATTCATTCTCACTGGAATCATAAATCTGGATTCAAGGTTATTCTCAAATTACTGTTGAAGGTGAGTTTGAGCTAGAAACGGGTTATATAACTTCTAGTGATAGCTGGAGTGCTTGAAAGTTGTTTTATCACCGTCAGTGCACAACGTATCCTTGCCCGAATACACCGCCAGAAGTCGCTGATGATTGAAAGAGAAAGAAGAATAGCTCCCTTACTCCTACCAAAACACTAGTGACAACATTCTGATGGAAGAGCTATAAGAAAAAAAAAATCGTTAAACTAGAAAGTCAAGCGTGACCGGGGAGAGCTACAAGTTTAAATCACAGCGAAAACGCAATAAATACAAATAGTATGCATGGAGGGCACTTTAGCTCAAAATGACCATGCTAATTTAAACAGTGAAACTCAGATAGTTTTTTTTAAAGATAAAATGAGCCAGGTGATTTTTGCCAAATATTTAAAAGATCAAAATGAAACGAAAAAACACAAAGAAACGAGGATAATAACAGCCAGCGAAAACGTAGATTACAATGCAAATGCTTCGGTCAAGACCTCCACTAATATAAAAACCAAACACTAAAATAAGATGACTCTCTCCAAGTAACGGTGAAAGGGTAACTGAATAAAAAATACATCACTGAATCAGCAGTCACCTTCTACGCTGAACCATTTTGGACACTCACTGGACATTTTCAAATACCAAATAGTTAGTACCCAGACTACTTACATGTATTGACCAAGAGTTAAAAGTGGCAATCTTGATTAATGAATGCTAAGCTCAACCCCAGATTCACAGTTACGGTCTTCTGAGGCTACAACTATTCAAAAGCTAAAATATTACAAGTATTGAGAGATATCCTTACTGTTTGATCAACGACACCTTAATATCTTTCTTGTGCAAATTTTCACTTGATTTGAACTGCGTTTTTAAATAAAATTTCAAAAATTAAAATTTAAACTGAATACCAGTCATTTTTATTACTGTATGAAAAGTATTTCTTATCATATAATTTTACAGGATATTACCTAAAATCAAATTTAAGTCATATAAAAAGTATTTAGTCGTAAAATTTAAGCTGAAACGAAGAGTCACTTTTCGTGCAAAAATTCTGTTACATCTTAGAAAAGCGATCTCTGTTTCTCCCTGGTATCCCCCAGACAAAAAAAAAGCTTGCTTTACTCTAGTTCTGCATAGTTTCACAGGTTTAAGTATACGGTGTATTTAAGTTAATTACTAATTTTAATTATTAAATTCAGCGAAACAGTTTTATATTTTTGTAATAAAGGGAATTAGAGTTTTATTTGTCTACCACGACTGCCTGGCCCTATTTCTTTTCTGTTAATTATATATTATGCTATTTAGTATTTCTGCTTCAATGAATAATTCTTTAACTTTTTATTTTGAAACTTATTTTGAAAGTTTTATTTGTCTACCACAACTGCCTGGCCCTATTTCTTTTCTGTTAATTATATATTATGCTATTTAGTATTTCTGCTTCAATGATTAATTCTTTAACTTTTTATTTTGAAACTTGAAGTTATTAAGGAATTGATGGATAAAAATAACATTTATTCCGACCCTAAACAAGAATAAACAAATATTTTCGTCTTAAAGACCTTTCAAAAATTTAATTCCACAACAACACGCCGTATACGCGTTTATATAGCGATATATACTTAGGCTATTTAAAATACAGATCTGAAAAATCAATTTTATTCAAAACATCTTTATTTATTCATGTTGTGTAGGTAGTAATTAATAATATATTCTTCTGGACCTGAGGGTGGGGCAAGAAATTCTCAAAGACGATCAAAAACAAAACAAAAAAAGTAAACAAAAATTCCATAGGTAGGTAGGTAGGTAGGTAAATTTTTATTTAAAACCTTTATATCATATACATATCAATTAGTCACAAAAAGGCCGTTGTGGCCTGTAATAGCGACTACATTCATGTTACTTTAATCATCAATAATACTAACTCCAGTGTTCAGACTCGCCTATAAATTCCAATAAATTCCTATATTTTAATGCACTCCTATAAAATGCCTATATTTTGGCTAAAATCCTATTATTCCTATATTTTCGGCTGAAGAGCACTAAGAACATTGCTCATGATTTGCAATTTTCCGTCTTTTGGTGTAGATTGATAATTAATTACAACTGTTGTGCTGTTTGAACTTAACAAATGCTTTGTGTTGGGCTTAGTAAGCTGCTTCTGCCTGGGCTATGCTGTTGTGTTGACTTAGTAGCCTATGTTTTGTTTTATTTGTCATGTTTGGGCCTGTCCGAAATGAGCGAAGATCAGTATATAGGCTAGGAGTCTGCTTAATGAGACTGGAGTTCTTTCAACTTATGTGTTTCCTGGTTAAACGCTGGCTGGCTGATGTGAATACGGCCCAGTTATTCACATGGGATATTCTAAGATAGTTGCTAATATAGGGAAGTATAATAGACGTGCACTGGGTAGGCTATATGCGACATTCTGTGATCAATCTGTCCTTTATCTATCTGGTCTTTATCCCCTTCTAAAGAAAAATGATGTTAATCAGATTCGGACTTTTTATTTCAGATATTGTAAATTTTTACTTTATCTCCCCCCTTGCTATAGCAATGGTAAGATAATTCGTAAGTTTGATGTCCCTGATATAAGTGCAAAGTTAGCCCTCCTGCATGGAAGATTGTCGGAATCAGCTTTTTATCGTTTATCGCCTCATCATCCTTTGGTCCGTCTGTTCGGTTAATCTCATTGTAGCATAGTGTTTTTATGGCACTTGGTATTAACCAAGTGACATAGCAATCGCAAATTCTGTCGGTCTGTCTGTCTGTTGGTCCTGGTTTGGCTACTTTAGGCACTTCCAGGTAAGCTAGGACGATGAAATTCGGCCGGCGTATCAGGAACTGGACCAGATTAAATTAGAAATAGTCGTTTCTGAAAAATTCTGAAAAATTAGAAAAAATGAGGTGTTTTTAACTTACGAACGGGTGATCGGATCTCAATGAAATTTGATATTTAGAAGGATATCGTGTCTCAAAGCTCTTATTTTAAATCCTGACCGGATCTGGTGACATTGGGGGAAATGTGGGGGGACCTAAAATCATGGAAAACGCTTAGATTGGAGGGATCGGATGAAACTTGGTAATTTATGTGACCAGGCATCCCACGCCGTCTACCACAGATCTGATCCCGAGGACTTCAGAATCCTGTATTTGGCCTATATTTGGGCCCGGGAAATCCTATAAAAATAGGACAGAGCCTAAAATTTGAGACGAACCAACCTGTCCGAACCCTGTAACTCATTAAATACACAAAAAAAAGTGTATATATAAACATATACACACACACACATACACATATAATAAATATATATATATATATATATATATATATATATATATATATATATATATATATATATATATATATACATACACATACAAATATACATACATTACTCGATGATTTGTTATTGATGATTTTAGCATATATATATACATATACATACACATATACATACACATATGGTTAATATCTTAATAATTTGATCGTAAAAGCTTCTTTCCCGAGATAAATCTTCCCTGGCTCCTCTAAAGGCCCTAACTGTTAGCCCGACGTTCTTCCCTGGTTATTTTTTATCCTTTAGCAGCCAACTTTTTCAAAATTAGCAGATTCATGAACATTAGGGAATACAGAAAGTGTTAAACCCTTTATTTTGATTAAATAAAAAAAAACAAGTTATATTAACGGAAAGTAAGGAGCGACATTAAAACTTAAAACGAACAGAAATTACTTCGTATATGAAAGGAGATGCTTCCTCATCAACGCCCCGCTCTTTACGCTAAAGTTTGACTCTTTCTCTTAACTCTACTTTTTAAAACAGTAAAAAACTTTAGCGTAAAGAGTGGGGCGTTGATGAGGAAGTATCTCCTTTCATATACGAAGTAATTTCTGTTCGTTTTGAGTTTTATTGTCGCTCCTTACTTTCCATTAAAAAACTTGTTTTTTTATTTAATTTCTGAACGTTTTTCAATCAGTGCATGTTTTGATTTTGGCTCTCCGCAGATGAATAATTAAAACGAAATTTGCATATTTTTTTTTTTTTTGCTAAATGGCTTTCTCATAGTTTTGATCGAATGATTTTGAGAAAAAAGGAGTGGGGGAGGAGGCCCAGTTGCCCTCGATTTTTGGTTACTTAAAAAGGCAACTTGAATTTTTAATTTTTTTACGAACCTTTTTATTCGTAAAAGATATACATAACTTACAAATTAGCTTACGTAGCGAACTTCTGTATTCTCATGTTTTTGTTACGTATACAAAGGGGTTCATCCCCTCGTTAGAACCTCGCTCTTTACACTAAAGCTTAAATTTTGTTCCAATTTCTTAAGAATGACCCCTGAATCACAAAAGCCGTAGAATAAATACTTGAAATTACTAAAAATACTTTAGCTTTAAAAAGAGCGAGGTATTAGGAGAAGGTGAGCCCTCATATGCGTAATAATTTCTGTTCGTTTTAAATTTTAATGCTTCTCCTCACTTTCAGTTGAAAAAACTTTTTCATGTTTATTTTTTCATTGTATTTTTTAAATAATGCTAGATAATCCTGCGCTCCCTCCATGAAAAGTTTCTTCCCCCATGACAAATTCCTCCAAGGAGTCCCCCCAACATATGCCCCTCTTCTCAACTCCTCCCCCAACCTAAAAATCCCCCTGAAAACGTCTGTACACTTCCAAATAACCGTTACTATATGTAAGCACTGGTCAAAGTTTGTAACTTGTGGCCCCTCCCACGGGGACTCTGGGGGAGTAAGTCGTCCCCAAAGACATAGATATAAGGTTTTTTTACTACGCTGAATAAAATGGCTACCTCAGAATTTTAATCTGGTGACTTTGGGAAAATAATTGGCGTGGGAGGGGGCCTAGGTGCCCTCCAATTTTTTGGTCACTTAAAAAGGGCACTAGAACTTTTCATTTCCGTTTGAATGAGCCCTCTCGCAAGATTCTAGGACCACTGGGTCGATACGATCACCCCTGGGAAAAAACAAAACAAAAAACAAACAAACAAATAAACACGCATCCGTGATCTGCCTTCTGGCAAAAAATACAAAATTCCACATTTTTGTAGATAGGAGCTCGAAACTTCTACAATAGGGTTCTCTGATACACTGAATCTGATGGTCTGATTTTCGTTAAAATTCTATGACTTATAGGTTGTAGATTCTATGAGCTATTTTCTAAAATAAAGAAAATTTTTTCAGGCTCGTAACTTTTGATGGGTAAGACTAAACGTGATTAAAATTATGTATTTAAAATCAGCATTAAAATGCGATTATTTTGATGTAGCTATTGATATCAAAATTCCATTTTTTAGAGTTTTGGTTACTATTGAGCCGGGTTGCTCCTTACTACAGTTCGTTACCACGAACTGTTTTATAGGAGTAGTTGCATCGTTAGGAGCGAATGCGCAAGCGTCAAGCTTAAAAGACAAAAAACTAAAATGTAAAATACACAGTTTTTTGAACAGCTTGAATTGGGTGGCTAACTTGTTATTTCGCCAAGTAGATTTGCTGCACCCTTCGGGTCGAGATTGTTGTTTTACACCATAAAATATCATAAAATACCACTTTGTTTCCGCGCATCTTATGGTAATTAAAAAGGTCAACAGAGCGTTTTTTTTTTCAATTCATTCTGACGATATTCAAGACACATTTGTTCGGTACCATTACCAATGGGGAGTAATAACAGAACAGCAAACAAAGAAACGCCCATCCTTTTATCATCTTTTCCAAAAAAAGGCAAAATTTCACATTTTTGCAAATGAGGGCTTAAAAATCTACAATAAAGTTCTCTTATATCCTGAAGCAAGCGTAATTTTCATTCATTCAAGTAGTTCAACCGTTTTTAGTTGCTCTTTCCTTTTCAAACAGATCGTGGTAACTAACTGTAGTAAGGAGCGACCCGGCTCAATAGTAATCAAAACTCTAACAAATGGAATTTTGATACCAATAGCTACATCAAAAGAATCGCATTTTAATGCTGATTGTAAATATATAAGTTTCATCAAGTTTAGTCTTACCCACCAAAAGTTACGAGCCTGAGAAAATTTGCGTTTTTTCCCGTAGGAAAAAATCAGTCCCCGTGGGAGGGGCAACAAGTTACAAAATTTGACCAGTGCTTACATATAGTAATGGTTATTGGGAAGTGTACAGGCGTTTTCAGGAGGATTTTTTTGGTTGGGGGGACGGGTTGAGAAGAGGGGGATATGCTGGGGGAACTTTCCATCGAGAATTTGTCATGAGGGAAGGTAGCGCAGGATTTACTAGCATTATTAAAAAAAAACAATGAAAAAATAAATATGAAAAAGTTTTTTCAGCTGGAAGTAAGGAGCAGTATTAAAACTTAAAACAAACAGAAATTATTACCCATATGAGGGGCTCACCTCCTAATACCTTGCTCTTTATGCTAAAGCATTTTTAGTAATTTCAACTATTTATTCTACGGCTTTTGTGATTCAGGGGTCATTCTTAATGAATTGGGACAAAATTTAAGCTTTAGTGTAAAGAGCGAGGTACTGACGAGGGGGCAAACCCCCTCATATATGTAATAAAAACATGAGAATACAAAAGTTCTTTACGTAAGCTAATTTATAAGTTACGTAAATCTTTTACTAATAAAAAGATTCGCAAAAAATTAAAAGTTCTAGTTGCCTTTTTAATTAACCAAAAAATCGGAGGGCAACTAGGCTCCCCCCCCCCGCTCTTTTTTTTCTCAAAATCATTCGATCAAAATTATGAGAAAGCCATTTAGCCAAAAAAAAAGGCCAATTTCGTTTTGATTATTCCTCTGCGGAGAGTCAAATCAAAACATGCATTGATTCAAAAATGTTCAGAAATTAAATATAAAAAAACAAGGTTTTTTTAACTGAAAGTAAGGAGCGACATTAAAACTTAAAACGAACAGAAATTACTTCGTATATGAAAGGGGCTGCTTCCTCATCAACGCCTCGCTCTTTACGCTAAAGGTTTTTTCTGTTTTTAAGAGAAGAATTGAGAGAAAGAGTCAAAATTTAGCGTAAAGAGCGGGGCGTTGGATGAGGAAGCAGCCCCTTTCACATACGAAGTAATTTCTGTTCGTTTTAAGTTTTAATGTCGCTCCTTACTTTCAGTTAAAAAAAACTTGTTGTTTTTTTTTTTAATTCGAAAATAAAGCACGTTTTCCCTTGTTTGAAACTTTTCATATAAACATTGACCTTACTGAGTTGTTTTTTTTATCAGTAATTGTGATATATAAAATGGATAAACATAAATCGGACTATTTCTGTTTGATGGCTGAAAAAAGTTCCCATGTAAATAAAATCATTTTCATTACAATACGAAAAGTAACCAAACTATAATTTTACCTCTGATCTTTACTGTGTATAGATTAAGGATAAGATTTTTTTTTCCACAGTCTTAAGGCAAGCAAAGAATAGGTCTCTTGCTTCTATTCTACAATTACTCCATAGCCTAACCAATACTCCCATCTGTCGGTAGATTACACCAGTCAAAGCCATTGCTTAAAAGTAAATGCTTGGCCTACCTAAATAGTGAAGTGAATCGCCGAAAGCCTCTCTGTGTTTTAACACCATAGGGTCTATGACTACCTAAATAATATTAGAGGGTCCAACTTTTTGAAATTTGGCAATTACAACAACGTATACCAGTGTTGCTCCAAAAGCTTTTGAAAGAAAACTGAGAATGCGCAATCTTTGAGAATTTTTCAGCCTTTTGTTTTAAAAAAATGAAACTTTCACAGAAAATTCTTACTTTACTCCAGATTTCTCCTTGTCCCTATATTCAAAATAAGTGTCCCTAAAAGAATTGGTCTATCCCTAAAATAGGGTAATCTCCCATGGAACTGGAAAACCTGGAGCAGCCACCCTCTACAGTGACTCATTTTTGGATGCTCACTGGACATTTTCAAGTTCCAAACAGTGCTGCCAACGCTTTAAAGCAAATGTACCACAAAAAGCCCTAAAATTGTACCACTGATCAAAAATTGTACCATGTCTATTTTTTTAGCGTATTCGATCGGAAAAGTGCATTACAATTAAGAGAAGATAAGTAATAGATATTTTCTTTCAAAGATATTTGGGAGATCTCTTTTCCCCTGCGGAGACCATTTTGACGTCAGTCCTGCAAAAAGCAGAATTTCTATTGAATAAAAAATAATCAACAACCTTAGTTTTTATCTTCAAAACTGAACCGACATTTCCAAATATATGCTCAAATTCCAGTATAACATACAAAATACAACCAATTAAGTACATTTGAGGAACTCATTCCAGGTAAAAAAAATAAATAAATAATAAACCAGAAACAAGATAAAACGTGGAGAGACCGACGGGCGGACACAAATTGCAATCGAAACCCTATATGGCACTAAAGCTCATCATCTGAGTCAGAAGCCGTAACGTCACTTGCAGCAGATTTCTTATATCCTCTTCCAATACTTCTCCAGTAAGGGTGCATCATCATCCTCGTTGGGGGTTTCCAGTCCTTGGCAACAACTCTCTTAGCACCCAAAAGACCATTCAGGGTATTAAAGCCGAGTTCGTTTCTCAACTTGATGTTGTTGATATTGACAGCAGAAAAAGTCCTCTCAGCACAAGCAGACGAATGAGGTAGGATCAGCATCTTCATCATGAATTCACCCAAGAACGGGATACGGTGCGAGCTTAAATCAAATCATCAATATTTTATTGGTACCTGGCATCCAGCATTTGGCGTAGATGATAGATATACCTAGCATTTGACATAGGCTTTCCCCAAATCGGGAGTTAGTGACTCTTCCCTCATGAAAATCCATCCCCAGAAAAATTATCTTGCTATTTTCAATTGAAATGCCACCTTGAAACATGACCAATGTTACTTAGGTTATATTAACTCCATTGTTTCAGGTTTTGAGTGAGCAATTATTTACGTTGTAAAATTTAACCTGAATAGCCATATCTTATTGATGATTTGAGGTAAGCTCAGAAACCAACCAATCATAATTCATCTGTAGTAAGATAGGTCAGGGTTAGGGTACCAACAGCTATCCAGCGTTTGGCATAGGGTATCTAGCTTTATGCAGAGGCTATGTTTCAGTTTTTGTGTAAGCAATTAGTTACATTGTAAAATCGGACCTGAATACCCATATGCATCAGTCATAACAATCAGTGTAGGCTCAAGGTGGTATCTTTATTTTTCTTACTAAGGTTTAACAGAAGTCAGCCCGTTTGGCTGAATTCCTGACTGATTCCTTTCACCTTGTGAAGCTCGGTCCCCTCCTACTGCAGATAAATTGAGGAGTCTGAAAATGAATGAGTGAAATTGTCCTTGTACCTTTTTTGTCTATTCAGGCAAGACTTTTTTCTTGTCATATCCCCCCAGTTTTCAATTCTATTTTTAAAAGAATGTTTGTAGTAACTGAGAACAATGTTGGGTATATCTATCGTCTATGCCAAATTCTGGATACTGGGATCCAATAGAATATTGATGACTTGAGTGAAGCTCGGAAACAAACCCATCATAATTCATCTGTAGTGATATGGGTCAGGATTAGGGTACCAACAGCAATCCAGCGTTTGGCATAGGGTATCCAGCTTTATGCATAGGCTATGTCAAACACTAAATATACCCAGAATTTGGCATAGGGTATCCGAAAATCAGGGTTTGTGGTTGACTGGAATACTCCCAAAACAGAATTTGATTGGTGCTATCTAGAAAAATGAAAAATCAAGAGCAACAATGTTCTTTTATTACCAGGTAAGCGTAATTCCTTCAATGTATTTCATAGACTGAAGTAGGCCTACAGAGTCGAAGGGTCCCACATTTTTAATCAACCCTTTGATATGGTTGTTTTATAACAGTGGACTCCGCAATATCAAAGAGGGGTTAAGATTATTTTATAATCACACTCAATGCAAAAATAGCATAACTCTTCAGCTTAGTGAACATAAAAGGGTCAAGGTTTTCTTACTGCATCCAATAAGTTCAAAGGAAGAAAATATAAATTAGCTAAATCTCACTTCAGCCCGAGTGGACTACAAATCATATTTGAGACTTTGAGGGGGCAAATGAGTACCTCAGATGAACTAGAAATGACTCCTGGTTTTGACCCTGAGTTTCTCCGCAAAAATCATGATTTGCCTAGCCTAGGTTCTACTGCTATGTTAAGTATATGGTATGACCCCTTCCACAATATCTCCACCAAAAAGCTATGTGATGACTGACTGAACTTACAGGGTAGGATTCAACCTCAAACATACATACAAAAGTGGGGCTTTATAAGTGTTAGAAGATATTTCTTAATTGTCAAGAAACAAAATCTAGAGTCATAGGAACTACTTGGATTAAAAAAAATGTGCTTATGTCAAGGCATTGTGTTTTCCAATCGATTTTTTGTAACCTATCCAGTCATACTCAAACTCTCGGTTTTAGATATTGCAACCCAACAATATTGATGTACCACAATATTATACTCGGATTTATAATGTTGGGGCACCATGTCATGTTTCAAGGGAATGGTATAATCTGGTTAAAAGAAAGAAAAAAAATTATTTACTGTTGAGATTCTCATTCCAACAAATTTTTCTAGCCGGTCCATGGCTCCCACAATTTGAACTTTGAGGATGACTAAGCCCATTGCTCCTTCATATGGGGATAATTTGCTCCAGTGCCTCTTGGCATGAAGTCCATGTATTTTGTTTTGTTGTATGCGTCCTTGCTCCTCAACTATCTAGGATCAGTGGTTTTCATTGATTAGATAAACACATCGCGGTAAACCATCAATGTCTTGTTGCTTTTGAGTTAAATTCCTTTTATTTACGCCTCCTACCTATTTTGTACTTACCGTGCAGATGGCTGTGCTGCTTCACGCTATATTATTACAACAAGAGGCCTACAACAGGCACTTAAATTAATATGTAAAATAAAACTTAAAACTCTAGAAGAGAAAAAAAAAAAACTGCAATTGCCTCCGCTCGCTACGTTCTGAGGTCCAGTCAAATCGTATTGTACCGCATTTTGTAAAATGTACTAGGAAATTTGTGATAGTACCAGAATGTACGGTACAATTGTACCGCTGTTGGCTCTAGTTAATACCCAAACCAATAACAAGTATCAACCAAGTGCTATAAACGGCAATCTTGATTAATAAATGCTAATGGGAAGCTGGGCCCGCCAGATTCACAGCTACGGTCTTCTGAGGCAACAGCTATTCAAAAATTGTATAAGCTTATTTCGTAAATTCATGAAAAGTTGAACATCTACTCTTAATTAATTACCTTTCTTGTGCAAACTTTTACTTGATTTGAACCGTGTTTTTAAATTAAATTACAAAAGCTAAAATTTGAATTGAATATTAGTCAATTTTATTATCGTATATAAAGTATTTCTCATAATATAGTTATACAAGATTTTACCTAAAAACAAATTTAAGTAATATAAAAAGTATTTAGTCGAGAAATTAAAGCTGAAACGAAGGGTTACTACTCGTGCAAAAATTCTATTACATCTTTTGAGAGCGATCCCTGTTTCTCCCTGGTATCCCCCAGACAAAAAAAGCTTTCTTTACTCTAGTTCCGCATAGTTTCAAAGGTTTAAGTGTGGGGTGTATTGACGCTAGTTACTAATTTTAATCATTAAATTCAGCGAAACAGTTCGATATTTTTATAATAAAGGGAATTTGAGTTTTATTTGTCTACCAAGACTGCCTAGCCCTATTTCTTTTCTGTTAATTACACATTATGCTATTTAACATTTCTGCTTCAATGATTTATTCTTTAACTTTTTATTTTGAAACTTGAAGTTATTAAGGAATTGATGGATAAAAATAATATATATTCCGGTCCAATTTAAGAATAAACAAATATTTTTATCTTAAAGATCTTTCGAAAATATAATTACAAAACAACACGCCGTATACGCGTTTATATAGCGACATATACTTAGGCTATTTAAGATACAGCTATAAAAAATCAATATTATTCAAACGTCTTTATTTATTCATGCTGTGTAGGTAATAATTAATAATATATTCTTCTGTACCTGAGGGTGGGGGGTATAGTAGCGAGTACTAAGCAAGAAATTCTCAAAGACGATCATGTATACAAAAATCCCCCTAGAAGTGGAAACCATGACTGAATGGCAGTTCAATCTTTCAATCTACGTAAAGCATTTTTAAAAGTCAATCGCTTCCTACTTAAGATACTATTAGAGGTTCTATTAGGTTGCAAAATATGATTTTGTTGATTGATATAAAAGCGATCAGAGTTATTAAGTTCATTGTAAATGGGGCTTAGATAAATTACTAATATGAAGGGTATTTTTATCACGTGAAGGATTTTAAACCCGCTAGGAATTTCTTTCGTGGAAACCGTGCACCAACCATGCACCATTTGGTAGAAAGTGGGTGACCCCTCGGCTTTTAAGATCGTAAAGAAAACAAAAAATGTTGGCACCTGTTAAATGCGCTAACGAAAGAGGGCGCGAAGGAGTTTGCAAATTGG
Source organism: Artemia franciscana (assembly GCF_032884065.1). Classification (NCBI taxonomy): domain Eukaryota; kingdom Metazoa; phylum Arthropoda; class Branchiopoda; order Anostraca; family Artemiidae; genus Artemia; species Artemia franciscana. Next base: position 36,334,615 of record NC_088879.1, on the reverse strand, counting down.
TTCGTACCACACGTAACGGGTTATAGTTTGTTATGATGCCTGGCAAGTCTGCTGATCTTGGAGATCCGCTGATCCGCTGATATGGAGAGGGGAAAAATAGATCGGTGCTTCTCCTTTGCTAAGGTCCCTTTTTCCCTATTCCACTGTTAAAACATGTTTGATCGAACAAAATGGGCAATTTCAAGAACTCAAGTGTAATGTCTTAGCTACTGTAACGGAGTCCTATTATACAAACTCAAAAATTTAATTTCATTAAACACAAACCTCATATCAAAGCGTCTCGGACAAAACTAAACTTCTTGTACAGACAATTGAGTCCTTCAAACAGTCAAAACTCGAAACGCGTCATAAGTCTTTTGATTTCTTATAGCATTTATGCTTTGTCACATAATGCCTCTCGAGTTTCTGCAGTCTATTTGCATTTTAAAGTATTCCACGCTTAAAGTACCAGAGACATAAACACAAATTTTTAGCCCCCCCCCCACTGGAATCATCTTAGGTCTTACAGAAGCTGGAAACCGTGAAATTCCAAAGTTTTTCTTTCGGTTCTTTCGAAATTATAAGTTTAGAGTGAAAACCACATTCTCATCAGCGTTGCCAGGCTGAACTATGTGGCATATGTCTTTAGCCTTTTTTGCAGATTTTTCATTATTGTGTCTTATATTTTTAAATTTAGCGCCCGTTTAAAAATACGGAGATTTTTTCCAATAAAAAATGAGTTCCTTTTAACTGTCAGAGCAGCGGTTCTCAAACTGTGGTACGCGTACCCCTTGGGGTACGCAAAAATGTTTAGGGGGTACGCGGCTGGCCAACAAAAAATAAAACAACTCTTTAACTTTAGGATTGGCAATATTTTAGCTATAATTTACTTAGTATTGGTAACTGAGAAGGGATTCCTAAAAATTTTGTGGGTAAAAAGGGGTACAGTGTCTAAATAAGTTCGAGAATCACTGGTATAGAGTAATGTACCATACAGCAATTAGCTATGTCTGTTAACTCTCAGCTCTGAAACAATCTTGTGACGTTATGTAATAATTGCCTCATGGAGTTTTTCTTATCGATATAAGTTCTTCTCATTGTTCAGTAGATAGTTTTCAATAAAATTAACGAATCTTGCATGCTAGGGGGAGCGGCATGGGGACTTCAAATTTTGTGTTGAGAAGAGGAGGGCAGAATATTGCTGACGCACTAGTAATCTAATTACCAAGAACAACGTTATCTGCTTAGCATAATATCGATGAATTAGTATCTTTATAAATTCAACACGGTTGGGTACGCTGTACACGTATCTTTATAAATTCAACACGGTTGGATACGGTTGGTAAACGGATAGGTCGGCAAGAAACCGCCGGCGTCGCATTGTTATACACTATGGTTATTCATAACTCTGACCCTCTGTAATTGATATTTTTTTGTCAATATAAATGCTTTTAGAAATTCAGAAATTTTGTATTATAATGCGATGGTAAAACCTGTCATTGACTGGGTTTTATCTAGTACTCATCATAAAAATTGATACATCTTGTGATTTCTTGTCTCCCTCTGGATATATCTAGTCTTCAATCGGACAGAGCAAGAGCAATTGTCATTGGTTTATTCAATCGCTGAGCTAGATAACAGTCAAGCTTGCGTTTAAAAACATAACTACGAACGACTACAGTGCCAACATTATATACCTTGCTTTGCTGGAAAAGGTAAACATAACGGCATTGGACTTTAAAGTCCCCACAGGAGGGACAGACTTCTGTTTCATGGTCATTCAGTCAGGAAGTGCAATGGGAGGGGGAGGCCAGCCACCATGTGCTTTCGCACACCCTTCTTGTTTACCTTCCCCAGGTTTCTCCAGGTACCCGTTCAGAGTTGGGTTGGCACTGGTTGACGTAGAAAGTTGCACTACTGACCACCTGTTCTAAACCAAATGACCAGTAACATATATTCAACTTTCAAGCGTAGTTTTTATTTTCGAGCAATCAGACCTGTTGTAAAGGGCCATAAGTCGTCAGTGTATTATTTTCTTTTTTTTCATTTACCAGAGTCACCTCATACGGAAGGGGTGGTCGTATAAACTTTAGAAAGGTTCCAGTGTCTTCCACGCCCTTTTTTCTCCAAATGCACCTGACCCAAATTTTGAGATAGTCATTTTGTTCAATATAGTCCAAAGGTCAAATAACAGTTTCTATTGAGGGAAAATAAAGGAAAATAAAATTCAATTACACGTTATTTTTATTTTTTGATGACTAATATTCCTTTGAAACTGAAAACCAGAATTGTTTTTTCAATTTTAAATAAATTTTATAAAATCGTAAATTTTATTCTTTTTCCCACTGAATTTGCTTTAAGACAAAAGATTTTTTTTATTTAAAGTTTCAGAAGCTGGTTATAAGCTTGACGAGACTACATAAACATAAACTAAAAAATATAAAAAATTTAAGCGTGAATTAATGAAGGTATATTCATCGTTCATGCTGGAACTGTGTACATTCATGGTGCAGAAAGAAAAAACAAAGATCGATAGAGCGGATAGCTTCGTGTAGCTGGGTAGTTTCATAAGCAGCGCAATAGCGCTGCCTAATTAAGGAGTGATGTGGGCATAAACTTTTTTTTTCAGACCAGGGCACTTCGTATTGAAGAAGTTGTCGTAGAAACTTCGAAAGGGGCTCATTCGATTGGAAATTGAAAACTCTAATGTCTTTTTTAATAGTCGAAAGTGATATGAGGGCAACCAGCCCCCCCCCCTCACACACGTTCATCATTTGCCCAAACACGTCCAATCAAAATTTTGGAATAGTCATTTTGTTCAGCTTTGTTGAAAGGTATGTCCGGATGACAACCCGCCTCAGCCTTCAGGGTAAGGGCTATAAGTTATACTAGTGGCTTATTACTAATGTATAAGGTTTTTATGGATGGGGTGGTCGTAAAAAATTTGGAAGGGGCTCGTTGGATTGGAAATAGAAAGTTCTATTGTCCTTTTTAAGAGTAAAAAATGATCGAAGAGCAACTAGTCCCCCCTTACATTGTCTTTTCCCCAAATGTATCCTATAGAAATTTTGAGAAATCCATTTTGTTCAAAAAAGTCTAAAGATCATATAACAATTCCTTTGGGGTTAAAACGACCCCCCAGTGTCTGAGGGCAAGGATTTTAAGTTTTGCCCTGGGGAAATATAAAATTTTATGTAAGGGTTGGTCATATAAACTTTAGAGGAGGCTAATTTGGTTGGAAATGTAAGTTCTAGTTCTCTTTGAAGAGTCACAATTGGTGAAGGGCAAATGGCTCTCCCCCCCCCCCCCGAAGCCTATCTTTTTCTGTCTTATCTGTTAGAACATGTAACAATGCCTCCATGGTGGACAAAACCCCCAGAGCGCAGGGGCAAGCGAAGTAAGTTAAGCCCCGGGGCAAGGTTTTATGGAACGGGTGGTCGTATAAATTTAGGATGTGGCTCATTTGATCCGAAGTCGAAAGTTCTAGTGTCCTTTGTAAGAGTCAAAAGTGAATGGAGGGCAACCACCCCATAGTCCTCCGGTAAAGGACTGTAAGTTAGTCCATTCGTTCATTAACTACATATAGTATATTTTATTGAGAAAGGTATGCATGTTTGACTTTCTACTATCCAAAAAGACAAAGGACATTCAGGAGATCCTTTTAGAGAATGTTGAGGGGAGTGTTGAAGTAAATCAAAACACAATATGTATATACGGGTTGTCAAACGTGCGTTACTCAGGAATGACTAAATATGTTAATTTCAAACTTTCAAGAAATAGTAAGGGAGATGATCAATTGTCCAAAACGGCAATATTTACATGCTATTGCTACTGCTACTACAACTACCACGACTACTGCTACTATTACTACTACAGCCACAGTACAACATTTACAAAATTAAGAGGAAATTTGAACTATATCAAAAGACACTATGTGAATACACATTGTCGAAAGAGCATATCTCAAGGATGGATTCTGTTATTAAGTTGGAACTTGAGAGAATACTTAAAGGGTTGATCATCTTCACATACCAAACTTGGTATGTTCCTGATATTTTGCTGATGCGACTTATTAACAACCTGTCCAGAGCATAATTTGAACTTACTGAAAACAAAAATGACCGTTTAGTATAGTTATACTGATATTTATTCCTTGAAGTTTTAATGTTTTTTTTTTTATTTATTAGTTAAAAAGGTGAAAACATTAAAATGTATTTTGTATTTAGTAAAGTGCAAATTATGTTCTAGTCTTGAGAAGGCATGAGGGTTACGGCCCTACTCATTTGAATGTTGTCTCCTTTTGAGTTTGACTCGGTTATTCTATTGTAATTTCTGTTTGTTTTGAGTTTTAATTATTTATTGTTGATGATTTGGGGTAGTTTTACGCTTGAAAGATTATTTGACTTTATTTCTGCTCATTTCGGTTTAATGAACCCCTTCACTTTTCATTAAAAAACTTGATTTGTCGAAAAAGCTTTTAAACTAAATATTAGTAAAGACGGTGTTTGCAGAGAAGATGAACCCGGGGATGTTTTTTCGCAGCAGAAAAGGTTTGCAAGAACAGGAAGAAAAGCCTTGGAAAAGATTAGAATATTGGAAGCTACAGTATTGACAGTGGTCAAGTGACGTTCTGAAACGTGGGCACTCCAAAAAGGGAAGAGGATTTGCTTTATGTTTATCAGATATATTGCTTATGGATTGTTTTGGATATCCGACTGACTAACCATATCTCAAACAGTTGCTGTTCGAGAAATGTGGTTCAAGCCCGCTTTGTAGGGCTGTAATGAGAGAAAGGTTGAGATGACTAGGACATGTTTTGGGAATAAAGGATGACATATTGCCCTTGTCGGCAGACCATCTAGGGCCTAACGAAAAACAGCTCGTCCCCGAATGAGGTGGGAGGATATCATAAGCAAGAAATTTAAAGGAATTGACACTTCCTGTGAGGGTGTAAAGAAGGAGGCTTTCAGTAGATCGGGATAGAGGAGTGAGCGTGCTTGGCTTGGTAATACAGTGAGTTATTAGTAGTAGTAGTAGATTACTCGTCATCGCATTCATATCTTCACTCGAGTGCTTATACAAACTTTAAATAACAATTTTTCTTCCATAAAGTGGAGCCTGAAAAGTATTCCGTCTAAGTTTTTCGAATTGATTTTAGAAAATGTTTTCCAAAAATATATTTTTAAAGACGTAAAACAAAAATGAACAGAAATTAAAATAAGTAATCAGTTCAGACTGAATAAAAACAAGTATAGCTATAGATGAAACGGAGCCTAAAAAAACATCAAATCAAAATAATCATTCAAATCAAACTTGAATGAGGATAAATCCCCCAAAACAGGAGTAGGGATCCATGAAAAGCAGCACCAGAGCGGTGCCTCTGACAAATCATCCTCCCCGGTCAAACTTGTACATTTGGTGAGCACAAAATAACACGTCAAACTCCTTGGCTTTTAGGCATTTTAGGTATAACTGTTCAAGTGAGTCAAGAATTGACTTTTTGAACGAAATAACTAATTAGCAATTAAGTGTTTCAGGTGTTAGATATAATTAATTTATTTTAAAGAAGTTAAACTTTTTTTTTAATTTTTTGTGTATTCATTTAAATTCTTATCGTTTTTTCCCCTTAAACAATAAAGAACACAACAATTTGGACAGCAACAAATGTTGTCTAGACGACCTTGTAATTTTCACATAAAGTCTTGCTAAGCCTTATATAGGATTTGTCCTATATTTATTTCGAGAAGAAGAATATTATGTTGAACAACCTATAAAACAAATACACTCATACTCGACATCATTTCTACTGGAGAGAAGACACTAGGGACCAATTTCCCCTTAAGAAGGGGAAATGACCTAAGAAGCACGGGAAATACTGACGAGTTTGTGGGAAATATTGATCGGTTAGAAAGTCATTGACTGGAAAATAGTTTCTAAGCAATTTGTCTCGCTGCTACAAGAATGAAATTAGACAGGAAAGCGTTTAGTCAATAAAGAACCAAAGTGTTTATAGGACTTGTCTGCTGAATTAATGAAATCTCCTGAAACATGCTAAGACCTTTTATTTGATGCATACAGAAGTCAGTCTAATTAATTTACTTTGTTTATTTTTTTAAATACCAAAGCACCTGATTGGCTTTTAAATTTCTACATCCATATAAAGTATTGACTATTTCTTCAGCTGCTAGTCTGGCTAAGCCAATTTCAGAAATGAAGTGACCATTAGATTCAACGTGGGCATCATTTCAGAAATGAAGGGATCTTCTCATTCAACGTTGGGACTATGGGTATCAAATCTAAAAATCCCCACAATTCTCACATTCAACTACATCAGTAAACAACAAAAACAACTTTTGACATTTTTCATCTTATTTCTTGTTGTAAACCCTTAACTCTTCGTGGCGGTTTCGAGATCTGGCTACATGTTTCACTAGGAGGTTATGTCTGTAGTTTTTGTTCGACAAACGACAATCATTTTTGATCCATTGACCTACCGAATCTCTCAAAACACCAAGTAATTCTAGGTTAGACGTGATAGTGGACCATCAGCCTTAATTTTCCAACCACTAACTTGATTCCTCAGCATCAATAGCGCGGGGCACGCCAAGCACTGCTTTGATATCGTTTTCAGAGGGCGTTGTTGTGCAGGCCATTATTTTGACACCAGTAGGTTTCTGAATTTGACGGTATTTAATATAGTTGAGTGGTTTTCAGCTATGTTTTGAAGTGAATAAGTGATGGTGCGTTTAGATCGTCTTATCTTCAATATATGTCGCCATAATTCATAGTAGAAGACATCGATAGTTCAGGCTTCTGAAACTTTTTGTGGTTTTGAAGCCATAAAGTAGCTTGAAAATCATCATTATGTTGAAGATCTGTGCCTTAGTCTATAGAAGAAAACGTCTATTTTTGTAGTGGGTTATTTTGCAGACACTCAATCCTGTTCAAACAGTACGTCAGTGTATTGAATCAGGTACGTAAGTGAATTTGCAATAAAAATTAATAGTGGATACATGGCTCCTAAGGAAAATGCCTCATGAAGATCCAAATCAAAGTTCTGGTGTATCAACTTCACAAAATGAAAGTAGTCCTGAACGTCTTATTGCTAATGAGTAGCCTAAAAAAAAAAATATGAAATTCTGGCAAATGAATCTAAAAGTAAAAAAGAAAAAAATAAGACGACTTGTACTTGAAATTATATTTTATTTGGGCTGGAAGCTCAGCTGATCCTATTCCACAATTGTTGTTTGTTCTGAAATTTTATCAAACAAATCTATGAAACCTTTTCTTTTAAAACGGCATTTTGAAACCAAACATGTGAATTTAGTAGAAAAAGAGTAGCAGTACTTTGAACGTCTTTTGGAAGATCTTGAAAGTATGAAATTCACAATGAAACAGTTTTCTGGTGCAGAACAAAATGAAAGAGTTGTAAAAGTTTATTACAATGTTAGTCATTTGATTGCGAATGATAGTAAAAGCCATACTATTGGCGAAAATCTAATCCTCTCTGCCGCATCAGAAATTGTTTTTTGCATGTTTGGAGGGAAAGAGGCAAAAAGAACTAAAAACAATTTCATTGTCAAATGATACAGTTTCAAGAAAAATTAGTGATATGGCGTATGACACAAAAGAACAACTTGTCAGAGCAATTCGAGGTAGTCCTTGCTTTGTTTTACTACTCGATGAAACCACAGATGTCACTGGCATCTTCCAACACATCGTTTTTGTACGTGACATTTTTCTAGACCTGACTACCTTTCAAAAGGAGCTAGTCGTTCAGGTCTTATGTGCTCCCACGCTGAACATCAAATACTTGACTGTTGGCACTACATTGTTAGATCTCTGGATTGGTATTAGGAAGGAATGCAAAGAACTGTCAAGCACTGCTTTTAATTTTCGTGTAGGGTTTTACACCACTTACTTATGTGAAAAGGGTTTCTCAAGTTTAACCTATCTTTATAGTAAATCTATAAACAAATTAAATGGTTGATGGTATTTAACTAGAAAATCTAACCTTAGAATCATCTGCAGGGTTCAAAAAAACTTTCCTACGTCTTTGACTCCCTTTCTTTGGCGCAAAATCCCTGTCGGGTCTCGCCCGATTTCTCTTCTTTTCTTTTCGATAAAAAGCAAAGCATTTTGACAAATAAAAACCATAAAAAATCTAAAGCTGGATATCACTCAATATTGATTGAAATATCGATTCAATTTATGATATTATTTTAAAATGAGCCCATAGTTAATAATTGTAACAAGGTCTTGCAAAATCACCAGAGATTAAATTAACTACAAGACCAAAAGAATATCAGCATTGCATATCAACAAAAGTATTATTTCCCAACAAACTAATGCATTTTATATGGAATTAACTTTCTTATTATTTATCCAGTTGCTTTTGTGCGTTCGTAATAGTCACTCAAATTGTGTATATCTACACTGTGATAAACAATGGCATAGTAAATATATATATATATATATATATATATATATATATATATATATATATATATATATATATATATATATATATATATATATATATATATATATATATATATATATATTATTTTTTAGTTTAGATTTTATTTCTTTATTTTAAACTTTATAGATTAATTTTATCTTTTCTCTTTAAGCTGGTTATGTCTTATATTATTTCAATTTTTAGCCATGAAGTTACCTAGTTTTATACAGGCAAAACATCCGTCGAGTTTATCGCCTTTTTTTTCTAATGGCTAACGACCCGTTGTTTTGCAGTTTTATCATGAGATTTTTCTCTCTTTGTCTTATAGGGACCATCGTATATTATTTTCAATATAAGGGCAAAAGACACCCGAGTTGTTTAGAGGGCTTGGGAGGGAATAAAAATTTTTTTTAGTCCCTATTGTTTCTAAGTTGTGTTTGATTGCTTGACAGAAAAACAGAGTAGCACCACTCTTACTAGTAAAACTTGTTTTTTATCATGTCATTTTGTTTTTATATTGCTGCTGATATATAACAAATAAAACGAACTGTTTGAAACACAATACGTTTTCAGTAAAGGTCAAGTGATGCTCTGGCTTTTAGAAGGCTTAGTAGCTCCTAGCCCTACTCCTGTTTATGGTAAATTATGTTCGCTTTAAGTTTTGATTATTCAGTTTAATTTCCTTTCGTTTTAGGACTAATTTATTCATTAATTTCCCCGTCAACTGTAGGAACAGCCCCAATGCTAGTCCTATCATTCTTTTTAAAACAACAGATTGTTGCTGCGTTGCTCTTCAGACTTTTATGGAATTTTTACTGTAGTCAGGAAGTAATGAGAACAGTAGGCTAATGTGAATTCAAATAGCTCTAGCTATACTTTTTCTATATATGTAAAATTTAATTTATGTCTGTCCACCTGTTTTCATTACTACATTGCTCATCCGATCGCCAAGAACCTCTGAAAAAGTCGTCGATTACACTATTGCGAAGGTTTTAGGTATGAAGTACCCCTCTCAAGGCCCTCACAACGCGCTGACTGAAATTAGAGACCCCAGAATACAAATGCTTGATAGTTCCTTCCATTCACACTATTCACATTTTCTGGGTAGTAGGTATAATCATAAAACAAAGCCTGACTGGTAAGTCAGTAATCCTAGCCTTATTTTTCAAATATTTAAAATTTAAATATACGACAGTTATGTTGTACGCGGGGACAAATTTTCCAGGGGAAAATTTTCCAAGAGGAAATAATTTACTGGGGATAAATTTTTCAGATACCTTTAAATTTAAAAAATTAACCGTTCTTTATACACAGGGGGAATTCCCCCTGAGAATTCTTCGCGAAGGGGGTCTTTTCCACAAAGGGGGATTTTCTCCGAATTGTCTTTCATTTGAGGTCGTACCAACAAGCGACCGGTAAGGTAGTTAGTCAATAAAAATTTGAATTGATGTCACATTGATTGTCATGATCGCGTTGATAATATAGTAACAGTAGAAATAAGGTGAGGCAAATTTGTTTTGTTCATCCTTGGTCCTACTGTCGAGAAATTTCTTAGTCCTTTATTTGTTATTCCTACCTCCCAACTAGGGGCATCAAGTATGTGCCTGTTGGAGTGAGGGAGGGGGGCAATAGCCATCCTAGATTTTGAAAAAAACTTTCTTTTGTATCTTCATTCAAACAACTCGATAAAAATCTTTGTCCTATTCCGTAAGTTTTAAATGGTTATTCCGTTTGATTTTGTTTGTTTAAGGATTAACTTATTCATTTATTTCACCACCAACTGTAGGAACAGACCTGTTCCTGCTCCTATCATTCCTGTTAAAATTGCCCTCTTCCCTGAGATTTTGAATTTTTTTTTTTTTAATTCATTTAAAAAAACAAACAAAGTGTTCCCCATCCCAGGTTTTTAAAAATAACTTTATATCATCATTAAACAAACCGAAAAAAAATCTTTTCCCCCTCTATACACTTTGTATCTTGGCGCCATTCTCCACAATCCTAGTGCCGCCACAATTCCGTTTTCTTAATGCGTAACAGTAGGAGATTGCCATAAATCATTCAAACTCGATGCCGCACTAATCTCTTAACTTTAACATTTTTTTTTTCACATCTAATTATCCCAGATTTGTAGAGTGTCTCTAGGAGAAGATTAGACGAAATAATCTAAGTTGACAGAAGACAATAATTTATGTAAGATTCCATACTCGATCTTCATCTTCTAGCTTTTCACCCTATATCTATTCCCGCTTGGATCGTTTCCAACTGAATTACTTTAGAACAATGGGGTGGTTGGAAATAGCCAATCTTTTCTGGCATGTCTTCATCGGTAATAGGGAATGCCCTCTTCAAAACACTAATGCTTTTTAACGAATCTCCCCACAATTCACTCATCTCTCAATCCGATCTTTCTTTACAAATTAGTGCCCCCTCCCAACAAAGGAAAGGCAAATGATTAGAGGCATGGCATCTTTTACAGTAGCCTGTTATACAAGTCACCCATATAAAAAAAGAGCATTTTACCGGCAAGTCTAGTGCAGGGCTACATCCACGTTTTTTGGGGGGAGGGTGCTTTACACAAGGATTTTTTCCGGGGGGTTCACAAAAAAAAACTCAAAAAATACATACAAAATGTTGTTTATATCCTTTTTTGTTACGTTTTTACGAGTCAGATCAAACATTTTTGGGTGGGTCTATTGTACTATTTATCTTGTTTGATTACATTATCTTGCATTTGTAATTACTTGATAAATTAATTATTTGATAAAGAAGCAATTACCTGATTACTAGTATGTGATATATAAAATTAATTGTATCTCTTCTCAAAATCCATCGTTTTTCTTGCTTATTATGAACCGTAAAACTATTCTCTACTTGATTTTTACCGCCATAACCAGTATGAATAGCAGTGGCAGTCAAATTTTCAAATTTAAATCAAATATGCAGTATGAATTCGGGGCGTCAATTCACGAAAACACTGGAAAGGGGGATTATATCGCAAATTCTAGGATAAACAGTTTCGTTTTTTTTTCAACGGTAATACCCGAAAAGGTATTTTTGAATGAGATACGAAAATTGTGTATTTTCCAAATGCCAAGGAGGGAAATTGCTTCCAACTTACCCCCTTCTTGTTGACGTGCCTGAGTAGGAATTTTATCTATCAGCTCGAATTTCTTCTAAACAGTCAAAGAAAAGTCCAGTATTCAGTAAGTAACTGATATTTATTTTTTTACAGTTAAATTATATGATGAGATTTGGCTATCTGCCGACGTCAGACTTGGAAACTGGCAATCTTAGATCTGAAGAAGAAGTTATAAAAGCTATCAAAGAAATGCAGGTTAGTTTTCAATCACTTCATCCTCTTTTTTCACTCGTTTGCTAACCTTCTCTGATTTGTATAGCTCCTCTTCATTCCATTTCTTTTCCTATTTTCCTCTGCATTTTACAGGACTTTCTGTTAGCTTTGGAGAGAGAGGGAGTGGATAGAGAGGGCAGAATATATTCTTTTACCGTGCTTAAAATACGATAATTTACATCGAATTCGGAATTCAAATCCTACGCATAGAAACGTATAGTAATTTTTTAGTTCCCCCCTTGTGTTACAGAATTTTTAGTAAATTGCTGAAGAATTTTACATCTTAGTTAACATTTTGAAATTTAACATATCTCCTTATCTATAGATTTGGTGTCAAATTGTTTAACTAGTAGCGTTATCTATTAATTTAGGAATTTACTGTAGGTGTCTCTAATATAAATCAATATGGAAACTCTAACGGTGGATTAAACAGTGATTGATCTTCCTGTTGAAGCTAGATTTATTTAAAAAAAAAAAGCACCGTCCTTTTTTGCAACAAACAAAAATTTGCATTTAATAAAATTTCCACAAAGAGGGTAAAATCTTTAAGAAAAAAACCTCAAAGTTGCAAAATAAAGACATCACTCTTAGTTGATCATCCTGAGGCTATGTTTTCAAAACTAAGCTCCCTTCTGGAAGAAGGCTCCAACATTTGGAGACAATAAATAATGTCTTATAATTTCAATATAATTCCTATTATAAACTGATAGTTTTGCTATTGCTAGTTTTGAAGACGTCTTTTTTTCATTATTTTCTGTAGATATATGATGATATGATATAGATTTATTGCCTGTCAAAACTGTACAAATACAATAGGGGGCAGGGTACGACTAAAAAAAGAAAAAGGTAGCAAGTTACAGTTTAACTTGCTGTAAATATACAACAGATAATATACAACAACGAAAAAATACAACGAAAAATATACAACAGATTAAATAACTGAAAATTCAAGTATTAAATAAGATAAGATACAAAAAAGAAAAAGGCATCAAAATAAAGTTTAAGTCAAATATATACATCAGATTTAATAAACATATCATTGAACTATTAAAAATAAATTATAATTCAAACATACTCTGAAGAATCACCCAAGGGTGATCTAGAGTCTGGAAATTATTTTGAAAATTAATTACTCTCATAGGGAAAGCAACATCTGGATCTATCAGACCAAATCTTTTGATCAAATACTGGTTACTGGTCCACGGTGGTAGCCCAAGAAAATACCAGCAAAAATTATTTTTGTTCTTATTTTGAACTTGAACTAATGTAAAGTTAGGAATGTTATATAAATTTTTTATAAGTTTTTCTCTCCAATCTATGAGAGTTAGTTGCATTATGTGGCTTTTTTAACATAGAATATTTCATGCAATCCATATGCATTAAAGGAATGTCTCGTTATACCGAAAAGAAAAACAATTATAAAACATAGAATTTTGAACATAGAATTTTGAACATTCAAAGGTTAAGCAAAATTTGTAAATTAAATTAATTTCAAGCTATAAAATGTGTTGTGATAAATATTATAAATATATTGTAGATAAATTACAATTTACTATATAATGAATTACATGTAATAAATTAAGCAACGGAAAAAAAACCTAAAAATAACGATAAAGCTCATAAACAATTGAATCTACTTATAATTAATGTGTTACATTAGTTTAAGAACAAATTATTTATTGGTATAGCCATGCGGGGATGTATTATAATGTATTTGCTTTTATTTTTCAAATTAACTGTTGAACAGATAAAATTTATACATGATTAAATTAGGCATAAATCAATACCTGGTATTAATCCCCGAAAGTTATTAGCCTTTTAAAGGAGATGCGATTCAATTGAACACAAAATCAAAAGGATACAAAGAGTATTAATATTAAAACATTTAATAAATCCTCCCCCGCCTGCGTATGGCTCTCAAATTAACAAGAGCTATAGAACTCATAAGATCACAATTAATGTCAGCAGTTGTCACAATTAATGTCACAATTATGTTCTTCCTGTGACTTTCTTACTGTTGTCCAATTTTATCCACTATAATTTTAGTGGTAACTATAAAACTATAAGTCAAAAGAATACAAAGAGCATTAATATTGAAAAATCTAATAAATCCTCCCCCGTCTACTAATGGTTCTCAAATTAAATACCGACGAAGACCACACTACCTTTCCATCACAAACACCAAAAACAAGAAGAATAATAGGGAATTTCTCAAGACAGTGGGAAATTCCCTATTTTTCTTCTTGTTTTTGGTGTTTGGTTCTCAAATTGACTTCTCAAATTAACAAGAGCAATATAATTCATAAGAACACTAGATTATCATAGAGCTGTTTAAGAGTTAATTTGAAAGCTAATTCTTACTCTACAGGCTTTTTATAAATTAGTCTTGATAATGCCATAATGAGGTGCCATATTGTAGGAAATTGCTCATGGATTGGAAGAACTGGAAAATACAAACAGTGTACTATTGAAATCTTCTTGGCCGAAAGCCTTTAACCCGAAGTTCAAAATTTTTCTTCTTGAGTATTCCCTCTCAAGTCACTTTAGTAATGGGAAGTTTTAACGAGCGTTGTCAACAAAAGTGTTGCAAAAGAATCCAATTAACGCTAAATAAGAAATACTAACAATTTCACAGATTAAAGAGGGTAATAATTTTTAATATGAAAACAAATTTTTGAGAATTTCTAAGAGATTGAAACCCCTCAAAAATAACGTAACGCCAGATCTAAATCAAAATTGAAGGGTTTGAACAATCATCATCTTAAACTCGTTAGCTACATCACAATTATGTTCTTCTGTGACTTTTTTACTGTTGTCCGTTATCTAATTAAAAAGGAAATGCTTCAAAAAGTTTTTCTCTCCTACTAATGAGGATTATTTAGATTAAGTGGCTTAATTATCATAAAATATCTTGAACATGTCGCATTCTATCTTGTAACAGTTTGAATATAATGCTTAGAAAAAAAAAATCTATTGTGTTTTTTAAAATGTGCTTTAAGAAACTGTGTTTTACGTAAAATTAATTAGTGTGTTTGATTAGTTTAAGAATATTTAAATTATTAATGTATTTTAATTTCGCTGTTTTAATTTTAGTTCGTTTTAATAATGCTTTATTATACTCTTCACGATTGCCACTGTAACACATACTGCTATAGATGAATAAATAAAACCAAAAACAAACAGAAAGTGAAATGAATAATCAAACCAAAGTTAAAAAGAACCATAATGAGCTTTACTGAAAGCTATTCGTATTTCGTGTTGTGTGTTTTTATTTGTCATAAAGGCAACAACAAAGTAATGTCACAAAACTAATCAAGATTTACAAATACGTGTGGTGCTACCTTTCCCCCTTCACTTCTTCTCAAACCGTCTAAACGGCTTGAATTCCATTTTCATTCTGTTGAAACGATATGGATTTTTGAACAGTTCGGTTTTGTTTGTTATAACGTCAACAGTAACAACAAAAGCGAAAGAAATCACAATAATAATCAAGATTACGGTAAAAAACTAATGAAAATAGAGTGATTGTTTAATATACAATGATTTTAATTCCTGAAAGTCTCTGCAGCTTTTTATTGTTTTAATTTAACAAATATACAAGAAAAAAATTTACAATAGTTTTTGTTTTCAGTAAAGTGTAAGTGACGCTATAGTGTTTAGAATTTTTAAGAAATGCAAGCCATAATCATGTTAGCGGCAACTTCTTCTCATTTTAAGTAAGGCTTGATTGTTCATTTTAATTTCAGTTCGTATTAGGATTTTGCTGAAAGTGATTTGTCAATAGTAAATCTAAAATGTTTTAACTCAAAGTTTAATTTAAATTATATTCTACCATTGTTGCTCTGGCCCATAGGAGACTAAAGGGACGGTAGTTTCTTTTTGTAGTAATTTCTTTTTATTGCCAGTACGACGTGATTACTTGTTTCAATTTCTGTTCGTTTTAGGATTCATTAATCTATCAATAGCATTAATTTGAAAAGTGGTCCAGATGGACCCAGAGGGGTCCGTGGGAAACTTGACAAGGGTCTACGTTGGAGTGACAAAAATGGGGAGTTCACGAAAATTTAAATCTTTTAATTAGTGAAGAACTAAAATGTTGACCTGATTTCACCCATCAATGTAAGCAGATAATATTGTAAGGAGCTCAGCGACTATTACTCGTAAAAACGGTTACAGTAACTCAGTGTGTCATCCACTGAAAACACCTAGTAACGAAAACTTTGATTGATTGTCTATCATCCATCCTAGGGCAGAACTAAGATAGATAGGCACAGAGTAAGGGTGATTCAAATAGTCTGGTTTGGTTAGATCCACACTTTCTTTGGATAAATGTATGTACGAAGTCGCTCTGATGCGGTGATATAGGTGTGGACTTTACACCTTTACACGCCATCTATGATTTTAAAAATTAAGCTGCCTTAACGTTTTCTTAACTAATGCCTCTCACAAAGCTACACAAAGGCTCATGTTCCTTATACTCATTTTCCCCCATTTTTCCTATTTTTGTGAGGATTGTGCAGAAGTTAATGATTCTGCACTGAAGCTGCTAAGTAACGTATTCATAAAAATTTAATACTAAGTTCATTTCCCATCGTTTCAGCTGTTGATTTGCTCTCAACTAGAAAAAAAAAATTGAATTTTTATCAAACATTTGTCGAACCTAGAATGTATCCAAAATAAAAATTGATAGTTACCAAGGTCAATACTGAATTTGAAAAAGAGAGAATTAATTCCATTCCGAGAAATGCTTATTTAATCGGATTTTGTGCCCCATCTAAGATTTTCGATGTACAATTCTATTGACTTTAGTGATAATAGCTAAGATTACTTCGATTGAAATCGAACACAGCAAGGAAAAAAAAATAATAGCTACCAGGGATATTATGGAATTCCGAAGGAGAAAATTGGGAAGGGGGTAATATGCATTTTTGAATAAAATATATTCGAAGAATTTTTGATTTTTGTTTTTTTTTCAAAAAGAAGTCCAAAAAAAGAGATATCTTTCAAGAAAAATACCATTCAAAATTTAAAGGGGTGCGTCAAGTAACCCCATCAGTGCACTGGGCCTAAGTTAACTTGGGAAAATCTTGGTAGGTTAAGTTAAGTAGTTGACAAAGTGTAGTTGAAAATATGGGGGGGGGGCAAATTTGTCATTTTTCCTTTTTTTAAGTGAAAACACCAAAAAAAGCATTTTTCAAATCTAGGGGGTAGGGGGCAAAAAATCTAGGGGCCTGCAAAAAAATATAGATGGTGCATGTAACACCTGCTCCCTTCTCCTCCTTTGACGCTACTGTTCTATAGTAATATGATCGAGGTCTTACAGATAGTGGGGATATTTTTCTTCGGGGGTTTAAAGGCGCGGCTAAAAGGCTATAAAATTCAGCGTTAGATTGTTCATACTAGTTTGTTTGACTGCTTTATTTTTTTCCACAGAAATGTTAAAGAGTGTTTTGATGGGGAGTGTTTAGCATTAGTCTAGCACAGGGGTTTTTTTTGAAGGGAACCCTCGAAAATTCTGAAAACTACTTCAAACAATCATAAATATTGACTTATTTCAGTTCTAAATTGCTTTATTTTAACCCCCTTCTTCCTAATGAAGCAATGATAACTTTTATACTCCCTTCTTATTTTGTAGTAGCGTGACTATTTTCTCTTCCTCCCCCCTCCCCTGATCAATTGGTGTCCGCTGTTAATAAATAAGTTACTCTATTATAGAAATATATTTTGGGAATATACACAGTGGGCTGTATTTTTCTCAATTAGGGGAGTAGGGTCATGTGAAACAGTGCAAGGAGTGTTGAGAATGAGATAAGTAAGTGTTTACTTAATGAGTGTAGTTTAATTCTAAACTGAGGCACGTGTTCTTTAGTTTGTAGTATTTTTACATTTTCAGTCCAATTAAAATTTGTTATCTCAATCAATTATGTGTTATTTTTTTCAGAGGTTTGGAGGGATTCCTGAAACAGGTATTGTTGATACTGCCACAAGAAAACTGATGAACAGAAAGCGATGTGGCCTACCTGATAAAATTACAGATGGCTTCCGCGCAAAGTAAGCTGACTGTTTGATTGTTTCATAATTTATTTTTATTTATTTTTTCATGGTGTTTTGTTCTTTTCTTTATAGGTGTTTCCTTGTTCCTCTTCTTTCGTTGGTGAGAGAAATTTAATTCGATCAAAATAAAAATCGTAGGTGAGTTGACAATAGCAAGAAATTTAATTCGATCAAAATTATATTGAAAAAAAAAAAAATTTTGCGTGTTAATTTGAAGAACAAGCCCCCAGAAGTGTGGGAGAATTTACGATTTTTAAATGATTCCCAAGTCACGAGCTCCTTCTCCCATTCGTATGTGATGATGGTTCTAAAATGACTGTATATATACAGAACTGTCTATCAATAGCACGTAGACCCTATTGGTCAAATATCTTTGTTTGCAGGCAGAAACAGGCACCTCAGGAAAACGGATAATTTACTTTTCTAATGGTTTAAAACTTCACCCAAAAGAACCAATTGGAGTTTGCATTCTTATTACTGGCTTAAAATAATGCTAAGCATCAAGCTATCTGATCCGGGTGTGTAAGGTTTCAAAAAGGTGGGGTTATTTGCCTCTCGAGAAATAAGGAAGGATGTGATTGGTTTACGAAACTACAGCTCATAAATAAGTCAGTGCGATTATGAAGACTTTTTATCATAGAACAACAGGACTGTTATTGTTCATTTTCTCCTTATCGGTAATATTTTTTTAGAAGAACCAAAGATAATGGTAAAATTATAGCAAATCGTATAACTGGCTTTCGCATAAAGTGAATATACCACTCTATGCCTTTATGCTCTTTACGAATGTAATAATCGCTTCTACCTTAAATTTAAATTTAGGCACTTTTTAACCTAACCTAACCTTGTTATAAATAATTTTAGCACTGACAAAATGTAGCATTATTTTTTTAAAAACGATAGAAAAGATGGCGCTGAGAAAATGTAGGATTATTTTTCAGTTTTTGCCTCAACGGTAGAAAACAAAAACTTACAGAGAATGAACCAAACCAGTAGTCTTGACAGATCTACGTAAAAGGTTTGCGCTTAGTCGTCTATCCCAAGGAGGAGACATATGGTGTCCCAGAACAGAACGCACGTGAATGCTTTAAATGCCTTCTCACAACGATTCTTTAGTATTTCCCTCTCTTTTTCATGTTTTCTACAGTTAAAATTGATGTGATGTATATCTTCATACAATCCATATCTGTCGCAGTTGGGGGATGAGGCCACTTTTCAATGGAATAGTGTTGATCTGTCTTTGCATGGCCACATCTAAGACGAAAGAGGCATGTAGAAAGGATGCGAGATGTGAGGTAAATTTCTTTTGATGGCTGCTTATAATCACAGAGATCGAGGAGCTGGGTATGGGAAGAATGGAGCCAAGCCTCTTCTTCTTCCAAAATTTTGAAGTGATTGAACACAGAAATTCAGGATCAGTAATAGGAGTTAAGTGATCAGGCCCAGTTGGGATGCTTGTTTTGCAGCTTGATCTACTAATTTGTTTCCTGTTGTAACACCGTGTGCTGGAACCCAGATAAATAGAACAGATACACCCTTTTTGCAAGCTGTGTAACCGAATTTTCAATCTCAATGGCAACATTTCTTGCTTGGCGTTTTTGGTGTGAGAGGTAATCCCGAGCTGACGGTGAATCAGTGCAGACAATATACTTCTTATGTTTGATATCTGTTTGGTTTGATGTGACTTGAAGTGAAAATTTAAATGCCATAAGCTCTGCAGAGAAAATTGTCAGATTGGGGGGTAAACGGTAGGAAAGAGACAGGCCCTGGGAGGGTACAACTACTGCACAACTACATTTTTTTTCTGTCTTTGAGCAACATGAACAACATTCTGCTAAATTTCCCAGGAATATGATTTTCATCAGTGCTTGGGGAAGGCCCTCCTTTTTTCCAATGGTGGTCTTAGACAATTTCCCAATTCCTTTGGAGGCACCAGGAGAATCATCATCCAAATTAACAGTCAGCCTGCCATTCTCCATGAACTCTTCCATGCCAGGAAGGCAAAGGAATCTTTGGAAAGAGGGCATCTCTGTTGGTTTAAAGCAGACATTAGGGTTGTGGTAGCTAATGATTTCTCTGTAGATAATGTGGGTCTCGAGCCTTGTTTTCTTTGCAAAATATCTTGCAAAGAAATATTTTCTTCTGTAGTGAAGAGATTGGATCCCCACTTCGCAGTACATAGCTGCAATAGGAGTATATTTTAGGCCAACAGGGGCTCTTCATAAGATTGAATGGGGGGTAGTGTCAAGTTTCTTCAGGAAACATACCTTAACAGTAACATATATAAATTATCCATAGTCTATCTTGAGTATCACCACTGACTTTACGATAGTTGAAGCAAAGGCTGTAAGGGCTCCTCTTCTTCCAAGACAGAGAGCATTAATGAAGTGTTATCTTTGTTTGAGACTACCAATCAGCTCATCCAGATGGGGTTTCCATGTCATTTTTTGGTCAAATACAACTCCCAGAAAGCGTACGTGTTCTGCAACTACAATCCCTTGTCTATTCAGTTTCACCTGCGGTTTGAAAGTAGACAGGTTAAGTATTTTGTGGAAAACCCACTAACTGCCTTATGGCTTGAGAAAACCACATTATTACTATTTGCCCAAATTGATAGCACTTCTACAGCTTTTTGGGAGGCTGACTAAGCATAAAGGTTCTCTCCCCACAACTGCACCAGCAATATCATCAGTATGGAGAAAAAGCTCTGCTCCAAGTACATTTTCCAGGCTTATATCATGACAATAAACTGAGAAGAGAAGTGGAATTAGAACAGCCCCTTGAAGGAGTCCAATATCGTAAGATTTTATCTTAAACTCTGAGTAGGAGCCCCCCAAGGAGGCCTGAACTTCCCTACCCATCAAGAATTGGTGGTACCAATTTACCAGTAGGTCTGGTAAACCCAGTACAGATAGTTTTCTGATTAGTTGCCCCATATCAACTCTATCAAATGCAGAGTCCATATCTAAAAATATTACTGCTTTTCCTTTTCCTTTTTTGAAGCTTTTCCTTTTTTGGGCTGCTCTAGTCTAACTAGGGCATCAGTGGTGCTCCTTCGAAGGAGAAAGCTAAGCTCTTCAATTTGGATATGGTCTGATAATGGGGTTAAAATTCTTTGTTTTATTACCCTCTTAATTAGTTTTGTAACACAAGAAGTGAGTAATGTGGGGCGGTATGAATCTCCAGCTTAGGGTCTTTTCCTGTCTTGAGAAGCAGGATCACTGTTCCCTTATTCCACTCAGATGGTATTGCTGACTATGACAGATCTGTTTAATAGATCTGTCAGTAGCTCAACAAATGTATCTCGTAAGTTTTTCAACATGACATTTCGAATTCTCTCAGGACCAGTTGCACCAGGCTTTAGCTTTGAAGTGGTGTCTTTAACTTCTTGAAAGCTGAAAAGGGAACAGTGCCTTTTTTGGGACTAGTTTGATGGTGTGTGTACTGTAATGGAGTAACTACATTCAGAAACTTTTCTAAGAAGAGACCAAGTTTACCATTGGTTGAAGATTCTGTAGTCCTTCCCATCTGTATTTCTGCAGGGATGGGATTTCTTTTTTTTTTGCCTGAAAAAATCTGGAAGTTTCTCTATAGCTCCTGAACAGGAGTGTTGTGGCCAAATTTGTCTTCAATAAGCCTTCTCCATCCATCTTGTGTCTCAGTCTTTAGTGTCTTTTTGAATTCTGCTGTCTTTTGTTTAAAAACTATTTTATTTTCAGTTGAGGGGAATCTAGAGAATTTATTTTTTGCTTTTTTCTTCTTTAGGTAGGCTTTCTGGTATTTACTGTTCCATCCCGAATTAGAATTTTGTCTTTTAGGATGAGGTTGTTTGTAACCAAATATTCTTTTTGAAGAAGCTATAATAGCTTAAGTAATCTTATTAGATAAAGCTTTTTGGTCTGAATTGTGTTTTCAAGAGTTTCAGAGTTTGTCTTGGAATTTCCAGAATTTTACTGGCTGGTACCCTAACCTTACTGGGTTAATCTTTCGTTTCAATGATACAGTCTCATGGTCAGTGTCAAAGTCACAGGATTTCTGGATTTCTGCACTATTTATAATATCTGTTGATGTGAAAGTGAGGTCAATGGCTGAGTGCTTGGCTGTCTTTGGGCTCAGCCGTGTATTTAGGTCTTTGGTGCTGACAAGGGACAACTTATTTTTGGGTTCCAGGATGTAATTGGTTAGAGAGGTTGCAATTAAATTCTCCAGTGATAGTGTCCCATATTCTGTTGCGTTTGTTAAAATCACCACTAATTATTTTCACAGGGCCTCTTGTATTCACGATCAGTTTGAGTCGTTTCAGGGAGAACTTATTTGTCTTTGGAACATGACAGTTTAGCAATACTAATCCACTTATCACTTCCAAGTAGTTTTATGTCAATTATACCAATCTCCATTTCCCCTTGTTGACTGGGGTCATGTATTTTAAAAGATAAGTCATTTTTCACAAGTGACATTAGGCCACCACCTGTTTTGTGGACACTGTCCCAACGGACAGTATTGTACCATTTTAAATCATGGAAAGTATTCTCCTGTTTTAAGAAGGTCTCTTGAAGTATAAAAAAAAATCAGGAGAATGCCTGACTAAAATGTTAAGGAGTTCTTTTCTTTTGGCTTGGTTGAATCCCTGGATATCTAATTGGAACACTGAAAAGGAGCTATTCATTGGTTTGTGAGGGGGCTAATCTGGGTCTCTGTGGCTTATTACTACTACTTTCTAGGCTAGGTATAGCCTCCTTTCCTTTACATTTTCTTTCAACTTTGCCAAGGCTCCTGGTTTGTGGAGGGTCATTAGTGGTTGTAGGGCTTGATTTAACTCTGTTTAGGTTTCCAGCGACATTGGTCAGGCTAAGGGCTGAATTTTCAAGACCAACTGCTAGTATCTTTGACACCAATTTGCAAAGTGATATTATTATCTGAGTCAGATCAGGGATCTATCTTGCCAAAACTTCAAACATGCTCATATACTTCTTGTTCAGGTCCTCAACTGGATTGTGATTAGGATGTCAAAGGAGGGAAGCAGTCTTTATAGGCCATAGGGATATGTTTTATTTTTGTTCGAAGTCCCTTCTTCGAGGCCTCAGCAGCAGTCCTCATTGGGATATTATTGGTGAAAGAATTAGTTACAATTGCTTTCTTCTCCATGAATGCTATGCACTCACTAGGATTAGCAGCATGGTTACCACTGGAGTTAGGGAACTTGAGAACCTGATCTTGCTTTACTGTTTTGCATTGAGGACATTGATTATGGGTGTGCTGTCCGCTGCATAATCAGCTTCTTCTGCCTCTTTGGCAATTTAAAGCCGTTTGGCCAAAACACTGGCTACTGAAGCATTATATTGCTCGGGGGATAATCTGCTTAACTGTATACCTTGCATCCCAAACAGAGATTTTCAGAGGAAACTGAACATCCAGATTGAAGGTGCAAACCAAATGGATAACTGATGGGCTTGGGTTCTTAAAGGTCAATGTCACTTGTTCTATTCTATTTTCAACTTGGACCTCCTTGACAAAATCATCCAGATGGGTGACCTCCTCAGATGGGATAAAAACAATACCTTTTCTATTTCTGATTGAAGCAGGGTTGGAGCTAGGACCAAGCAAAAACTTTACTTTACAGCCATCTATATATATAAAAATAAGTTGTCTGTCTGTCTGTCTGTGGATCAGGTGATTTCGTTAATAATATACCATTTAAAACACCAAAATGAACATGCTGGAGTAGTCACTCGATGAGAGAGGGTGTCAGAACGGAGAATGAAGGTCCCAGGTTCAAATCCTGGATAGGCTAAAAAAGGTAAAAAACTAAAAACTAAAAAAAAAACTGAAAAAACTAAAAAAAGGCAAAAACTACAAAAAAAAACTAAAAACTAATAAAAAAAATAAAAAAGCTAAAAAACTAAAAAAACTAAAAAACTAAAAAAAAAACTTAAAAAAAAGGAAAAAACTGAAAAATAGAAGAGAAAAAGAAAACTAATAAAATTAAGAATAAAAATAAAAAAAAATAAAAAAGATAAAAACTAAAAAAACTAAATTAGCAATCACCATCAACAAAGCTCAAGGGCAATCATTAGAATCATGAGGTATAGATCTGAATATGGATTGTTTTTCCCATGGACAATTATATGTTGCATGTTCAAGAGTCGGTAAACCTGACAATCTAAATAAATGACGACACTCAAAGAGAAAGCGACCGGGACAAAAGGAATGTTCGATTAGCAATCAACAAAGCACCGGGACACAGGGAGTATAAATGACGACCAGGACATAAGTAAAAAAAAAACTAAAAAAACTAAAAAGAAGGTAAAAACTACAAAAAAACTAAAAAGAAAAAAACAACTAAAAACTAATAAAAAAACTAAAAAATCTAAAAATCTAAATAAACTAAAAAAGAAAAAAAAGAAAAAAGGAAAAAAATAAAGGAGAAAAACAAAACTAAAAAACGAATGTATATACAGACCGGGACACCGGGATACAAATGACGACCGGGACACAGGGAATATAAATGACGACCGGGACACAGGGACACAACTATAACGAGGACGCCGGGGGGCACAGGGGGATATAAATGACGACCGGGACACCGGGACACAAGGAATATAAATGACGCCCGGGACACTCAAAGAGAAATCACAGACTGGGACACCGGGACACAAATGACGACCGGGACACAGGGAATATAAATGACGACCGGGACACAGGGACATAACTACAAAGGGGACGCCGGGGTCCCCTTTGTCATATAATCGTCATATAAATGACGATGGCGACTCAGGGAATGGTCGATTAGCATTCACCATCAACAAAGCTCAAGGGCAATCATTAGAATCATGAGGTATAGATCTGAATACGGATTGTTTTCCCATGGACCATTATATGTTGCATGTTCAAGAGTCGGTAAACCTGACAATCTATTTATATGCACAGACAATGGGACAGCAAAGAATGTTGTATATTCGCAAGTTTTACGTAGTTAAAAACATATATATATATATATATATATATATATATATATATATATATATATATATATATATATATATATATATATATATATATATATATATATATATATCTATCTATCTATATTCACAGGTGGGACATAGGGACACAACTACAATGGCGCGTAAACAATATGGCGCGTAACGACTTACGCGCGCGGGGGGGCTTGGGGGGGGCGCGAAGCGCCCCCACCAACTAGGTGTTGGGGTGGCGCGAAGCGCCACCCCAACAGCTAGTTTACTGCTATATCTGAAGTAGAAAGTATAGCAGAAGCTACTGATTGGATTGCAGCTACTGTAATACTGGAGTCATCTGGTCCAAGTCTTTCTAAAAAAAGGGGGTTGATAAGCACTCTCAAGCAGTTTGGAAGATACAAGATGAAGGAGTCTAGGAAAATTTGCATTAAGCACAATACCAATCAAAGCACGCCAAATGCCAAAAAGGCACAACAAAACGAGTGTACTTTTATCATGGACTCCATGGGCAGAGTCCCTTGGTATTTAATCGAAAACCGTGGCACAGAGCTATCCTCACGTGGGAAATGGTAATTTTAAATATATTTTGTTCATTTCAATTTAAATTCGTCTTTTTTTTTTCAGCATACTATTGCACTCTTAATTCAGTGAAGCTATATGGAAGATGTTTTTTTTGTCACCGCCGTATATATTGCTACTGTTGCGTCATGATATATATTTATCTTCACGTTTCTAGTACTATCTACATTGCTTATTCTTAAGGTAATGCGACAGTTGCTGTACATGTTTTTCAGGCAATAAGCAGAAGAGGAAAGGGTGCCTGACGCAAGCACCTCACCTACCCGTCATAATATGTAGTTAGATCTACCCTCGCATGACAGAAAACACCTGAGCTATGATTAGCGTGATACCGAATAATAAACTTACTTTCACATTTCACCTTTGCTACTTTAGGTCAGAATCAGGATCTTCTTCATTTGTTTACAGTATGCTCAGAAGTATGATTCTACGTCATCATCAGAAGTACTTGTACTAAGCTTTAGAATAGAATTAAGGCACCTATTAATGATGGCTTTGTTATTTTTGATAGCCAGATTCTTATATGAAAAGGGATTAGTCAATGTACCATCTTCTATCCTTCACTTTATCAAATTTAGTATCCTTGAGTTACAATCGCAAGTACGTAAATCCTCTATCAAATAGCATCTTACTTTTATAATGCTTTTAACGAGCCTACAAAGGGCCTTCAAAGGAAGAAATAATAATAATAAAAACAAACAAAAATAATACACTTGCGGTATCAGACAACAAACGTCAACCTGCCTCCAAATCTGTTTCACGATGAAGATGAAGAAAAATTTTGGTTGTCGATTCATTTCAGGTTTGATGTTGAGCTATTGAATCATGCTGATGATGTAGTAGCCTTCATCCGCACTATATCTTCTACATCGCACTATAACCTTCAGCCACCTTCTATCTAGCAAAATTTTCATATTTTTAGTGCTGAATGGGCTAAAATTGGTTTATCGTTTACTGATTATAATAGTGTTCTACTTGTTTATGACTCTAAGAGTAATGATGATGTTTCGCTTATGGTGAATTTTTGACGTCCTATGATTTCTTCATCCAAACCTCTCTTATTACAGGGACTATACCCTGCAGCAAAAAGTCGCCTAGGCCAACGCAGCAACGCACCCCTTCATGACAACCTATTCAAAGCCTCCCTCTTTACACATTTCAAGAAGTTCCAATTTCTGTTTAATCGTCCCTTACTACTTCCTCCCTCCTGACCTGGTTTTATTTAGTCCTAGAGAGTTGAAGAAAATGGCGATCCTTGGCAATCTTTCATCCTTCATGGGTAGAAAGCGTCCTAAACACCTCAACCTTTCTCTCATTATAGCCCTAAAAATTGAAATTGAACCACAATCTTTGTACAGCTTACTATTTTGAAATAGGGCCAGTCAGACGGGTGCCAAAAATAAATCGTAGACACTTTCACTGGAAAGCTTCTAGTAAATCCTTCTCCGTTTTTCGGAGCGCCCACTTTTCAGGTCCGTACTTGACCCTTGTCATCACTGTATCTTCCGATATCTAGCCTTGGTTTGTTGACTTGTCTTCCTATTCTTGCAAATGTTTTTCTGCCGTCAATGAACACCCTGGGTCTTGGCTATTCTTATTTCAACGTTTTCATTGCATTCAAAACCTTTAGTAATAATACTATCTAGGTAAGCGAAACTGTCTAATTGATGGATATTCTTTATTCTTTTTGCCCCTATGTTACTCAACATCTTCACCTTCTCTTGTTCCCTGTCTAAGCGACTTAGTCTTCTCGGCATTAATCTTCAAACCTATCCTTGCACTCTGAATTCACAAAACCAAATCGCTCTCTTACCTTGAACATCCCATCGGCTATAGTATGTATAAATAACAACCAACGCTAAACATAACAAGCGAGAATGCAAGCATTACTCATGGCTGAAAACAAACATGAGATAGAGGGAGGAGAAAGAGAGATAAAGAAAGAAAAAGCTTTATTAAAAGCATCACTTATACTCGATTCATTTTGGATTAAACTGGTGAAGTAATATATTTATTCATTTCTGTCGTTACTGTTTTTTCTTATTAATTGTGTTTTCTTATATGTTTTATTATGTGACATTTTACGTCTATAATATTAATTTATGTCTAAACCACTAATACAGTGAGGAAAAAAGTGGAGTTAAAGAGAGAGAGAGAGAGAGAGAGAGAGAGAGAGAGAGAGAGAGAGAGAGAGAGAGAGAGAGAGAGAGAGAGAGAGAGAGAGAGAGAGAGAGAGAGGAGAGAGAGAGAGGAGAGAGAGAGAGAGAGAGAGGAGAGAGAGAGAGAGAGAGAGAGAGAGAATTATCATGAAATGGTGGCAAGTGACTTATGTCAATATCCGACAGCCTTTTTTTACCACGGCAACTTTTCCAAAAGCATTATCTTCTCCAAATATTTGGGATATCCTCCTGTTATGACACGAACGCAGAAGAAAAAGCAGAAATTTACAGAAACAGAAATACAGAATTCGAATAGAAGACAGATATGTAATGGGCGGATAGATTTATAATGGGCAATAGAATCATTCATTCATTAGTGCCTAGTTATCAGATTCTTTATGATTTGTCAAGAAATTGTATTTTATTTTTGTCAGAAGGTCAAGTAACAATGCTTCATATGTACATCAAATTCGACATAAGCGCAGAAAGAGATACATTCTCCAGGGCCAAAAGTGGAAGCATGTAAATCTGACATGGAGGTAAGGAAATTTTTGGTAATACCTTTTTGTCCTTTTTTCACGTGGTTTATTATTTCTGATATTTCTGAATAATGAATAATGAATTTCTGACCTACTCATAAGCAGTGGAGCTTCAAAGTATTCAAATATTTGCTCCCTGTTGATAATTTTTTTAAAATAAAATGAGGGTTTAAATAGGATTAACAATTAAGAGCTTAGGTTTTTCTTGAGCATCTCGAAAAACGGAAAGAAAAAATTGAGTTTTTTAACTTGATATTTATGAATAATTGGTTTATGATTTAGAATTTTTTATTCCTTTTTTATTTTTTATGAAAAAAATAATTCATTAAACATTGTTAAATGATAATGAAATATTATGTTAACTTACCATCCTCACCGACCAGAGTAAGGCGGAAATAATTGCTTCCAAATTTGAAAGGTCGGATAGTAGATTTAGTTGAAGGGTGGAATGCCCTCGAAAGAGACGTTGCTGTTACATCAAAGCCTTCTGGTCTAATAAGGGACAGATTATATTTATAAACAAACGCGTTTAAAGTACAATTCAGAAGTGGTAAGCTTCTATTTTTTTTACTCGATGAGAGAAAGAAGACATGTTTTTGTTTCAACATCTTCGACAAGGGGAAGTGACTCAGGAAAAGTCGGGCAAAAAAAAATATTTTACTCTCAACACCATCTTATCTATATTGAAACAGATGGCGTAAAAATAAAATGATCCCTCAACCTTGCAGAAAAAGAAACAACTATAAATATTCCTGCACACGGGGGTGAATTGGGCGTATCATAAAATTTTTATCCAAATAGTCCCTCCCGTCTTCTATTGAAACTAATGAAAAGATTATTAGGATTTCACAGATATTTGGAATCAAGATACACTTTTTCTTAAGGTCAAGTTCCAGTGCAAGAATATAAAACCCCTTCCATCCTCTGATCCTCCCTTTGTGAGCAATTCACTCCTGAATTAATAACTAGTTTGATTTGACCTTATTTCATTTACCACAATGTTATTAGTATTAGTTTTTACTTGTTTATATATATATAAATTTATGCTTACATAATTCAAATTTATAAGGATGATTCTTAGGTTGCAATATTACTCGGGCATATTCAACTTATAATCCTCCTCCAACATCCTCCCTTCAAAAAAAAACAGAAATCTAGTATATTTTAAACACTGTGATTATTATCATAGCAAAAACAAAATTAAAAAGTAGAAGAGAGAAAAAAAAAAATCAAACTATGATGAAAATCCAAGAGTTTACGCTTCTGCACATTTTTATTCTTTTTTATCTTTGTTTTCGGGTGAGGTCAGATAGGGTAAATAAGAAAAGGTCATGGTGGTAGATAGACCGATTCAATAAGAGCAAAATTATCATCACCTGTACTATTCATAGTGGTACACGATATCTACGAGAATGCAGATGTACAAATTTATAAGTAGCCTAAGATACACCAAAAGGAAATGGCACTTGTATTTCTGCAAGCAGATTGCCCCCTAAGAACAAAACGGCAAGCTTGAGAGGTCAGTACTGTCAGTTGCTCACATAGCAAATAGACTATTTATCAAAAAGTAAAATGAACCCTTTTTAATAAATTTTGAAAAATGCTTTACCTCTCACTGAGACTATGTTTCTTGACATTACTCCAACTAGGTATGGCTCTCAAGTGAATAAAAACTTGACAGCCATGCTAATTGGAGTAGAGCCAAGACAGATAGTCTCAGTGAGAGGCAAAGCTGGCACAAACTTTTTCAGAATTTTATTAAAAAATGGCTCATTTCACTTGTTGACAGATAGTCTTTCATCCATCCTAGGATGGAACTAAGGTAGATAGACATTGAGTATGGTGCTCTTTCGACATATCCCATGGAAATTCTTCCCTTCTTCTGCAGGTATGAAGGGGGGATAGCTTAGCACCAAAGGCTAGGGAGTGTTGTAACCCTTGCACTGAAATGGTCCATAATCTGCATCGATTGTGTTTTTGATAGATAGTTTTCTAGTTTAGTGTCCAAAGTGCCGCTAGGAAACTTACTTAGGGACAGAGGAGGGACTAATACCACCATGATTTAAATGGGAATACTCCCCATTTTCCTCTTTCAATACATTGCTAAAGTGTTATCTTCATCCCTGGGGGACTGTCACCCCCCCCGTTACGTCTCCTTGGCAGTGATCATGTATGCTGTATGCCTTAAATGTGTTTTTGACGTCACACTGAGTTAGCGCGTTCGAAATATTGATTTAGTCACCTACTAGACACGAGATGTTCATTACGGTGCGCAAGCAGGTCAACAGTAAAGCGCTGTTGTCATTCTGAAATTTATTCTTCTATTTTTCTCAGTGAATCAGATTTAAAAATCCTCTTCCTTTATGATTGATCTGGCTTCCCTCAGAGTAGAAACAGAATATCTGTTATACCCATAGGTATTGTTTCTTTAAATCGTAAATTCATTGCCTGAATTAATACTAGATCATAAGTAACGCAATAGCTTTACCTAAGTAAAGAGTGAAGAGTGCACAATGTTTTTTTTTTTTTACCAAGGTGCTTCGAATGGAAGGAGTTTCGGTAGAAACTTTGTAATTGATTCATTCGATAAGAAATTGAAAGTTTAGTGCCCCCCTCTCACGCACCTTCCCTCCTAAAACATCCGTTCAAATTTTGAGATATTCATCTTGTTCAGCATAGTTGAAAAATCCAATAACTATCCAATGACTCACAGGGAATGAGGAGGGATATGATCAATTAACCCAAATTCAATAAGTACACGATGCTACAGGTATTACTGCTGCTATTACTAGTACTACTACTGCTGCTACCCCCACCACCACTACTACTGCTAATTCTGCAAAGGCTAAACCTATTGTTACTACTACTAAGGCTGGATATTTCAAAATACATTTTGAATGTTTTCTATTTTTGTAAAATTTTTAAGCCTTTTAGAAACGAATATCAGGTACTAGTATGATATATACCACCGACCTAATATTCTTCATCTAAGTAGAACCTGTTTTTCTGACGCTCAATCCTAAGGAAATATACCTAAGCATGACAAAAACATAATGCCTTCGATACGAATTTGGGCTATATATTTGCACATTAGGGGGGGGGGGAGCGTAAAGTATAGCGGGTTGCATCCCTAGTGTGTTAGGTACAATTATTCTGCATATTATGAAGTAAGAATGGTTTTCTAACTTCACACTGTCCAAATACTTTACCCCCCCCCCCACTAATGTGCAAATGTATTAACCCAAATTATATATTTTCCATTTATTCTGTCACTTCTCTTTTTCTTGTCTCACGCTAAGCTGAAAGAAACTTAAAAAAAAAAACAGTTCTATAATGTGTCAATGAATGAACAACTTTGAGCAGTCGGGGGTATATCATAAAATCACCGAATATCAGTATTCATAAATTAAACTGTCAATCCCCATTTTTTTTTCAGAAATCTTGGTTATGATTGTGTTTTTCTTTCGTTCTTTTTTCAGTGTTATGAGAAATTAGGACACATTGCTTGAAATTGGGATTGTTTTCAGTAAAATACAAATTATGCTCTAGTCTTTAGATGGTAAGGGGGGCGTCAGCCTCACTACCGTTAGTTTCTACTGGTTTGAGTTTGACTCGGTTACTTATTGTATTTTCTGTTCTTTTTGGGTTCCGTTTATTAATAATGGTGATTTGTGGTAGTTTTACGCTTGGAAAATTATTTACCTTTATTTAGGCTCATCTTTGGTTTAATGTAGCTATTTAATTTTCTTTGAAAAACATCTTTTGCGGAAAAGGTTTTATATAATTAATAATATACAGAAAGCTTTGCAGTTTGCGAGCAGATAAAACAGCCACCACCCATCTAATAACATTGGTGGCAATTACAGATATTTGAAAAGTATAGCTAAACTATGTTATCTTGTGTGTCAACTGTTTCAAGCACCTAGAAGAAACCTCGCCAGGTGGCGCTGGAGACAAAGAACAAGAAAAGTGACGAAAACATATGCTCTCTCTGAATTTAATATAAAGAAGTAGTCTATAATTCAAATATAGCCTATGATAGCTGAGTGGGTTCATGTTCTACTTGGGAATATGAGGTCCTGGCATAGATCTCCACTCCCGCAAGGTCGGGCCACAGGGTTGCTACTTATGTCTTAAAAAAAAAGACCCAGCAAGCCAAGCATCAATTCAAAGTCTCACTCGGCAGCATTTACTGGAGGATCTTTATCCTTTGTCTTTTTAGTTCAAATGTAAATATTTCCCACAGTTGCCCATTCAATTTTTCCATTTGTTAAAATATAGTAGTCTACAGCAGGGGTTTTCAGCCCTTCGGTAAAAATAGAATCGTGTTGTTGTGGCGCAAGACACCATCAATTTGCTGGCCAAGATTCTTTAATGTGATGTAAATACATGATGTTAAATCAATTAAGCCTGTAAAACAAAAAAAAATGTAATTTAATAGCAATATCATCCAAATCATTTGGTAAAACTGACCATCTAGTTGATAAAATACATTGGCCCCTTCCCCCAAATACTTTGGCTTGTGATGCCTCCGATCTATAGTTCAAAACACATCCAGTGATAGTACTGTGGATTGATCCTCAGTAATACGGGTGCCAGGGATAGATCCTTGATTCACTATGGTTAGGCGACAAGCTTAATTGTGTCCCTGTATAAAGAGACAACTGAAATGTCAATTCAATATCCTATGGGCAAGCAATGATTCTGGAGGAATTTGTCCCTTTTTTTTAGTTCAAATATACCTGTTTCCGACTACGACTAGCCAAGATTCCATGAAAATGCTGCTTGAACTCTGAGACTCGCGTTCCTTTTCTAAAAATGCTGATTCCTTTGAACCATATCTAGATTATTTGTTCAAGGTCGGGGGGGGGGGGGGGGCAAATTTTTTTTGCAGAATGCAACAAAAATTCCTAATATATGTATCTTTTTTTAATATTTTACGAGTCGGACGAAATTTGGGGGGGGGGGGGTATTTTTGAGAGTTGTCCAAAAATGCAAGAATGATGTGTTCTATATTCAAAGTGACAGTCGGAAGGGTGGACCACCTTCAGCGTAAACTGATGAATATGAATATGAACTGACCGAACAGGGCATAAAAGCAAAATGCAAACTATAGCAAAGTAACGAGTAAAGAGCCAGAGGAAACGACCAGAAGAAAGATAAATAGAGCAAGTATTTTGCTTGTATTGAACAAAACGGTTTTAGTGCAGATGAAAACTAAAGAGAAATAGATGCAGTACAGTTACATCAATTCACGGAAATGCTGGGGAGGGGGTGGCAAAGTGTATATTTTTTATTAAAAATTACACATTTTGCGCCCAGTTCTGATCAATTTATTTATTTATTGTGGGGATTATGATGATATGGTGATATGATATTCCCGGAGGAAAAATAAAGTAACTATGTTTTTTTTTTTTTTTTTTACATTTATTTGCATAATGTGATGATATTCGTGGTGTCAGTGGCCAGCTGTTCTTTTTATTTTAAAGATTTTGTTTTCTCTACCCCTCATATGGACCTGATTTGCTTTTTAGGGGGGGTAGCAATAATTTTTTGTTTATTATATTTTTGTAAATAAATCGTTCTCTTTCAATCAACTCATCATTTGTCAGTATTTTGGTCATCCACGTCCTGCATAATTTAATAAGTATATACTGTTAAATTCCTAATGTTGCTAAAAACGCCAGTTTTGAAAAAAAAGAGGTATGTAGCCATCCTACTACCCCCCATTTAAATTGTGCCATACATTTCCTGAATTGTAAAATCTAACTCATTTATCAGCCTTTTGATTTCTATACCTGGGATAATGCAAAATGTCTAATATCGACTAAAATTCCTAATATTGCCAAAACTCCAGTTTGGAAGCTATAATACATAGGTGACAACCCTGCTTCCCGGCATTAAACTTGTGTTGTAAGTTTCCTCATTTATCCTCATCTTGCGTCACCCAAAATCTAACCCATCTATCAGCAAAGATTTTTTTTCATCCTTAATAACTAAATAATCTATACGCATTCGGTCCCCCATCAAAAAGGTTTTCTATGTTTAGAAACATTTTTTTTTAGACAAGGAAAAATCTAAGCGATTGACTCATCGTTTTTTTTCCTATTTTTGTTCCACTATTATCGATTTTAATCATCGTTCTGATTTTCCCTTAATAAAACTGTCGAATTTCTTTATGATCTTCTCTCTTAGAATCTTGTGAATGGTTTAGTTGAATGACCTATGTCTTATAGTGAACAGATGGCACATGTATTTTACTCTGGTCTTAAGGTAAGAATGAATTTTAAAGTCAAAGCCAAGCATGAATTCGAAAGGTCTTGTGTACGCTCTTGTTAATGTTTCAAAATTTTGCTTACCAGGACACTTTAGGTTTTGAAAGGACACAGGATCATCATTTAACTGAGGGCATTCTCCCTCCCCCAACATAGATTATTTTTGTGCCCCTTCTAGATTTTGAAAAACTCCCCTTTGAAGTATTTTCGTCGAAAAATACACTGTTTAGGTATTACCACTGAAGAAATTGAAAAAAAAGAGACAAAATTGCCTCCCCTAGATTAAAAAAAACGTTTCCCCCCCCTCCTCTACTTACATTTATGTGATTTGATAACATTGAAGGACTTATTATGTACAAAAAGAAAAACATAAATTACTTTCTCATTATTCTGCTGTAAAAATTGTGTTTCAATGTCAGGGGCTTAGATTGATTCCAGCTGATTGGCTCTTCTCTGGGAATTTTAAGCCAGTAAAAGCAAGGAAAGTTTTGATTCGCAAGATATATATCAAGAAAACTTTCTTTTTCTTTTCCAACCCTTTTCCAACTTTTTTGTAATATTAGCGATTTCTTCTCTAATGTGTCAATTCGAGCGGGAGGTAAGTGCAGGTCACTATTTTATGTATGACGTGACTTTCTTAGTGTTACTATTATCCAAATAGATAAAATAGAATTCCAAAAGGTTCATTCGGCTTCTTACTCTGTTCAACAGAATCTTACTGTGGTTATGTATGATAATATATGTAGAAAGAGGTTATTGAATCTAAACAAACTCCCCACCACCCAAAAACGTGTTGCTTACAGTTAGGTTTCTGGTTAGGCAAACGCATGCTTTTTACCAACCCTGACGTCGCTATGAGGCCACAATGGTCGTTTAGATTAGAGACCATCTAGCAACACCGTGGCAAATAAAAAAGAGACAGATTGAAAATTAAATAAAAACATCAGTTGTATGTACTTTTCAACTCTTTATAACTTTTGCTTTAAGCTGGGCCAAACATAAAATTTTACTTTTTCCAATAAGGGTAAGGGTATTTTCCAATAACGGGTATTTGGGTATTTTTCCAATGCTTTTTCGTTAGTGCACAGTAGCCAAGCCCTGTCTTTTTCATAATATGAAAAGACAAAATACAAAAAATAACAATGAGAAAATAATAAACAATATATAAGAAACAATTATAATGAGAAAAAACAAAAACTTGTTCGGCCCTCCATTTAGGGTTAAATAAAAAGTAGGTCGTCCCCAGATGGGCGGGAAAATGTCGTAAGAAAGGATTGAAAGGAAATTAGAACTTCTTGGGAGGGCATAAAGATGGAAGATTTGAATAGAATGGGATGGAGGAGGAATGTGTGCAGCTGTGTTGGCTTCAGGTGGTTTAGTGCCGCGGTGAAGTGTTAATAGTAGGAGTCAATCCATACTAAAGGGCCAACATATTCTCTGTTATCAGTACCTCACCCTCTTTGGTGCGTATTATGGTTGCAGCGATAGCTGAAATCTAGTAAAGAGGGAACCACAGCCCATAGTAACCAAAAGTTAAAAAACGCTTTTATATCTCGCGTAATCTCTGTAACAATAATTCTTGTTTGTTTTAAGTTTCAATTCAATATTATTTTGGAATGTGCGTAATAAACCTCACAAATAGGCCTTTTTCTAATTTAAGCGGTGAAATTAAAGAGATCAATATGAAAGAAATTGAATAGAGGTTTCACGTCCCACCTATTCTAAACTTTCCTACAAGATATATGCAACTTTGTCCCATAGCTAAAGAGTTAGAGGAGTGTTATTTCAACGGTATCTTTGGGAATTTGCACACACAGAGTGAAATTAGTAAACGATATTTTTTCATTAAGCTGTTTTTTTGTTGTTTTTAATTCAAAACGTGTTTTGCAAACAATTCAAAAATCGAAATTTGGGATGGAACTAAAGAATCAAGCGCGAAACGCTTTCTGTTAAATATCAATTAATCTATTTTGAAAATTGTTAATTTTTCGTCCTGAAATTACGTTTTGTTGCTAGTATGTTGACCTTTCGATACCGTAACACGAACTTACGCAACTTGAAATTCTATATAATAATAATAATTTATTTGTGACCCACTTGAAACAGTGGAGTATAAATCAAACACACAGAAAAAAAAACTTAACATAACTTAACAACAACTGATAACACATTAAATTACTGTAGAAAACATTTTAGAAGACTTAACAACTAACACCAACACAACTTAACAACAACTGATAACACATTAAATTACTGTAGAAAATTTTTAGAATGCCATGAAAAGGGTTAATAGTAAAATATATCGAGTCGGATAGTTTCTGGTGTAGCACTTTAAGTTTATTTAATAAATCTGGAGCCCCGAAATTTGTTACCATATCACTGTTCTTGTACCAGGGAGGAAGATACAACAAAAAACGGAGGAAACGAAAATAAGATGACTTGAGAGCCTTTAAATCTTTTCTTTTTAAAACAGGATACAATCCAGAAAGATATAAAACCGTGTGATCACAAAAGCAAGAATAAATTTGTGAAAGGACTTTGCGGTTGTATTTCCTCCTGTTCGCAACAATTTTAGAATAACCCACTTGAAGTTTAACCTTAGCATCAGAAACAATTTTATTACGAAAAGAGACTAAATTGTTAGTAAGGGTAATGCCCAACCACCTTAAAGAAGTCACGCACGAAATGCTAAATTCAGAACAATTAAGTCTAGAAGATTGGTTAGGAGAAGGACCAAAATGAAGGAATATCAGGGTTAAGTGTTAGACCTACATTCGAGAAAGCAGTAGAGATAGAACGAACAGAAGCCGAAAGCCCAGATTTAGTTCTACTAATGAGAAGAATATCGTCTGCATAAGCAAGATATGAGACATTTGAACTACCTAAAGTTGTTGGAAGACTATTTAAAATATCAGCAATACACATTTTGAAAATTGATGTGGATAAAACTCCGCCTTGTCTCAGACCTTGTCTTACGGAGATCTTTAACATAGAAGGATCAGAAGGAGAAGATTTAATATGAAGGAAAGAATGATCATACCAAAATTTTAATAAAGAAACAATAGAAACATTCACTCCACATTTAAGCAAAGAAAACAGGGCTTGGGAGTGAACTAGAGAATCAAAAGCCTTAGATAGATCTAAAGAACAAAAATAAAGATCCTAGCCCTTCCCGGAAGCATCAGAAAGCAGAGTAGAAAGAACTTTATGGGCATACTGACATCCCATACCACGCTGAAAACCAAACTGGTTAACTCCAAAATTTATATTATCTGTTATAGAAGGGAGAAGTAAATACTCAAGGACTTTGCTTAAGGTACAAGGAACAGTGGCAGGACGATAAGATGAACATGAAAATGGATCTTTCCCCTTTTTTAAAATAGAAGTAACTGTACCACACAAGAAACTGTCCGGCACGACAGAACAACACAAACACATTTGAAAAAGTAGTTGTAAATGCGATATTAAAGGGGGACAAGCAGGTTTTAAATGATTCACTGATATTCCATCGGTGTCAACTGACTTAGACTTAAGCCCTTTAATAGCCAGGTAAATTGAATAAGCGGATATCGGTAATATATGCTGCTGAGATAGAGCAGACGGTAGCATACGTTTCAAAACATCTGAAAAACGTGAATGAACTGCATAATTAATCCGGGAAAAAATAGCAGTATAATGCGATTCCCAAGCTCACTTAGAAATATAATTGCCAGGACCATCACTAATAATTTTACTAGAATTTAAAACATTCTTCCAACCACTTGGATTTGATAGAAAATCAAGACCCCGAAATTGGACTGCACGAAGGTATTTCTTATAAGCAGATTTAGTGCGATTTTTGGATACTGAAAACAATACCAGAAGCAGGCCTTCCGCATTCTGACCATATACGCAACCACAACTTTGCACGGTTCTTAATCGACTTCAACTCTGAATCATTATTCCACACAGGTTGACGAGTCCCTAACCTAACTCGTTCACAAGGGACAGCACAAGACTCAGTATTTTTCAAACACGAAATAATTTGAGAATAGTACAGGTTAATATCGGCAACCACATTTTTCACAGGCACCCGCGTCTGGAGCAAATGAAACGGAATACGAATAAAACTAAGTAGTGTAGCAAGCGTCACACTGTAAAGGGCAATATTTTCCACGATTCCAACTATACTTGCCGAAACACCGTGAGGGCCTAGGAATAGAGGAATATACAGGAACATCAGATAGGGAAAACGTAAATGACATCGGCATATGATCAATGTCTTGTTCATCCGTAAGGACATGCACTTCGGAAATACTGAGACTTGGCGAACAGATTACATGGTCAATTTTTGATACACTTCCTGAATGATGAATGTAAGTATAGGACTGATCCTTTGGCACAATTTTAAAATCAGGAACTAAATCTAACAAGCAGTCAGTTCTGGCCGAGTTATCTAAAATATTTATTTATTATTACGAATAGCGGTAAGCATCAATGCTTGTCGCAAAAACACAAAAACAGAAAATCATAGTACTAATCTAAAGTAAATTGGCAACGACAAACTAAACAGCAAAAACTTCTAAATAACACGACACTACACAACAAAAGCGTCTAAATAAAAAGGCGTATTTACTAATGCACTCTTAAATTCGAACACTCTCTGCCTCGACAACCTCCAAAGGCAAACCATTCCGTGGTCCGGCAGCTCTACTAACGAGAGATAATTGACCAATTTTTTTCAGTGGTTTTGGGGGATATAATTTATAATCATGCTGACGAGTAGAGTGATAATGGCTGAATTTAAAAAATAAATTTGGATCAACATCATCCAGTCCTTTAATTATACGAAACACATTTACAAGGTCATTGCGACGTCTACGAAACTTTAACGACGGGAGTTGAAGCCTAGAAAGTCTCTGCGGATAGGAAAAGCGCTGAAGGTATGAGACCAATCTAGTGGCCCTTCTCTGAACCTTTTCTATCATATGCTCATCCGTTAGACTTAATGGAAACCAAACAGAAGGATTATACTCAAGAAGAGGGCG
Organism: Artemia franciscana; assembly: GCF_032884065.1. Taxonomy (NCBI): domain Eukaryota; kingdom Metazoa; phylum Arthropoda; class Branchiopoda; order Anostraca; family Artemiidae; genus Artemia; species Artemia franciscana. Next base: position 36,295,213 of record NC_088879.1, on the reverse strand, counting down.
AATCGTTGATTTGTATAGTAGTAAGAAATTACGAAGGTTAAACCTACTAAAGCTTCTCCTTATAGACGATAAACGATAATTTGCATTCTTTACAATTTCCGAAACATGCTTATCAAATTTCAATTGGGTATCAAAGTAAACGCCAAGGTCACACACTATTTCGTTAGAAGGGATTCGTATGCCAGACAGCTGGTAAGTATGTACAGGTGGTAGTTTACGAGCATAGTGTAGAACAACACACTTAGAAGGGTTTATGAACATAGAATTAGATTCGCACCAATAAGTTAGAGAGTCAAGATCCTCCTGTAAAAGTTGCACATCATTTTGGTCTCGTACTGGTAGATAAAGTTTTACATCATCCGCGAACATCTTGACAGTAGAATGCTGAACAGAGGAAGGTAGATCATTAATAAATAAACAAAATGAAATTGGACCCAGGCAGCTACCCTGGGGGACTCCGCTTAACACATCAATTGAGGATGACATAGCTTCACCAACAACACCTGCTGAGTTCGTCCATTTAGATAATCAGGAATAATTGCAATTGTTTTTTTACCCAATTTATAAGCTGCACATTTTTTAAGAAGTGTGGGTATTGGGACTTGGTCGAAAGCCTTCGAGAAGTCGTCGATTTTTGTAGAAGTCATTTATGAACTCGTCGATCACAGAGGCTTTATCCTTAGTGCCATTAATATCAAAAGAGAGTAGGGATATAGAGTTCAAGTCTGCTTGAAACAGCTTTGCGGAAGTTACGGTCAGGGTTACGAGCATTACAGCGTTACGGACGAAATTTGCTCGAAAGACTACATAGCGCAACGTCAAGTTATGCTAGTGTAAAGGTTCCACACTGGGGCGTAATTTTCTGAGACAAGGGAGAGAAATAACTGCCCCCCCAGACCCCAGTTTGACCCCCCAGTTGAAATTTAGTTTCTTGAAGAATCTTGTCAAATTTAAGATAAGCCTGCATAATTCAAGTATCCACAGAAACGAATCAGTTTTGTTTAGTATATTTTTGCCTTGATGGTAGCCAATTATACGGCTCATTTTCAGTTTTCACTGTCATTTTCACTTAGTTTGGGAAAATTGGCTCCAACTTTGCCCTTTCCTCCTGGATTTTGCCGAAATTATGCCACCGGTTCCACAGCGTAGTGTGAAAGCACCGTCAGCTTTTTGATTTGAATCGCTTAACCTTCGTAATATATATCTTGAGACAAGGAAATGAATAGTTTTTTTTCTCTTTTAGGGGAGCTGAATTTTCTGGGGGCTGGGCACAGCTTTAAAAAAAAAGCTGCCAGAAATGGGCAATAGAGAAATTGAGAGTAATTAGGAAATACAAAGAAACAAGGGAATAATTGTTAGTATTTCTGGATTTTGGGGAGGAGCGGACCGGCCTGAAGGCATCCCCCTGCGACTGTGTTTGTTCTGAGAGCTACTTTTATGGACATAAGCCACTTAAAGATTGATCCCTTCCCAATTTCCTCAATTAGGGTAGTTTTGAAGAAATCCACATACCTTACACGCTGTTTGTGACACCCTTGATTAACAATCATAGATATTCTATCGTAGTTTGATATCGCGTGAAATTTTGTATTTTTATGAGACAATATAAATTCTAAATTACTTTTTTATTAGATAGGTAGATATTAAAGTTTATCCCTCGATTATATTATAGGTTTATGTACTGCCTTTGCAAAATTTACTAAGCTGCTATTGTTAAAGCCTTATAAGTTTCCCCTTTCGAGGGATTTCTCACTTCTAAGCAATTACCAATCACTAAGTAATGCCATTAGAAAGAATTAATCAAATTTTAAAGCACTTTTTGTTCACAAGAATTCAAACATTAGAAATTCGTTAACTCCCAAAGACAAGTACACCTTCAAATGAAAGCTAAACCTTTTTCGCTGTTTCGCACCATGTGTTTTAGCTCGTTTTTGCCGATTTTTTAGCCGCATTTCTTCTTCTTTTTAATTTAGCATTTACTACTGCCAGAACGTTTACAATTTCATATTGCAGTCTTTTTCATTAATATTGAATGTTGAGATATATATGGTTGTACTTTCCCTCTGACCAATTCAAATAGTGAGATTTAATTTTACTGTCCTTGGTACGTTAAGGTGTATGGTCAGGGTAGCCACACCTGGCGATTTATCACCATTTCTAGTGATTTTTCGTATTGCCTTGACGAAAAATCACTAAATCAGCACATTAATCATTATATTATTGAAGAAATTCACTAAATCAACAAAATAGTCACTAAAATCTAGTTATTTTTTATATTATGGGGTAGCAGCCCTCTGTATGATCCCTGAGAAGGGTTTTTGTTCAGTCCTGCGTTTTAGTTTTTTAATGCACGACAATTACAGCCTTAGTCAGCTACGACACTTCGTAATTTTGTTTTTAAATCTGCTTTGTGATGTTAGGTTTAAATACGTTCCAATCATGCAAAAAAGAAGTTTTTTTTTTCTATTTTCAAAAAAAAATTTCATGTATTTCTAAGAAAAAGACCTTATTCTAAGAAAAAGATTGTTATTAAAGCACAAATGCCTTTTTGGACTCGTACAGACAAAAAAAAATGGGGTGATGTACACTAGTTGTCAAGATTGTCAATCGGCAATTTCGATTGTCGATTACATTTCATTACCATTGTCTCTTCGGTGACTGTTTCAGTTATTTAGAGCAAAAAAAAATCTTAACAATAGCTTACATGGATGAACATCAATAAATATCAATATCTACATCAGTATTTTACATCTGAACACAGTTTACCGTTGTGCAGAGGAAAAGGGTGTAAAATTGTCTGACTAATAATAAATTATTTTATTTTTTTAATCGTTTTCTCAATATCAGATTTTCATTTTCACACATTTTCAATTTTACGATTTCATAGGATAATCTCTTCTGTGACTGTTGCTCTTGTTGGAAAAAATCTTATCAACAGTTTGCAAGGATGTTGCTGTTACTGTTATAAGGATATTGCTGTTGCACAGGACGGAAAAATGGCCTGTTCGCCTGATCTTAAATCATTTTATTAAAAGATCTTAAATCGATCTTAAATCATGTTTAATTAACACTGCTAACGGCTGTTTGTCCCAGAAGCTTAGTTTGGGGGAAAACAGTGCCGTTGGGCGTAATATATAGCTTAGGGCGTAGTATTTAATTTGTATTTAAAACAGGCCATAAATAAAATCAGTTCAAATATAATGACACTATACCTTAAATACAATAAACAACGCGCTAAAAAACAAAAACAAAAGGACACAGAGAATATACACTGGAATACAGAAAATTACTCTTTAAAGGAAATACACAAAGATAATAAAGAAAATCGAACAATCAAAACAAGGAAAAAAAATATTTAATAGAAAAAGGGAAATCAGATAAAACAGAAATTACCTGTTCAACATAAAATCATGTAGAACCAAAAGGAGCAATTAGAAGTGAGGAATATATAAAAATTAAGAAAATTCCTAAATAAAGATTTGAAAGAAGAGGAGAGAAATATCAATCAGAAATAATTCTAAAGTAAAACCGACTGAAAAATTGGGAATTTCCTCATGGAGTAATAAACTTAGGAAAATTCCCGAGTGTAATGTCAAAAGAAGGTAAAGGAGAGAGATACCGGTTGGGACAGAAACAAAGTTGAATTTCCTATGAAGTATCAGATTATATACTGAAATAGAATCACAAACCCCTCTGTATACTCTGTGGTAATCAAGGAAAATCCTACCTAATTCGTTCCGCTGTTTGACAACCGTTCTGGTATATAAAATCTGTGATTTTCCTTTTTTTTCAAGCTAGGTAATAAAGCCTGAAATTAGTTATTTTTTCACTGTGGTATCGAAATTCATGCATAAATATATAGTCATTCGGAACAATCATCAATCAAATATTGTTACTGGGGAAAAAAGTGAGTGGACTTCCTGTCTTAAATTGACCCTATTCTACGGGGGGGAAAAATCATAAATATTTTTCAGTGCCCAACTGAGTCAGGTTGGACTTATAGTGAATGTCATTCTTTTTCTTCTTTTTTTATATTTTCTTAAGATCCGACACATTTTCCTGTTCCTACATATTCCGCTTTCCAACTTACTCTAATTCCTAAACATTGCCCAAAGCATAATAGATTTGCAGTAAATTTCTTTGTTATTTTTTTTTGTCTTCTGAATGTTTTTTTTCAACATATATTTCCAATTTCTCCTTAATTATACCATCTCTTATTGATTTTTCAACGTGCAGTTGTGTCAGGTTGGAATCAGGGTAAATGCAGTAATTTGGTTTTATCTTCTGGAAATATGTTCCCAATTCCTGTATATTTCTCTTTGTGCAATTGAGTCATATTTTATCCAATGGAATTTAATAAGAACATAGTTTTAATATAATGATTTTTTATCCTCAGAAGATAAATTTCTACATATGCTCCCAATCTCTAAAATTTTCTGCACAATCCAATTCCTACATATTTTCCACAGTGCAATTAACTCAGATTTCATTTATGGTGTAATTTTTTTTTTCTTTATTTTTTATTATTTTTTTTTCATTATTAACTCGTTGACATCAGCTCATCGAGATTTTTTTAAATAAAAAAAAATTCCAACTGAAAGTAAGGAGCAACATCAAAAACAAAAACGAACAGAAATTATTATGTATATGAAAGGGTTGCCTCTACTCAATACCTCGTTGTTTCTGCTAAAGTTTCACTTACTATCCCAATTCATTAAGAACGATTCCTGAAACACAAGGACCGTTTAATGATAACCTTTTTTAGAAGTTCAAAAAATGATTTTTGCGTAAAACTTGAGGTATTGAGTTAGGGGCAACTCCCCTCATTTACGCAATAATTTGTGTACGTTTAAATTTTGACGTTGCATCTTACTTTCAGTAGAAAAACTTGTTTTTTTTTTATTTAATTTCTGATCGTTTTTAAATAATGCCGGGAAACCTGGTCCCTCCCAAACAGTCCCATTTTAGCTGAAAATCCCCCCGGAATATTTCTTGCGGTTGATTACGGCTGAAAATGTTTTTTTTTAGCACACTTTCATTTGAAAAATCCTTTAATATCTGTATGTTTTTAAAATCATGCCGGAAATTCCCCCTCCGTCGAAAATTCTTCCTGAAAATACCAGTTCCCCCACACCCCCTAGTAGAAAATTGTTCCCGCAGAAAATTCCCCCTAGAGAATATATCCCGTTGAAAACAACCCATGGGGAATTTATCCGAGGAAAATCTCCTCTCCATGGAATACTCTAGGCCCGTGATTCCAATCGTGGGGTGCAGGCTCCACCGGTGGGGCATGGCAACATTTTGTTGGGTCATGGCTAGGACGTGTACTCTTTGGCTGACTATACTTTAGAGCCTTAATTTTGAAAAAAAATATATTTTCATGCGAATGGCGTCACATTTATATGCATTTAAACAAAACAAAAAGATGCATGGTATTATTGGAATAACGGCATGCATTGTATGAAAGGTGTTTTATACAACCAATATTTTTCATTGGCATAAAATATGTGCAGAGGATGACCCGAAAAATTACCAAGTTAATCGCCTTTTAAACTTCCTTGAGGCGAATATATGTAAAGTTTTGAATAACGTATGAAAACAAAGAAAGGGAATAAAAAATGAAAAGAGAAAAAACAAATAGGTGAAAAAACGAGGATTTTATCAGCCAGTAGCTAAATATGAAAAACAAGCAAATATTTCGACAAGGACGAGAGGAAGAAAGACAAGAAAGTGTTTTTCTTCCTCTCGTGTAGTTCACTTATAAGGGTTAGATTTTGCTGTTGTTTTCTTCTTTGTTTCTTTTTTTTTAGCACTGAGGACGACTTGGCGGAGGTCCTTGTCGAAATATTTGCTTGTTTTTCATATTTAGCTACTGGCTGATAAAATCCTCGTTTTTTCACCTATTTGTTTTTCTCTTTTCATTTTTATTCCCTTTCTTTGTTTTCATGCGTCATGCATAGCCAGTATGGTCTCAGAACGTATTTAAGTTTTGAATAACAAATTTAAATATTATGAGGGAGGCATGAAGATCTATAAAATTCTCAGGTGGGAGGTGACCCGAAATCAGTCGGAATTCACTGCTCTAGACAATTCTAACCCATTGAAAATTTGCCCGTGTAAAATCGAGTCGGTGAAGAGAAAGTAAGACAAATAAAAAGAATTTCTTATATGAATTTTGGTAAATTGCCAGAGTGTAAAGTTTCCCTTGGAAAGTTTACGCTTGGAAACTTCTCTCCCCACGGAAAATTATTTTCATGGAAAATCCCCCTATCAGAGAATTCACCCTTCACCACGAAAAATATCTGTAAACTTCCAAATAACAAATACTATTCGTAAACAATGGGTAAATTTCATGAGTTACATACCTTTCCCCAGGAGCTGGGGGGTGGGCCATGTTATCCCCAAAGGTATAGCTACTGGGTTTGTTAATTATTCTGAACAAAATGGGCATCTCGGAATTTTGAATGGGTGAATTTGAGCGGGAAAATAGGGTGGGGGGGCTGGCAATTTTTGAGACTACTTCCGAACGTTCACTTACTTCCAAATTGTGTCAACATACGAATTTCCAACGACAGCGCGGTAGTACAACTTCAAATTCCCCCCTCTTGTTTACTACCCCTTGCCTAAATACTACAGCTTAAACGGGTGATTTGAACACAGCAAAAAGTATAAAATAAAATTACACAAGTTTTGATAGAGCAGGGGCGAAAACACATGTATTTGGCAACTTAGATTCAAATCCTTATTAAGACAAAATTTGTCTTAGAAAAGACTAAAAAGAGGTAAATAGTAAATAAAAGAATGGAACTTGTTTCCAAAATGGACTATAAAGTAAAAAATATATTTTATCGAGAATATGTGAATATAAGTGAAAACCATTGGGGTTGGACCTGTATACTTTTCGCGTGAAATGCACTGTTTTTGGGTGTCAATTTTCATTTGCCTGAAACATTAGTTCTTGGCAACTTTGTCAGAAGTGCAACTAAGACAAGGAATAAGGTTGCCAATTTGAAAATTTTTCGTGTGAAATGCTCTTTTTTGTACTCTAGAGGGGACTTGGAAGAGGGGTTGACAAATTTTTTGACTTACATTCTTTTTCAGCAAAAATCATTCTTTTTGGCCTTGATTTGCTCTCTTCTCAGAGGTCAATTATTGGCAACCCTGAAAACAAGTGACACAATACGGATTTTGCTATACATAAATTGATCTTGTTAACTCGGGTTCTTCAATTTACCGACTTTTTTATTTAAGCATTTATTACTTCTATCAGTTTTATATATTTGTTATGTAAAGCCAAGTCCCTTTTATGTCTCTTGTTTTTGCTTATATTCATAGATTTTCGAGAAAAAAATAATTCTGATTTTTATCATTTTGAAAACAAGTTTAATTTTTATTGTTATTATTATTTGGTCTTCTGAAGATGTATTCCTGAAATTGTTCTATTTCCTATATTTTTCAACATATTCCAATTCGTACAACAATTCGTGTATATTTCCCAATACACGATTCTGTCAGATCGGAATTAAGAAAACTTCAGTTTGTAAATTTTTCATCTTTAGAAAATATGTTCCTACATATGTTCTCCTGTCTAGAGTTCTCACTATTCTTTTTTCGCCGTCTACAGAGTAATTAAGTTTTTATTACTCCGCTTTTATGGGTTTTTCTTTCTGACGGTGCTGCTTGTGCATAAACGTCAACTGAATTAATAAAAACCCTCAGCACTCACAAAAAAATCTTATGCCCGACATTTGGCTCAAATTTATTTCTGAAAATAATAGACGTGACGGAAAAAAATTAACAGTTTTTTTGGGAGTTTTCCTAACAGTAAAGTATGACAGAATATCTATTCACTTTTGCGGAGATACTGGCTTTTTGCTCGTCGAAATATTTCACAAGAATTCCGACAGGAGAAGATTGAAGTATCCTTTCGTTTTCTTTAGATGTTGGTAGGATTTAGTATGGATTTGGCTTTGATGTGTTTTGGTGTAGAATGGAACTCATCTACGTAACAATGAAAGGTTATAAAATGTTGTAGCTGTTGCAGAAAGTTCTTGAGCCGGGGCTAGGTATTTGCATTTTTAGGTATCAAGGCTCTACACCTCCTTGCCCGGAATGTCAATAGTATTATGATTTCACTCATATTTATCTATAACTATCTTGTGGTTTTTAGGACAGACTAATTTATATAGATTTATTCAATAGTAGCTGTAAATATGTGGTGTCAACTGATAAAATTAGGGGTACGGGCAAAAAGGTAGTTTTCAAAATCTAGGGGGGCAATTTGGTTGTTTTTCATTCCTTTTCAATGGAAAATACTACAAAAAAGCAATTTTTTAAAGAAAATGCCTTGTAATCAGTTTTTTTTCTAAATATGCGGCAGGGAGGGGAATTGACTCTTCCATAAGTACTAACAGGGACATTCGACATTTAGAGCCTTTAATTTTTGGTGAAAAAAAAAAAAAAAAAAAAACGACTGTGCCCTTGGTCTGTTAAACGGAAAGCACTCAAGAATTATGCTGCGTAAGATCAAACAGTTCGAAATAACGAACTGCAGTAAGGAGCGACCCGGCTCAATAGTAACCAAAACTCAAAAAGCGAATTTTGATACCGATAGTTACATCAAAAGAATCGCATTTTAATGCTGATTTTAAATATATAAGTTTATTTGTACCCATCAAAAGTAACGAGCCTGAGAAAATTCGCCTTATTTTAGAAAATAGGGGAAAACAACCCCTAAAAGTCATAGAATCTTAACGAAAATCACACCACCAGATTCAGCGTGTCAGAGAATCTTATTGTAGAAGTTTCAAGCCCCTATCTACAAAAATGTAGAATTTTGCATTTTTTGCCAGAAGGCAGATAACGGATGCGTGTTTATTTGTTTGTTTGTTTTTTTGTTGTTTTTTTTCCCAGGGGTGATCGTATCGACCCAGTGGTCCTAGAATCTTGCGAGAGGGCTCATTCTAACGGAAATGAAAAGTTCTAGTGCCCTTTTTAAGTGACCAAAAAATTGGAGGGCAGCTAGGCCCCCTCCCACGCTAATTATTTTCCCAAAGTCAACAGATCAAAATTCTGAGATAGCCATTTTATTCAGCGTAGTCAAAAAACCTTATAACTATGTCTTTGGGGACGACTTACTCCCCCGCAGTCCCCGTGGGAGGGGTCACAAGTTACAAACTTTGAGCAGTGCTTACACATAGTAATGGTTATTTGGAAATGTACAGACGTTTTCTAGGGTATTTTTAGGTCGGGGGGGGGGGGGGGTTGAGAAGTTGGGGATATGTTGGGGAATTTTTCTTGGAGGAATTTGTCATGGGGAAGAAAAGTTTCATGAACGGAGCGCAGGATTTTCTAGAATTATTAAAAAAAAACAATGAAAAAATAAATATGAAAAGGTTTTTCAACTGAAAGTAAGGAGAAGCATTAAAACTTAAAACGAACAGAAATTATTACGCATATCATGGGCTAACCTCCTCCTAACATCTCGTTCTTTACGCTAAAGCATTTTTAGTAATTTCAACTATTTATTCTACGGCTTTTGTGATTCAGGAGTTATTCTTAAGAAATTGGGACAAAGTTTAAGCTTTAGTGTAAAGAGCGAAGTACTGACGAGGGGCTCTCTTCATATACGTAATAAAAACACGATAATACAGAAGTTCGTTACGTAAGCTAGTTTGTAAGTTACGTATATCTTTTACTTATAAAAACATTCGTAAAAAACTAAAAGTTCTAGTGGCCTTCTTAAGTAACCAAAATATCGGAAGGCAACTAGGCCTCCTCCCCCGCTTTTTTTTCTCATAATCATTCGATCAAAACTACGAGACAGCCAATTAGCCAAAAAAATTAATATGCAAATTTCGTTTTAATTATTCATCTGCGGAGAGCCAAAATTAAAATATGCATTGATTCAAAAACGTTCAGAAATTAAATAAAAAAAACAAGTTTTTTTTTAACGGAAAGTAAGGAGCGACATTAAAACGAACAGAAATTACTTCGTACATGAAAGGGGCTGCTTCCTCATTGACACACCGCTCTTTACGCTAAAGTTTTTTACTGTTTTAAAAAGTAGAGTTAAGAGAAAGAGTCAAACTTTAGCGTAAAGAGCGGGGCGTTGATGAGGAAGCAGCCCCTTTCATATATGAAGTCATCAAACAGTCATAGAATCTTAACGAAAATCACACCACCAGATTCAGCGTATCAGAAAACCCTATTGTAGAAGTTTCAAGCTCCTATTTACAAAAATGTGGAATTTTGTATTTTTTGCCAGAAGGCAGATCACGGATGCGTGTTTATTTTTTTGTTTGTTTTTTGTTGTTTTTTTCCCAGGGGTGATCGTATTGACCCATTGGTCCTAGGATCTTGCGAGAGGGATCATTCTAATGGAAATGAAAAGTTCTAGTGCCCTTTTTAAGTAGTCAAAAAACCTTATAACTATGTCTTTGGGGACGACTTACTCCCCCACAGTCCCCGTGGGAGGGGCCACAAGTTACAAACTTTGACCAGTGCTTACACATAGTAATGGTTATTTGGAAATGTACATACGTTTTCTAGGGTATTTTTAGGTTTGGGGGGGGGGGGAGTTGAGAAGTTGGGGATATGTTGGGAGAATTTTCCTTGGAGGAATTTGTCATGGGGAAGAAAAGATTCATGAACGGAGCGCAGGATTTTCTAGCATTATATAAAAAAAAAAAACAATGAAAAAATAAATATGAAAAACTTTTTCAACTGAAAGTAAGGAGAAGCATTAAAACTTAAAACGAACAGAAATTATTGCGCATATGGTGGGCTCACCTCCTCCTAACATCTCGTTCTTTACCCTAAAGTATTTTTAGTAATTTCAACTATTTATTCTACGGCTTTTGTGATTCAGGAGTTATTCTTAAGAAATTGGGACAAAGTTTAAGCTTTAGTGTAAAGAGCGAAGTACTGACGAGGGAGTCTCTTCATATACGTAATAAAAACACGATAATACAGAAGTTCGTTACGTAAGCTAATTATTATCCAAAAGTCACCAGATCAAAATTCTGAGAGTGCCATTTTATTCAGCGTAGTCAAAAAACCTTATAACTATGTCTTTGGGGACGACTTACTCCCCACAGTCCCCGTGGGAGGGGCCACAAGTTACAAACTTTGACCAGTGCTTACATATAGTAATGGTTATTTGGAAGCGTACAGACGTTTTCAGGGGGATTTTTAGGTCGGGGGGGGGGGAGAAGAGTGGAATATGTTGGGGGAACTGTTCTTGGAGGAATTTTTCAAGGGGGAAGAAAATTTGTTTGAAGGGAGCGCCGGATTATCTAGCATTATTTAAAAAAATACAATGAAAAAATAAATATGAAAAAGTTTTTTCAACTGATAGTAAGGAGAAGCATTAAAATTTAAAACGAACAAAGATTATTACGCATATGATGGGCTCACTCCTCCTAATACCTCGCTCTTTTTAAAGCTGAAGTATTTTTAGTAATTTCATCTATTTATTCTACGGCTTTTGTGATTCAGGGGTCATTCTTAAGAAATTGGAACAAAACTTGAGCTTTAGTGTAAAGAGCGAGGTTCTGACGAGGGGGTGAACCCCTTTGTATACGTAATAAAAACATGAGAATACAGAAGTTCGCTACGTAAGCTAATTTGTAAGTTACGTATATCTTTTACAAATAAAAACATTCGTAAAAAAATTTAAAGTTCTATTTTCCTTTTTAAGTAACCAAAATCGGAGGGCAATTTGGCCTCCTCCCCCGCTCCTTTTTTTCTCGAAATCATTCGATCAAAACTATGAGAAAGCCATTTATCAAAAAAAAATAATAAAATATGCAATTTTCGTTTTAATTATTCATCTGCGGAGAGCCAAGATCAAAACATGCATTGATTCAAAAACGTTCAGAAATTAAATATAAAAAAAAACAAGTTTTTTTAACGTAAAGTAAGGAGCGACATTAAAACTTAAAACGAACAGAAATTACTTCGCATATGAAAGGAGATGCTTCCTCATCAACTTCCCGCTCTTTACGCTAAAGTTTTTTACTGTAGAGTTAAGAGAAAAAGTCAAACTTTAGCGTAAAGAGCGGGGCGTTGATGAGGAAGCATCTATTTGCTAAAGACTGGAAAAAAGGCAATTATATTTTCCGGGATAAGGGGTTGTTGCCAACAACAAAACAGTGCGTCAATGGACACAAGATGACTTTATACTCTTACAAGAAGGAACATTACGAGAAGGAACGCATAGTGATAGAAGATACCTAACCTAACTTCATTTATTGAGTGTGTTCTGAATAATACACAAATACCTACTTTCCAAAAGTATCGATACTTCAGTATTGTTATCTTTATGGTGTAGGGCAACGTTTTTCTAGAACTTATAACCAACAATAACAACAATTGAATATGAAGGTAAACAGAAGTCTTTTTTGGCTATAGTTGTCCTTTTGTAACACAGACAGAACTCTAATATACCTTTGTTTCGCAGTAGAACTATATATAATGGCTTCAAACAATATAAATAGATTAGGCTGAAAACCCCAACTTAAAGGTTTTTTGGCTAGCCAAAAGTAATAATAACCTGCGTGTAATAATATCAACTAACAAAATCTCCCCCTAACTACTGTAAACCTGATATTTTCATTCATATTTTTCTTTTCTTTAAGAAAAGAGGCCGTAGAACATGTATTCTATTTCTCTATCATCTATGGAATATTTTGTTTATGGAATGTAAAGTGTCCTATGAGACTTCTACACTAGTTTTTTTAAAAGTAATTTTGAAAACGGGAATATCATCCGCATAACTTTTTCGGAACCTTCGCAGAGCTAATGATTTTTAATTCTTATTTTTTTTGTATTTTCCTGCACTGTTTTACTATTTAATCATGTGTTATCTATTTATGTCATTGTTTCTTACGTATTTTACGTTTTTTGTTTCTTATGGGTTTTTTCTGCATTTTCCTGCACTGTTTTACTATTTAATGATTGGTTATCTATTTATGGCATTGTTTCTTACGTATTTTACGTTTTTTGTTTCTTACGGTTTTTTCTATATTTTCCTGCACTGTTTTATTATTTATTCATGGGTTATCTATTTATGGCATTGTTTCTTACGTATTTTACGCTTTTTGTTTCTTACGGGTTTTTGTATATTTTCCTGCACTGTTTTACTATTTAATCATGGATTATCTATTTATGGCATTCTTTCTTACGTATTTTACGTTTCTTGTTTCTTACGGTTTTTTCTGTATTTTCCTGCACCGTTTTACTATGTAATCATGGATTTTCTATTTATGGAATTGTTTCTTACGGTAAATAGAAATAATTTTGTCTAGTTAATTTTTGCTTGGGGGCCTGCGAACATTTTGCCTCGGGTAGGCTATACTCAGCTAATTTTTTGTCGGCCCTATCTCTGTTTTTTAAACCTTGTGTCTGGCATAGCACCGACTATACTGCCGAGAAAGTGCTGTTGGAACTTCAGGGAAAACTAAGTTTTAAAAATATATTTTTCAGCCATATGTTCCAAGTTTTGTCGGCTGAGGGTCTCGGATTTTCCCTCGAAACAGCTCAGGAGTCACATGAAATAGCTTAAAAAGCTGTATAGAACCACATACAACTTTTAGAATGATAAAATAGAGATAAAATTAACACAGGATCCTCAGCTCCCTTCTATAAGACTGAAATTGTGTCCATGTTTGGCAGCAAAATTATTTTGTGGAATAATTGGCTCTTTTTATATATTTGTCTAGTAAAAAATATTATTCACAGGGTGCCAGTGTGACAGAGGAGGGTGCCGTCTGCACCCTCCTCTATTGGTGCCTCCTCCTCTGACTTGTGCAAGAACGAATATATGTTTCTCTTCTCTACTTTTATGCTCAATTGCAATTACGACGATTTATGACAATCCCTTTTTCAATCGGAATCGAGCTTTCAATTGACAATTATGAGGTATTATGACAGTCGCAATTATGACGCAATTTCAGGCTTAGGTTTTGAATTAGTCTCTATGGTTTCCTAAGGATGACTTCCTACACTAAAATAGTATCAAGACAAATGAGCGTTATCGATTTTCACTCCAAAAAATTCACAAAACCATAGTCGCACAACGGTTTCACCGTTGTTACGAAATATGTAAAATGATCTCCGATTGGTTAACTTTAAATAACCCACCGATCAGAAGTAGGTTTACTTTCTTATGTGCCTTATGTCAACCAGTGTAATAGTCCTACTTAGCAAATACGCTTTGTCATTCTCAACTCCAAGATTTCAAATCACCAAACTTATTCCACACCCCAGACTTTAAATCTATACCCTACTAAAGATCTGCTGAAAAAATGTACTGCATCCACTTAGTGAAAAGGCGGTTTAGAATCATAAAGCGAAGTTCACTAAACCTTTCTTTGCAGACATGTGCGTTTCCACAGACCAGCGCAATATGTCCATTTATATATGTCAGAGGGGTTGTCGGCAATATTTTTTTTTATTTATATATGTCAGGGGGCTGTTATAAAACCATCTTTCAATTGGGCAGGTTCTACTGCATCTTTTACTGGCTTAAATACACCAAAAATGAAAAATTCTTTGAAGTCAAATAGGATTAATTTTTTATGATTGAATGAGTTTTTACGCAGATTATGTAAAAATAAAAAAAATAAAAAGAGCATTTTTTACAATGCATAACAATGCTCATTTCTTATGCATATCAAAAATTGTTACTGCTATCTTTAGTACAGTGATTTTCACTGATTTCGGGCCCTTTCCCACCTAGGTATTTCTAAAATCCTGATCCACCTCTCTTGATATTTTAATTTTGGTATCCAAATTTTGTGTATTTTCTCCTGAAGGAGGCTTAAAAGGCCATTAAACTTGGTAATTTTTTTTCTAGGTCGTCATCAAAGCATATCCTATGCTAATGAAAGATATTATTTGTATAAAACACTTTTTATACAATGCGTGCCGTAATTGCAATACTATCATGAATCTTTTTTTTCTCTTGAAATGCAGATGAATGGGACGTCATTTTTATGAAAAATGCCGTTTTTTTCAAAACTAGGGGTCTAAAGTATAGTCAGCCAAAGGGTGTGCGTCCTACTAATGACCCACCAAAGTATTTCCATGCCACTGATGGCACTTACACCCCACATTGGAAATCACGGCTGTAGTGGGATTCATTCCCAAGATATTTGAAAACCCCACTTCCAATACAATGATGTTCAATGATAGGAAAACATCCTATGTAGTTTTCATTAGATTTCCAATCAAATGAAAACTCTTTTTGCCGCCTTTTTTTATCGTATCTTTGCTGAAAACTGGGATTTTCTCAGATATTTCTTTGGCAGTTTTTAGGGTATTATCATTTTTCCTTTAGTGTTACCACGTTCATCTATGGAAATAAATATGCGAAACTTATCAGTTGAATTTGACAACACTTTTTTCCGTAAAAAATCAAACATTATCCGTCAGTTGATTCTCGGGGACAACTACACCCTCATAGGAAAGTTATTTCTTCTTGAACTAGAGGGTGCCATATCTTTGTAGCTTTTTTTCACCCACGTTTCTTGCATGGAAAATTAAAATCCCGATTTTTCTAAATTTTAGAAAATATTTGTTTCTTTAACTTGTCATTTAAAAAGCTCCATTAATCAGTTCCATTTTCACTACCCTTTTTACTTTCAAAATCCGTAACATCAAAATGTTACCGTTCAAAGCAATCGACGTCAGGGGGCGAAGGCGAATACTAATATCTAATGTGTTGATCCAGTTGTATTTTCACACATTGAGGCTTTAGGCCCAAATATGCAATATCTTCCACACTATTCCCGAACTGAGTGGATGAATGTCGTAAGGAAAGATTTAAGGAAAATTCGATTTTTGTCACTAGGGGGTCTGGAGTAAGGTCTTTTCGTCAGCACTCCATCGAGGCCTCACCGCCAATTTTTTATGAATAATGACATTTTGTAAGCTATTTTTCACTTATGATTAGTCGTGATCATTTAAGGTCCCTTATCATTGATTACATACTGAGAATTATGACCTAATTACGAACTAAAACTTATACATTGTTTTCACAGGGGAAGAGTTATGCGGGCGAAGATTTTTGGGATGAATTGATCCGAGAAAATAGACTTTCCTTAAACGCTTATCAACATTTATCCCCCCCCCACGAGACTTGTATCCAATTTTTTCCATTTTTATCTATTTGTCTTTTTTCGTATTGTTAATCCGTCATCATTTACTATTATAGTGTGCCGATCGCAAACAAACAGATAACCGCATTAATACATCTAGTCTTTCGTATGCATTCATCTAATCTTTAATCCCCCAGAAAATTTTTATTGGTATTCACAGAAATAAGTTGACCTTTTGGAACTAACTTGTATATTCCGTAATACGATAGAACTAAAATTCGTTTACAATTTCAGTTTGTTTGTTTTTTTTTTGTTTTTTTTTCTGTGACTATAGACTATCGTCACTGTAGATTTTCGCAGAAACTTTTTATAGGCCTAAAGATGCAATAAGGCAGCCACAGGAAAAGGTGGTTGCGTTTTTATCCCCACCTCCACCATCGAAAAAAATAGGCAAAAATGTTCAAACATGAAAATTTTAATACTTGAAGAAAATGTCTCCTTTTTGGGCGATGAAAAACCTATCCTCCAGCCCTAGACCGCATTTCAATTCTCAAAGGATCCCCCCTGCCTTGAATTTCTTTTACAAGTACCCTTGGCTCTTTATAACGGTATTAAAAAAAACATAATTATAGCGATAATAAGTTAACAAAATAATTTAAGTGTAACCTACCAAGTTCTTTGAATAAGGTATGTGCCAAGAATGGTGCTGGATGTATTTCCCCTTGAAATTTGCCGCCTTCGGAAAATTCCCTTTTGGAAGATTCTCCCTCCTTTGGAAATTCCCCCATTTGTAAAAAGCGCCCCAATAAGAGGCTAATTTTAGTTGGTTTAGCCCATTTTTCTGGCAACTGACTTTATGAGCAGTGGCGTCAGTATACGGTAACTAACGGGGGATCCAATTTTTTGTCCAAAATTTAGAGGGTAGCAAGTTTGTTTGTTTTTGTTTTTTTTCAATTTTTTTAGCGGAAGTAAAAAAAAGGTATTTTC